>NC_053389.1:255406364-255728364 GCF_905171765.1 Bufo bufo
CAGGGTGTACCTGGTCTTTAGGTTGCCTTGCCTTAGGAGACTTGACAGAGAGGACCATCTTAGGACACTGGTTGATCCAATGGTCAGGATCTCCACAGTAAAAGCATTCTCCACGTCTGCGGCGAAGATTCCCTCGGGTCATGCCAACCTGCATGGGTTCCTCGGTGGAGACCTCAGCATTGTCTCTGGGATAGGCCTCTGGCTGGACCACCATCTGGGAAGAGAACTGTTGTTCCTGTCGTCTCTCTCTAACCCGTCGGTCAAGTCGGACAACAAGGGTCATCATCTCCTCTAAGGTCTCTGGAAGTTGATAACTGACCAGAAGATCCTTTAAATTATCAGACAGACCTGACCTGAACTGACTCTTCAGGGCTGGTTCGTTCCATCCTGAGGGGACACACCACCTTCTGAATTGGGTGCAATAATCCTCTGCAGGTAGATTGCCCTGAACCAGGGCCTTTAGAGCCGTCTCGGCTACTAGAGCCCTGTTTGGTTCATCATAGAGGGTACCCAGGGCCTGAAAGAACCCCTCCACAGAAGTTAAACAACTGGCGCCAGCAGGTAAAGAGAACGCCCACTCCTCGGGATCACCCTGTAGTCGGCAAATGATAATGCCCATACGTTGACTCTCAGGGCCAGAGGACACGGGGCGCAAACAGAAGTAAAGTCTGCAACTCTCCTTAAAAGAGAGAAACTTCTTTCGGTCTCCAGAAAAGGGTTCTGGGAGCTTAATCTGGGGCTCAAAATGCGGACTGGAGGCCTGAGGAGTGGAAGAACCTTGCCCTAACTCAAAAGAACAGAGTTTTTCCCCTAGCTCCTGCACCATCTGCGTCAGATTAGAGACATGGTCAGTCAGGGTCACCAGAGCATTCTTTATACAGTGGTTATTGGGCCTGTTAATCTGTAACGGTCACGTACACACACACACAGGGAGGAGGATAGTGACCACTGTGCTCCACCCTCACCCCTGGCCCTGCCTACTTGCCTCACGAGTCCTGATGACAGGGGACAACTGGACGGCAGTCCCTAACTTAGTATACGTGTGGGAAGGACAGACAAGACAAATAACGGATAGTGAACGGACCGGGTCAAAACCAAGAGGACAACGCAGTACAGAGGGATAAGCAAAGAAAGGTCAGGAGAAGCCGGGGTCATAAATACCAGGAGAGTCGAGAAGTACCAAAGGAGTCCGCAAAGAATAGTCAGGTGGAAGCCGAGGTCAATATACCAGGAAGGATGCGCAGTACAGGAGGAGCAGGCAAAAGATTGTCAGAGAACAGGATAAGGTAAGTACACAGGTATCCAACAACTACCAGGAACCTAAATTAACAGGCAACCTGTGGCCAGCAGGCTGCCTGTATTTATAGTGGGGAGTGAGGGTCATGTGACGTGGCCAGCGTCACATGACCGACAGACCGACCAGTCGAGCACCGAGTGATCAGTTCGGCGCTCAAGGCAGACCTAGGAGCAGGGAGCCTCCCAGCTAGCAAAGCCGCCCTGGGAACGAGGTCAAACACAGATCCTCGCTCCCGAAGCTAAGCAGTAGGTCTGCCGCTGATGGGAGACCGAGTGTGCCTTCGGCACCCCATTACAGATAGATAGATATGAGATAGATGATAGATATGCATTAGATAGATATGAGATAGATAGCTCTTTGAGAAAGGCTCTAAGGTTGAGGTGAAACATCACGTATCCATAAGGGTGAATTAACTTTTTGAATTTTTATATTTTTTGAGTGCTGCCTTTTTGCGATTTTGTATATTGGGCAAAGGTCTAATCCCTTCAGGCGTGCACCTATTTTGTTATTCATGCTTATTTCACTCTTGTGCTGCCATATATTTGCTTATTGAGATAGATAGATAGATAGATAGATAGATAGATAGATAGATAGATAGATAGATAGATAGATAGATAGATAGGAGATGGAGAGATGGATAGATAGATATGAGATAGATATAAGGTATACTGTATATTAGATAGGTATGAGATTAGGTAGGTAGATAAAATAGATGAGAGATAAATACACGAGATTAGATAGACTGATGGATAGGTATAGAAATGATTAGGTATATAGGTTGATAGATTCTTTCTAGTATGAACTACTCAGATATAGACTTCATCAGCCTAAGTCCATCTCCAGGAAGATGCTGAGTGTACCCATATGCTGAAATGCTACCTTAATGGTAAGTGCTCCTTACTGGCATTGGGCTCCCCTCCACCCCATGACCTGGCTAGCTGTAGATGCCAGCTCCTGGCAGACTGCATCATTTGCCGCCTGTAGGGGGGAGGTAGCAGGTGGAAAGTTCACACTGCAGAAGAGATGGCGCTGCCTCCTCCTTATGTCTCCGGCTATGAATAAGCAGAAAAGCCTGGGAAGTGTGTTCAGCAAGGGGTGCACTGCACACACACAGGGCACACACAGGAGGCTGCTGTGGGCATGGGGGGCAGGCTTCTGCGCCTGTGCTTGGCATGATGCTGCAGATCTGATACCCATACAGCAGCCTCCAGCTTCATCTCTGCTCATCCCCCTTCCTCTCTCTTCTCATCCCTCCCCACCCATCTGTCCATCCAGTCTGACTCCCAACACAAGGGACTATGGCTGCTGAGGAGGTACTGCAGACAGTGGAGGATTACAAGGCTGAGATTGAGAGACTGACCAAGGAGCTGAGTGAAACCACCCAGGAGAAGATCCAGGCTGCAGAGTATGGGCTGGTGGTGCTGGAGGAGAAGCTCTCATTGAAGCAGCAGTATGATGAACTGGAGGCTGAATATGACACCCTCAAACAGGAGCTGGAGCAACTCAAGGAGGTGAGTGTCTGGCCCTTGGAGGGGGGAGGGTGTCTTAAGAGTAGAGGGGCAAGGGTGTTGGCCAATCCTTTCATAGCTGCAGCTGGGCATATTCTGCCAGTGATGACCCTGCATGTATGCTGGGCATGCACATGTGCCAGTGATGCCTACAGTAGTAGTACAGTGCTGAGGTTGGTGCTCTTTTAAGTACTTGGTACATGGGCAGTAAGGTTTGATAGTTGAAGGTGTAAAAGCCACTGTTGGCAAACCATTGTCACCAGCTGCTCCACACACCATGATCAGACATATGTCATGTGTTATTTGTAAATAAAGTTGACTTTGCTTTGAATTGCGCGTCAAGGAGTAGTAGTCACCGCCTGCTTGTGCATTGTCTGTATATGTGGACACAGGTCCTGCAGCCCAGGCCGTTCATATACAATTACACCTACTCTTAAACTTCTTTCATCAGAAGCATCACATTCTCCTGACGTGACTGACTATGGCGCCACATGCAACATTATTCAGAATCCCCCCTCCCCACGGTACCAAAGAAGTGACTATTGTGTCACCGCCCACATCTATATTAGATTGCAAGCTCTAAAGACAAGACCATGAACTAACCTGATTACAAAGACGTATTATAATATATTTACCATATTGCTACATATCCACAAAGGGGGTCATTTATAAGGCTAGTGTAAAATAGAACTGGCTTAGTTGCCCATAGCAACCAACCAGATTCTATCTTTCATTTTTCATAGGATCTGTCGAAAATGAAAGGTGTAATCTGACTGGTTGCTATGGGCAACTAAGACAGTTCTACTTTACACCAGTCTTATAAATGACCCCCAAAGTTTGTCAGTATAGGTGGTCTATCTATCTATCTATCTATCTATCTATCTATCTATCTATCTATCTATCTATCTATCTATCTATCTATTATCTGTCTACTATCTATCTATCTATCTATTATCTGTCTATCTATCTATTTATCTATCTATCTATCTAATATCTGTCTACTATCTATCTATCTATCAATCTATCTATCTATCTATCTATCTATCTATCTATCTCCTATCTATCATCTATCTATCTATTATATATCTGTCTAATTATCTTTCTAATATATCTTTACTATCTATCTATCTATCTATCTATCTATCTATTATATATCTGTCTAATTATCTTTCTAATATATCTCTACTATCTATCTATCTATCTCATATCTATCTATCTATCTATCTATCTATCTATCTATCTATCTATCTATCTATCTATCTATCTATCTATCTATCTATCTAATATATAATCTATTCTCTATCTATCCATCCATCCATACCTCATGTCTATCTTTCTGTTGGAAGGGTTAATCTGAGTATTTCCGGTTGTGTGGCAGAATGTCCAGGACCTTATTTAATGGCACAAGCCTGTGACAAAGACAAGTACCAGGGAATAGGCGGAAGAATGTGTAGCTGCAGGCCTGGCCTCTCTGCTATTTGCAGTGTCAGCTCCTGCTCTCTTGTTAACTGCAGCCTGGGAGACTTCATCCCTGGTTCTTCTCCACACATCTTTCTCCAGCCTGGGTTCTTGATGAGATGCTCACATGGTGATTAGTGCTATGACCAGTGGTCTGGGGGTCTGGATGGGCAGATTTTGGGCCTGTATGTATACTGCAGTTACTGCTGTGTTACTGTAGTGTATTCACATTACAATACATTGTTGGCACCCTTACACACTACTATGCTGTTCCATATGGTTAGATCCGATATATATGGATGTTCTTGGGGTTACATTACACAGATGTAGAATTTGGGAACTCGTTGGAGCATGTGGTTGCGGAGTAAGTTGGCCCACCCCTGACAGCACTTGGTAGACCCCTTGACTGTGGTGTTGAATGGCCTTTATTGCTCCTGCCACGGATGGCCACAAAGAGCACAACACCATGATATTACCTGTAGCCATACTATGAACATGTTATTTTTAAGGGGATGTTTGCATACGGTCATCCTTTCCTATACTGCAGTCACCCTCCACCAGGGGCGGACTGGGAACTTAAAGTGGCCCTGGAAAAATTCTAAAAGTGGCCCTGATTTGTAGTTGGGTTCAATTTGATGGAAAGCAGGGCCAGTAATACCATATTGTAACATAGTAACATAGTACATCAGGCCGAAAAAAGACATTTGTCCATCCAGTTCGGCCTGTCATCCTACAAGTTGATCCAGAGGAAGGCAAAAAAACCCTGTGAGGTAGAAGCCAATTTTCCTCACTTTAGGGGAATAAAAAATTCCTTCCCGACTCCAATCAGGCAATCAGAATAACTCCCTGGATCAACGACCCCTCTCTAGTAGCTATAGCCTGTAATATTATTACACTCCAGAAATACATCCAGGCCCCTCTTGAATTCCTTTATTGTACTCACCATCACCACCTCCTCAGGCAGAGAGTTCCATAGTCTCACTGCTCTTACCGTAAAGAACCCTTTTCTATGTTTGTGTACAAACCTTCTTTCCTCCAAACGCATAGGATGTCCTCTCGTCACAGTCACAGTCCTGGGGATAAATAGATGATGGGATAGATCTCTGTACTGACCCCTGATATATTTATACATAGTAATTAGATCTCCCCTCAGTCGTCTTTTTTCTAACGTGAATAACCCTAATTTTGATAATCTTTCAGGGTACTGTAGTTGCCCCATTCCAGTTATTACTTTAGTTGCCCTCCTCTGGACCCTCTCCAGCTCTGCTATGTCTGCCTTGTTCACAGGAGCCCAGAACTGTACACAGTACTCCATGTGTGGTCTGACCAGTGATTTGTAAAGTAGTAAGAATATGTTCTCATCACGGGCATCTATGCCCCTTTTGATGCAACCCATTATCTTATTGGCCTTGGCAGAAGCTGCCTGACACTGTTTTTTGCAGCTTAGTTTTCTGTTTATTAAAATTCCTAGATCCTTTTCCATGTCAGTGTTACCGAGTGTTTTACCATTTAGTATGTATGGGTGACTTGCATTATTCCTTCCCATGTGCATAACTTTACATTTGTCAGTGTTAAAACTCATCTGCCACTTATCTGCCCAAGCCTCCAATCTATCCAGATCCCTCTGTAGTAGTATACTGTCCTCTTCAGTGTTAATTACTTTACACAGTTTAGTGTCATCTGCGAAAATTGATATTTTACTATGCAAGCCTTCTACAAGATCATCAATAAATATATTGAAGAGAATAGGGCCCAATACTGACCCCTGAGGTACTCCACTAGTGACAGTGACCCAATCTGAGTATGTACCGTTAATAACCACCCTCTGTTTTCTATCATTGAGCCAGTTACTTACCCACTTACAGACGTTTTCTCCGAGTCCGAGCATTCTCATTTTATATACTAACCTTTTATGCGGTACAGTGTCAAATGCTTTGGAGAAGTCCAGATACACGACATCCATTGATTCGCCGCTGTCAAGTCTAGAACTTACCTCCTCATAGAAACTGATTAAATTAGTTTGACATGACCGATCCCTCACGAAGCCATGCTGATATGGCGTTATTTGCTTATTTCCGTTAAGATGCTCTAACATAGCATCTCTCAGAAAACCTTCAAACAGTTTACCCACAACAGATGTTAAACTTACCGGCCTATAGTTTCCAGGCTCTGTTTTTGGACCCTTTTTGAATATTGGCACCACATTTGCCATGCGCCAATCCTGTGGGACATTCCCTGTCAGTACAGAGTCTGCAAATATCAGAAATAAGGGTCTGGCTATGACATTACTTAATTCCCTTAGTATACGGGGGTGTATGCCATCCGGTCCTGGCGATTTGTCTATTTTGATATTTTTAAGTCGCTGTTGTACTTCTTCCTGGGTCAGACAGGACACTTTTAATGGGGAATTTATTTCAACATTCAGCATTTTATCTGACAGTTTATTTTCCTCAGTGAATACATTGGAGAAAAAAATATTTAACAGCTTTGCTTTCTCCTCGTCGCTCTCTGCGACTCCCCCCTCATTACTCTTTAAAGGGCCGACACCTTCAGATTTATACTTTTTAACATTTATATAATTGAAGAACATTTTAGGGTTAGTTTTACTCTCTTTGGCAATTAATCTCTTGGTCTCTAGTTTGGCCGCTTTTATTTGTTTTTTACATGTTCTGTTTTTTTCCTTATAGTTTTTCCGTGCTTCCGTGCTACCCTCCTGTTTTAGTGTTTTATATGCTTTCTTTTTGTCATTTATTGCTTTCTTTACAGTTCTGTTTATCCACATTGGTTTCTTTTTGTTCCTTAACCTTTTATTCCCATACGGTATGTACCTCTCACAATGAGATTTTAGGATGTTTTTAAAGATATCCCATTTTTTGGCTGTATTTTTATTTTTGAGGACTTTGTCCCAGTTAGTTAGGCCTATGGCCTCTCTTATTAGGCTAAATTTAGCTTTTTTGAAGTTTGGTATTTTTGTTCCTCCCTGTAGAAACGCTCTTTTGAATGATAATTGGAAGGTTATTACTTTATGGTCACTATTTCCCAGGTGTCCCCCAACCTGCACGTCTGTTGTTCTGTCAGGTCTATTGGTTAATATTAAGTCCAGTATGGCCGTCCCTCTAGTCGGGTCCTGAACCAGTTGGGAGAGATAATTGTCTTTGGTTATTGCCAAGAATCTGTTTCCTTTATGACATATACAAGTTTCAGTTTCCCAGTCTATATCTGGGTAGTTGAAGTCCCCCATAATAACCACCTCATTATGATTTGCCGCCTTGTCTATCTCGTTTAGTAGTAGATTTTCTGTGGACTCTGGTATATTAGGTGGTTTATAGTAGACTCCTATTAGTAATTTATTGTTGTTTTTAGCTCCATGTATCTCTACCCACAGTGACTCCACATGTTCATGTCCCTCACTTATATCTTCACGGAGTGTGGGCTTTAGACAAGACTTTACATAAAGGCAGACCCCTCCACCTCTCCGGTTTTGACGATCCTTTCTGAACAGACTGTAACCTTGTACATTAACTGCCCAGTCATAGCTATCATCCAGCCATGTCTCAGTTATTCCCACTATGTCACAGTCCTCCTCACACATCACTAATTCCAGTTCACCAGTTTTATTAGTCAGGCTTCTGGCATTAGTATACATACATTTGAGAGGTTTATGTATATTTTTTACCCTACACCTTTCCTTCTGAACTGTTCTAATCCCTCCTTCCATTCCTCCCCCAGTCCCACTACCTTGCCCCCGGTCTCTATCTGCACTATCTTCCCCTTCTATAGTGTAATTACCCTCCCCCCCAGTCCCTAGTTTAAACACTCCTCCAACCTTCTAGCCATCTTCTTCCCCAACACAGCTGCCCTTCCCCATTGAGGTGCAGCCCGTCCCTACGATAGAGCCTGTAGCCGACAGAGAAGTCGGCCCAGTTCTCCAGGAACCCATACCCCTCCATCCTACACCAGTTCTTGAGCCACTTGTTAATTTCCCTAATCTCCCGCTGCCTTTCTTGTGTGGCCCGTGGTACCAGTAGTATTTCGGAAAATACTACCTTTGAGGTCCTTGCCCTAAGCTTTTGACCTAAATCCCTGAAATCATTTTTAAGGACTCTCCACCTACCCCTAACTTTGTCATTGGTTCCGATATGGACCATGACCGCTGGATCTTCTCCAGCCCCTCCCAGTAATCTGTCAACTCGATCCGCGATATGTCGAACTCTAGCGCCAGGAAGACAGCACACTGTTCGGCGATCACGGTCTTTGTGACAGATTTCCCTATCTGTTCCCCTAATAATTGAGTCTCCCACTACCAGCACCTGTCTGGCCTGCCCTGCTCTCCTGGTCCCCTGCTTACCGGAGCTGACATTCCCCTGACTGGCAGAGGAAGTGTCCGGCTGCGGCAGTGCCGTCCCTGGACTGATATCCCCCTCATCTGCCAAACGTGCAAACTTGTTGGGGTGTGTCAGATCAGGGCTAGCCTCCCTGGCACTCTTCCCTCTACCCCGCTTTCTAACTGTTACCCAGCTAGCTACCTCACTTTCCTCAGCCTCCTCTCTGTCACCCTCCCCCTCATCTACCCCAAAGAGTGCTTGCTCGGTGAGAAGCAAACTTTTTTGCAAATTGTCAATGCCTCTCAGTGTTGCAACTTGCCCATTTAGAGACTCGATTAGCGATTCCAAACGGGTAATTTGCTCACATCTTGAACAAAGATATACACCTTCGAACGGCTGTTCCAGGACTGCATACATCATGCAAGATGTGCACTGGACTGCGTTGTCAATTGTGCAACACATACTAAATGGGGATTAGCAAAAAATACAATACAATGTAGTAATAAGATACAGGCTAATTGCAGTCCCCCACTGAAGACCCTGAATCTAAAGTCACTTAATCTTAAGTCACACACTTACACAACCACACTTAATCAACCACGCGTCGCGGTCAAACTCGCGTTATATATCTGCTTATATTAATATAAATGCAGCTCACTGCACCAGCCTGGTTTGCTTCCCCTCTGGAATCAAAAAGGCACATTATACCACCCAACAGAGTCAAATACTGCAGTCCATCACAAAATACTGCCAGCAGCCCAAAATACATCCCCAAAAACTTCCACTGGCCGGAAGTGAGGAGGGTTCAGGCAGCCTGCTGGGCGTCGGCCCACCTGGAAATTTCCCTGTAAGGTCTATGGCCAATCCGCCCCCTGCCACCCACCCAAAGTGTTGATCAAGGGGCAGAGGAAGCCCCTGTAAGATGACAGAACAGAAGACTCCTATTGTAATTAGCGAATCCACACTGTCTTTTAATTACAATGATGGACCCAGCTCTAGATATGGGCACCATCATAGACAGTAGGTCCCTTCTGTGAGCTAAAAAGGTCGAGAAACTTTTCAACGCAGACTTAAATTCAAGAGTTTATAGCAGGCATCCAAAAACTGCGGCCCTCCAGCTTTTGCAAAACTACAACTCCCAGCATGCCTGAACAGCCTACAGGTATCAGCCTACAGCAGGGCATTGTGGGAGTTGTAGTTTTACAACAGCTGGAGGGCTGTAGTTTGAGGATGCCTGGTTTATAGTGTCGTACAGGTCTAGCAGAGGTGAGTTATTTTATCTTATGCACTTCATCGGCATGTGATTTCTTAGATTTACATAGGACTGCAGGTAAATCTACTAATACATATAAAATGTGACCCTTGATCCATGATAAATTCGGCCTTGTCACATCTGTGTGCCTCTATATTCCAGCCTGTACTCCGTATTCTCTGTATTGGTTCCCTTCTTCAGCTGTTTTGTTTCCTAGGGAAAATGATGTATCAGTGATGCTAATACTAGAGTGGATTTGGCTTGGACAGCGGGTAAACTGAGCAGTGACCTCAGCCTGCGGGATCAGTGGAAGGTCACTGGTATTGTCTGTATGAGCCTGGATTATCAGGGTCCTGCTGCACCACATCACAACAGAGGGCACAGATGTCAAACCTGGATGAAGGTTCATTCAGTCCCTGGGTGTAAAAATAATGAGAAGCCCAATTTTTGTCCCCTAATCTAATGTCTACAGCAAGATTCAACATTAGCATAAGACAAAGAAACTGAATTCCCTGCAGCTCCCCTACCATATTCACTGGACAAAGACGCAAAGCCACTTGTCAAATGACGACCCCTACCCATGTACGCAAGACCCCAAGAGAAGCAGTAAGCACAACATAAATGGAACTAAATTATAACTATTGTTGATTGCTTTGT
Source organism: Bufo bufo (assembly GCF_905171765.1). Lineage (NCBI taxonomy): Eukaryota > Metazoa > Chordata > Amphibia > Anura > Bufonidae > Bufo > Bufo bufo. Next base: position 255,416,862 of record NC_053389.1, read on the forward strand.
TTGAATGCTGTACGGAGACCCGCATGGGCTTCGTGGAGGTGAAATTCGTTAAGAACTTCGGCATTCGATTCTATAACTTGAGAACCATTTTAAAACTGCAATTCAAAGTGAGCTTCGGTCACAAGCAGTGTTCCCTCTAAGCCTTGGCAGCTGCTGAGCGGGGTCGGCTTGAAGATGGGCAATGCTTAGTCAAAGGTGGGCGATAGGACAATCAAACAAGAGATAATCGTATATAATTATATCTGTACTGCTGGTATACATGGTTATACATCTTCTTGTATATAGTGATATGGACCATGCTGGTATAACCTGGGCTTCTTCTGTATATAATTATATATGTACAGCTGGTATAAGTAATACATCTTCTTGTATATAGTGGTATTGACCATGCTGGTATAACCTGGGCATCTTCTGTATATAATTATATATGTCCTGCTGGTATACATGGTTAAACATATTCTGGTATATAGTGATATGGATCATGCTGGTATAACCTGGGTGTATCCTGTATATAATTATATACGTACAGCTGGTATAAGTTATACATCTTCTTGTATATAGTGATATGGACCATGCTGGTATAACCTGGGTGTATCCTGTATATAATTATATACGTACAGCTGGTATAAGTTATACATCTTCTTGTATATAGTGATATGGACCATGCTGGTATAACCTGGGTGCCTCCTGTATAATTATATATGTACAGATGGTATAAGTTATGCATCTTGTATATAGTGATCTGGACCATGCTGTTATAACCTGGGTGCCTCCTGTATAATTATATATGTACAGATGGTATAAGTTATATATCTTCTTGTATATAGTGATATGGACCATACTAGTATAACCTGGGTACATCCTGTAAAATGATATATGTACAGATGGTATAAGTTATACGTCTTCTTGCATATAGTGATATGAACCATGCTAGTATAACATGGGCATCTCCTGTATATAATTATATATATGTACAGCAGGTATAAGATATAGATATTAATGAAAAGAATACTCAGGGTCAGGAGGTCAATAGTCGTGGCCCAGTGTATAATTACTCAGAGGTGTCTTTGAATTGTAACTATTGAACTGAGTGTGCCTTGTTGTAGTTATTTAAAACATAACTTTTATTTTATCTATATTTAGAATATTGTGACAATGCTGGTGTTGCACTGCTTTATTGGAAGTGTGTCAGGTGAAGCTAGCAGCTCAGGTCTTATAGTTCAAGCGGCAAATTAATCAGAGGGGTCGCCTTTAAAACAATATTTTAGCAGGTTGCTCGGCCTAGGTTCTATCCCACAGCCGCTGGAACCTCGGATCTATTGCTGCTAAACCCTGACAAGTAAAGTTTCTTCCTCAAAGATGTCCGACGCGTTTCACCACAATGAGTAGTGGTTCTTCAGGGACATAGAATGAAACGCCGGGGCGCCAAGTGCAGTGGCAGCGCTCCCGCACGTATATAAGGCAGTGGCAGCAAACTGGTTCAAAGTGTCTCTTTTTATAGCGTCTCAACCCAGCCCACCTGGTTAATTAACCAATGGTTGCTGGGTGAGTGCTTTTAGAGCACCTCCCCCTAATACGTCATGTCATCCAGGGCAGACGCGCATGTGTATTGGGCCGTTACCTTGAAGCTCGCCCAGTCAGCAGCGCTCTGTCTTAAACCGAAGTGACGTTGGTGGGTGGCGTCTCGATTGCTATGGGGATCTATCACCGCGTCCCCGGCAGGTCCTTGCAGGCTAAAGGTAAAATCACTTGGTACATGCGTCCACAGACGCGAGCAAAGAGATCAACAATCAAAGTTTACATTATGTGTAGTCTGGAGGGTGCACACAAGCACTCACTCCCAGAACTCCCATTCAAACAATTCCAGGATCAGACGATTCCAGGAATAAATACTGTAGGTTTGCAGGATTTAAGGTCCTTGCAGGTCACAGGTTCCTTTGTATATATAGATCACTTGCTACGTTTACAGTAATCCAGAGTGATAGAGGGCAGTAAGATGCTACAGCTTGAGTAACAATTATCGATTAAAGCCCTTGAAGGGGGCAGATTTAAATAAATCTTCTGCCTTCAATACACCCTGGTTTAGCAGAATGCGCAATTTGAGAGATCCAGGCGCATTCTGGCAGGAGCAGATAATGGATTATGGCTAGATATTTACAAAAAAGGCTTATATGAAATGAATTCATTCAAGCCTTGCTGTGTCACAGAATTTAGCCTATATGTCCATTTTGTTTCGGCTCGCAGGATCACCTTGTCCCAATCGCCACTTCTCTTTGGTTTGGGGACATGTTGTATTCCTATAAACTTAAGGCAGCTGGTATTGCCTCCATGGTGTTGTACAATGTGGCGTGCCACTGATGTGTCTTTTTCATTCAAGACATCATTCACGTGGTCCCTTACGCGTCTCCTGAATTCACGTTTTGTCTTGCCCACATAATCTAGTGGGCAAGTACATTGGGCCAGGTACACCACACCAGTAGTGAGACAGTTTATAAAGTCTCTGATGGTGTATTCTTTGTTGTTATGGGAGCATGTGAATGTTTTAGTTTTTTTAATATGGCCACATGCAGTGCAACTGCCACATTTAAAAGTTCCCATGGGTTTTCTAGAGAGTCAGTTTCCTGGTCTCCCTGGTGGTTGAAAATGGCTATTAACCAGTCTGTCTCTCAGACTACGCCCCTTTCTAAAGGTGATCTGTGGGTATGATCCTAGAACCTTATCTAGATCTGGGTCCGCTTTTAGGATATCCCAGTGTCTAGATAGGACACGTTTTATTGCCTGATGTCCACTGTCAAAGTTGCCAATAATCCGGATATTGTTCTGATCCATAGTGCCTATTGATCTCTGTTTTTTAGGGATGAGAAGTTGATCCTGCTTCTCGCTGCACGCAGATTCATAAGCTGTGCGTAGAATTTCATCGGGATAACCTCTCTCCCTAAATCTGACTCTCAAATCTGCTGCCTGTTTTTTGAATGTTTTCATTGTTGGACAATTCCTCCGAAGTCTGAAGTATTGGCCCTTGGGGATTCCCTTGCGTAAAGGGAATGGGTGAGCACTGTCCCAACGGAGGAGGCTGTTGCCAGCAGTGCTTTTACGGTACACAGAGGTGACAATGCTCTGGTTTATTCCTCTTTCGATCAATAAATCAAGAAATGGTAGAGCATTTTTTCCGCATGTTGATGTAAATTTAAGGCCTAGGTCATTGTCATTGATGGTCATAACAAAATCTGCAAAAGATTCCTCCGTACACCTCCATAGGACGAACACGTTATCTATGAACCTCAGCCAAAGAACTACCCTGTCTTGCCACATTTCCAATGCTTCAGACCCTATGTAATTGGCCTCCCACCAGCCCAGGAGTAGATTTGCGCACAAGAACTGTCCATCGCGGTACCCCTGAGCTGGTGGTAGTGGCGGTCGTCAAAGACAAAGTAGTTCTTTGTAAGGCTGAAGTTCAAAAGATCCAGGACAAATTTATTATGTGCTATCAATCTATTGTCACGCATTGATAGATAGTATTCCACCGAATTCAGGCCCAGGTCATGTCTGATGGAACTATAAAACGCCTCGACATCTATGGATGCAAAGATCATTGAGTCATCCAGACAAATGCCATTCAATTTCAAGAGGAGGTCAGAGGTATCTCGTATGTAGGATGGCAATGCTGTAATGAATGGCTGAATGATCCTTTCCACATAGATGCCTACGTTTTGCCCAATACTCCCCATCCCTGATACTATTGGGCGTCCTTTAAGGGGACTAATGCCCTTATGTATTTTGGGTAGGGAGTAAAAAGTAGCCGTGACCGGGTGGTGTGGCAAGAGAAAAGCCATCTCTGCCTCACTGATCAATTTATTTTGAAATCCTTTATTGAGGATATCTTTCAGTTCAAGGAGGTACATAGGGCCAGGGTCTTTTGGTAGGAGTTCATATGACTCTCTATTATTCAAGATGTCTAAACACATTTGTTTGTATTTCCCTGTGTCCATTAGGACTAGATTGCCCCCCTGTTCTGATTCTGGTTCTGATCCAATAGTCAGGCTAGGTTGATGTACTGCTCCGAATCGGTATCAAATGGTAGGCATACGTACGCCGATAGAAATCACACACAGACTGTCACAGTGAAGTCAATGCTAGATGTTCCGTTTATTACTCGGGATACAAGGGTTTATATAGAGCAAAAGGGGAACTTTATGACTCAGCTAATTGATCTCATTGTCACATTATTTAACCAATGGTCACATATGACACGTATCACGTATCACATCACAATAGCAGAAGTCAGAAGTGTTTAGTAAGGGATTAGTAAGGGAGTTGGCAGTTTGGTCAGGGGCCATTTTGTTAAGCAAACTGTTAGTTATAATACAAGCAAGTATACATTTAATATATATGATTCCACAACAGTCCCCCCTTATAGACTTGATTGTAGACTTTCCCTAAACCTAGTGAATCCACAGTGAATACCATTCGTATCCTCTTCACCGACAGTGGCGACAGCCTATCCCTTGTGGATAAGCTCCCGGTTAAGCAGACTTCTGATAATACCCTGGTATTCATCTGTCCCTAGTCCTCATGTCTTGGATATTCAGTCTTGGGTGGAGGAGGTACATCAGCTGGAGATGGAGAAGGCGGAGGTGTCGGAAATGGAGGGATCTTATCCATATCATCTACTGCACTAGCCATTTGTTCATAGAGGAGCAGTATGGGTTCTTCAGCAGTCTTCTTCTTCCGGGTGATGCGGTTAATGCAAGAAACAACAACTTTGATCAGTATGTAGATTATCAGTAATATTAGGGCTATCTGTAATATCCCCTGAATTATTACCATCAGCCATCCACCAATTCCCTTGAACCAGTTACTGGGATTAAGGAATGAGAAAGTGTCAGACCACCATGTTGATTTATCTGCTCTATGAGCCTCTAACCATTTATCACGTATCTCACTCATCTTTTCCAAACCTGCTTTCACTTGTAGATTACCTTGTGGATCGATATAATGGCAGCATGCAGTGCCTACTATCTGGCACATACCTCCATCCTTCGCAGTCAAATAGTCTTGGTTACTATGATAAGCTGATTCTGGACAATATCAGATGTGTTCAGCAGTTTCATTATCTCCCAAATCTGATCATCTAAATAGTCAGTAGCCATTACTAGTTTGTCATACGTTTGCATAATCATAGGATAGATAAACAGGGTACTAAAGAATTTGTTGGCATCACTCATTTCCACAAGATGGGGTTTTCCATTTGGTCTAGGAATGTTGTCTGCAGCTCTTTTATATAAGGTGTGCTTGGGGATAACATTGACATTCAGGTTTTCATAGGGCAGTATAAATGTGGCTGGCGTGAGCCTAGCAATTGTACACAAACCATTGAAATCCGGAGGAAGCCATTTATATTCCCTGTGTCCACATACTATGTATTTGTTTTCTGGAACAGAGACCACTGTACTATTGAACAAACGAGTGATTAAGTAGGCTAATACGACACCTTCTGCTAGTTTTTGACCTTCTTTTTGACCCTCTGTGGTGTTACTAGTTATCCCTGTTACCAGGTCACCTATACTGCGGCGGGCGCAGGCTAGATAACCTCTTGCTCCAGCATATATGCCAATGCACTGTACTGGACTGTCCGGGTTGGAATCATTACAGCCTGATTTGTTATGGGAACTAAAGACCATACCTTGGGTCTGTACCTGTAGATAGTGACAGTGGGTCCAATTTGGAAAGCAGGATACATTGCTCCACATATTGTCATTCCAGAGCATATTGCTATATTCAGCTGAGGGTCCGGTTCTGTTTATCATTAGCCATGGGGACCCATCCCATGCTACCACCATTAGGGAAGCTTTCCTGTTGCCATCTTTAGAATTTACCTCATTTATATTAGAAAGGAAGATAGCTGATCCTGCCAAAACTTTTAACTCTAGAAGGGTTAGGGGCACAGCTAAATAAGGCATAGCCCTAGCATTTACTGGGCCATGTGTACATATCCAACAATCTTTTAGTGGGGAGGTGGTGTCAGAGTCACCTTCCTTCAGGCTCTCATACAACACCTGATGATGTTTGACAAACTTATTGTCCCACCCGTCATCCTTTCCTGGGGGAGGTGTGTATGCACTAGTGAGTGTTAATAGTGCTAACAGACAGAAGGAAATCATTTTATTAGCTCTGGATCTGGCGGGTTCCTTATCCTTTTGCAGTGGGAGGCGTGGATCCAGGTGGATCTTCCTTCGAGCTTTACAGAAGTCGGAGTGGTCAGTAGTACTTGCTAGGGCCCCTCGAAGCGTGGTTCTAGGGTACTTCTGACCTGTTTCTTGACCACTACCCACTCTCCTGGTTTCAGAGTGTGGCTGCCTTCTAGTGAGTCAGGATCTGGAATGGAAGAAGAGACTTGTGCATGGATGTTAGACAACTGTTTGCTCAAAGCTATCACATACTTTGCAATAGATTCATAATGCATTTGCAATTGTTGTGGGAAGTACAGCCCCATCCGAGGTCCTGACCCAAACAATATCTCATGTGGAGACAGCTTGTGGGGAGGTTTGGGAGTGTGCCTGACTGAAAAGAGTGATATTGGTAAACACTGAACCCAGTTGAGCCCTCTTTCCCTAGTCATCTTTAGCATTTTTGACTTTAATACCCCATTCAGTCTTTCGACCTTGCCACTACTTTGGGGTCTGTAGGGGGTGTGGAATGCCAGATGTGACCCTATTATCTTCCAGACCTCTTGGGTTAGGTTAGCAGTGAATGCTGGGCCCTGATCACTCTCAATGACCTCAGGTACCCCCTACCTACAGACAGTTTCCTGTATCAATTTCTTAGCAGTAGTTGTGGCTGTCTGATTTCGGCCGGGGTAGGCTTCTGGCCACCCAGAGAACATGTCTACCACTACTAGCACATATTGAAACCCTTGGCACATTGGCATCTGGATATGATCGATCTGGATCCTCTGGAAGCGGTATAAGGCTTTTGGGAGACATCTTTTGTGCGTAGGCTCAGTCCTACCGGGATTGCATTGGGCACAGATTAGACATGACTGGACATATTTCACCAAAACAGGGGTGATTCTTGGGGCTACCCATATTTTATCGATGAGCTCCTTCATTATTGTCTTAGATTGATGAGTGGGTCCATGGGCCACAGAGGCAATGATAGGATAGAGCGCTCTAGGCAAGCACACTTTCTTCCCTTGTGTCCAAAGTCCGGATTCTTCTTCAAGGGCTGACTCTTTTAGCCGGGTTTCTTTTTCTGAGCGAGTGGCTTGCTTCTGCATCTGTTTCAGTAGATCCCATGATACTTCTTGTTGTTTGAGATCCTTTTGTGCCAGCATGATTTTATCTGGCTGTGCTACTTCCTTTTCCATTGCTGCCTGTTTGTCTGCTTGGTCAGCCAGAGCATTTCCTTTGGCTTCTGGTGTGTCAGCACGGGTATGCGCCTTTACTTTAATTACTGCCACTTTGGTGGGCAGTAGTAGTGCAGCCATTAAGGCCTCTACTGCTAAAGCATGTTTAATTGGAGTTCCTGCGGCTGTAATGTAATCTCTGGCCTTCCATATTACTCCAAAATCATGAACTACTCCAAAGGCATATCTGGAGTCTGTGTAGATGTTGGCAGTGGAGTCTTTCGCTATGAGGCAGGCCTCAGTAAGGGCTATGAGTTCAGCCTCTTGTGCTGACTGGTCTGGGCGTAATTGTCTTGCACACAGCACTTCGTACTCACTAGTGACTGCCATGCCTGTATGGAATTTCCCTTTGTCATTGGCATACCTTGACCCATCCACAAACAGTGTCCAATGTGGGTTTTGCAAAGGAGTATCTTGTATTGATGGTGCTGTTCCCACTTCAGCTTCCGTCATTGTAATGCAATCATGATCTGGTTCCTCATTAGGTGAGGCAGTAGCTGTCCATAATTCCTCTTCCTGGAGATCCTCTTCTGCTTGTAAATCAATAAAATCCACAGAATCTCTTTCTGCAGTATACTCCCCCCTTGGGAGAGGAAGGAGTGCAGCCGGGTTGAGGATGTGGCATCTCTGAATGGTGACATTACCTGGTAAAAGCAGACTACACTGAAGCCTGAGGTGGCGCTGTGCAGTGAGGTGTTTAGGTTGTGTCTGTTGAAGGATAGCCGAGATGTCATGAGGAGCCATGATGGTGAGGGGGTGTCCTAGGATAATGTCAGCGGTGGCGTTCAGAAGAGAACTAGCAGCATGAACGGCCCTGACACAGGAAGGGGTGGCTCTGGCTACAGGGTCTAGACGTTTTGAGAAGTAACCTAGAGGTCTATTACGACCCCCATGGCTCTGGGTGAGAACTCATGTAGCATGACCCTGACGTTCCATGACATAAAGGCGGAAGGGAAGTTTATAGTTAGGAATGCCAAGAGCTGGGGCAGTGATAATGGCTTGTTTGAGAGATTCGAATGCTTCTATGGCCTCTGCAGTCATTTGGAAAGGAACAGTAGCAACACGGGGTATGCAGTCATACAGTGGTTACATCAGAACGGATGCATCAGGGATCCATGGCCTACAGTACGAAATTAGTCCCAGAAAGGTCTGCAGTTGGTGAGGGGTATCTGGCAGTGGGATGTCTGAGACTGCTTTCTTTCTGGCATCCGTAAGATGCTTACTGCCTTGTGAGACGCAGTGGCCTAGGAAAACAACTTTTGGAAGACACAACTGCAATTTGGAACGTGAGACTTTGCACCCAGCATCTGCCAGGAATTGAAGAAGTGAGGTAGATGAGTCCAGGCAGACGGCGTGTGAGTCAGCACAAAGAAGTAAATCATCCACATATTGTAAGAGTTCCACCTCAGGGTGATCTGCTTGCCATGGGTGTAAGATGGAAGCCATTGCTTTGCTAAAGCAGGAAGGACTATTTTGAGCTCCTTGAGGCAAAACCGTCCAGGTGTATTGTTTTCCATCATGTGTAAAAGCAAAGAGAAATTGGGAGTCATCATGCAATGGGACAGAGAAAAAGGCATTTGCCAGATCAATGACTGTGAAGATAGTGGCCGTAGGAGGAATGCTAGCAAGCAAGGTGTGGGGATTTGGAACAATGGGCGTTTCAAAGACCGTAGCTTCATTGATTGCTCTGAGGTATTGGACCATGCGATATACAGGAGGCTGTCCTTTTTCCCTTTTATTTTTGACTGGATATAAGGGCGTGTTACACGGTGAAGTGGTAATTTTGATAGCCCCATTTGTGAGAAGAGCCTGTATCTGGAGAGTGATAGCATCTCTCTGGGAAATGGAGAGAGGATATTGAGCTCTGTATGGTAGTAAGTTGGGATTCTTCAAGGTTACAATGACTGGCGGGACCTTGAGACGCCCAATGTCCTGGGGACCTTTAGTCCAAAGGGTATCAGGGATGAGGTGCAAAATGCTTTGTAACGTATCCCCTTGTTCGGGTAATTCAGAGGGCTGGGCTGTTAATGCCATCATGAGGCAGGTTTCTTCAGGACACAGTGCTGTACCTAGGACAACTGTACCATTTTCTTTGAATTGAATGTTGGCCCGGATTTTCTGAAGAAAATCTGAACCTAATAAATTAAAAGGGCATGTCTGGCTTACAACAAATTGTGACATTACTCAAGTGGATAGATGCAATTGTGGGGATTGGCCTTGGGACTTAGTGGAGGGAGTAATCAGGAGAGGCTTAGTAACAAGGTTGTGCTGGGTGACCCCTTCTAAACCAGAGCAGGGTAAATGTATATCTGTGAGACAGGAAGGGAGTATGGCAGTCTCACATAACACACTGCGGGCTGCACCAGTGTCTACAAGGAATGAGAGTTCCTTCCCTGCCACATCGAGGGTGATTCGAGGGGCGGGGCCAGCAGGAGGGGCAGAGACTGCCATACACGGAGTGTGCCCTCCCAGCAACACTGGTTTGCCAATGTCCTATTGGGATGGAGCTGGCCATGGAGGAGGAGTTCCTCTTTGGCTCTGGGCTGCTGGCCACAGATGTCTGGAGCGGCAGTTTCTCTTTATGTGTCCTGGCTTGCCGCACCCATAACAGACACGGGGTGGGGGCCTCTCCTCTCCTTCTCCCCCTGCCATGACAGCCATAACTGCTGTGCGGGTTTTCTTGGTATTGCTCTCCAGCCCTTTTGCAACTTGTTCTAAGATTTCTAAGGTTAATGATTTCCATTCTGGGCGGCAGGTAACAAGAGCTTTGTTCAGGTCTGGCCTAAGGCCATCTACAAATGATCGGGCCAGAAGTCTCAGGTGCACAGGTTCATTTGGACTGAATCCCATATCCTTATTGGTTTGTCTAACTCTCTGAACAAACTTCTCTACTGACTCTGCTTTATCCTGTACCATATCTTGCAGGGTGGTGGATTGTTCTGCTAATTTATCCTTGGCCCATTTATACAATTGTCGAATGAAATGGTCGCCGGATTCTGGATCACGAGTGTCAAAATTCGCTCCAGGAAGCTCTGGTTGGCGTATATGATCCATTATAAGTGAAGAATATTCGCCAGTCTTATTTTCTACAATACTTTGCAAGTCTGACCAAGTACACCCGTATGTTTGATATACTTGTGACAATTTTCTGTAAAAAGGCATAGGGTGCGTATCTGGGTCTGGCATGAGGTTCACTATGGTGAACAACTGCTGGGGGGTGAAGGACACATACTTAGGTAGCCCCACGTAGGTAGCCCCACATTGGGCGCCAAATGTTCTGATTCTGGTTCTGATTCAATAGTCAGGCTAGGTTGATGTACTGCTCCGAATCGGTATCAAATGGTAGGCATATGTACGGCGAGAGAAATTACACACAGACTGTCACAGTGAAGTCAATGCTAGATGTTCCGTTTATTACTCGGGATACAAGGGTTTATATAGAGCAAAAGGGGAACTTTATGACTCAGCTAATTGATCTCATTGTCACATTATTTAACCAATGGTCACATATGACACGTATCACGTATCACATCACAATAGCAGAAGTCAGAAGTGTTTAGTAAGGGATTAGTAAGGGAGTTGGCAGTTTGGTCAGGGGCCATTTTGTTAAGCAAACTGTTAGTTATAATGCAAGCAAGTATACATTTAATATATATGATTCCACAACACCCCTTGTCCGAGGCTTTTATTACCACATTCCGGTCTTTTTCTAACGTTTTAAGGGCCTGATATTCATTTTCATTTAAATTGTTCCTGCCTCTGATAGCTTGGATTTGCTCCAAGTCTCTAGAAACTAATTTATAAAAAATGGATATATTTGAATCTGGTAGAGGGGGTGGCATTTGTGTGCTCTTTAGTTTTAGCTGTGTGAATGGGCCCTCGGCCCTATCTTTTTCACCATCCTCTAGCAGATTCACAACTGCCATGGTCGCTTCAAGTTCCTGGGCATTCATATTTAATTCCTCGCACTTCTTTTTATTTTGTAGAGCGAAGTGCTTATGCCAGAGCAATTTCCTTACAAAGAGGGCTATATCTTTACTCCACTCAAAAGTGTCATGTGGGGCTGTGGGGACAAAGGATAGACCCATCGGAGGACAGTACATGAGCGGAAAGGTTGATAATTTCCATTTTATTCTTATTTGTAGCTAGGGACCCCCCTATACTTTGTTCCTGAGTTGGTAAGGAGCCTGCTTGGGGGGTTGGGCTAAAAAAGTGGATGAAGATGCAGAGGATGAGGGGTCCGTTGAACTGCATGTTTGATAACTTCCTTTTCTGTAGCCTGCTCTTGTCTGTCCTCTACCTCCCTTGCCTCTATTTCTCTGTCCTCTCCCTTTATTTGTCCTATTCTGTTCAGTTTCTGAACCCTCAGCTTCTGATGATGATATTTCACTTTGTGCCTTTCTTTGTATGATTTTATTGAGGAATAAATACGCTCTGTTCTCTTTGAATTCAGTGGAGTCTCTGAGGTATTGTTGATGTTTACGTTCCCTGATCATATACTGGAACCTATCTACAGTATTTTGAAGATATTCCTCTTTTTTCTGAAATTGTGCCTCGTCTTTAAATTTAAGTGCTTGCTCCCTGAGGCTATTAACCTTTCTTTGTTTGGAGTCAAGGTTCACTTTTTCTTCTTCTAGGAGGAGCCGCATAAATCTATGTGAACTAGCTGTGGCTTCCTCTTCCCACTTTTTAATCAGAGTGGTATTTCTAAGTCTATCAGCTGGAGTAAGATTTATTCTAAGACCTTTTGGAACAATGTTTTCTTTTAAATAGTGTTCTAGGGATTTTATCTCCCACCAAGATACTATCAGGTCTTTATAGGCCTTTGTCAGATCCTTGAAGACATTTTTTATACTATTTGAAGAGGAGGTTTGAACGTAATCAATTTCAGAGAAAACACATTTTCCTTCTGTTGCCCATGCTTCCAAGTCTGGGCTAGTTGTAAGAAAACCTGCCATAAGCGTTATAGTTAGCTTATTACTAATGAAAAGAATACTCAGGGTCAGAAGGTCAATAGTCGTGGCCCAGTGTATAATTACTCAGAGGTGTCTTTGAATTTTAACTATTGAACTGAGTGTGCCTTGTTGTAGGTATTTAAAACATAACTTTTATTTTATCTATATTTAGAATATTGTGACACATATTAAAACAATGCTGGTGTTGCACTGCTTTATTGGAAGTGTGTCAGGTGAAGCTAGCAGCTCAGGTCTTATAGTTCAAGCGGCAAATTAATCAGAGGGGTCGCCTTTAAAACAATATTTTAGCAGGTTGCTCGGCCTAGGTTCTATCCCTACATAAGCTAGTCGTGGTGAGCTGGGAGAACCCTAACAAGCTGTATTCCGGGCACCCGTCCTTAAAAGGACGACCCACAGCCGCTGGAACCTCGGATCTATTGCTGCTAAACCCTGACAAGTAAAGTTTCTTCCTCAAAGATGTCCGACACGTTTCACCACAATGAGTAGTGGTTCTTCAGGGACATAGAATGAAACGCCGGGGCGCCAAGTGCAGTGGCAGCGCTCCCGCACGTATATAAGGCAGTGGCAGCAAACTGGTTCAAAGTGTCTCTTTTTATAGCGTCTCAACCCAGCCCACCTGGTTAATTAACCAATGGTTGCTGGGTGAGTGCTTTTAGAGCACCTCCCCCTAATACGTCATGTCATCCAGGGCAGACGCGCACGTGTATTGGGCCATTACCTTGAAGCTCGCCCAGTCAGCAGCGCTCTGTCTTAAACCGGAAGTGACGTTGGTGGGTGGCGTCTCGGTTGCTATGGGGATCTATCACCGCGTCCCCGGCAGGTCCTTGCAGGCTAAAGGTAAAAACACTTGGTACATGCGTCCACAGACGCGAGCAAAGAGATCAACAATCAAAGTTTACATTATGTGTAGTCTGGAGGGTGCACCCAAGCACTCACTCCCAGAACTCCCATTGAAACAATTCCAGGATCAGACGATTCCAGGAATAAATACTGTAGGTTTGCAGGATTTAAGGTCCTTGCAGGTCACAGGTTCCTTTGTATATATAGATCACTTGCTACGTTTACAGTAATCCAGAGTGATAGAGGGCAGTAAGATGCTACAGCTTGAGTAACAATTATCGATTATAGCCCTTAAAGGGGGCAGATTTAAATAAAACTTATGCCTTCAATACACCCTGGTTTAGCAGAATGGGCAATTTGAGAGATCCAGGCGCATTCTGGCAGGAGCAGATAATGGATTATGGCTAGATATTTACAAAAAAGGCTTATATGAAATGAATTCATTCAAGCCTTGCAGTGTCACAGAATTTAGCCTATATGTCCGTTTTGTTTCGGCTCGCAGGATCATCTTGTCCCAATCGCCACCTCTCTTTGGTTTGGGGACATGTTGTATTCCTATAAACTTAAGGCAGCTGGTATTGCCTCCATGGTGTTGTACAATGTGGCGTGCCACTGATGTGTCTTTTTCATTCAAGACATCATTCACGTGGTCCCTTACGCGTCTCCTGAATTCACGTTTTGTCTTGCCCACATAATCTAGTGGGCAAGTACATTGGTCCAGGTACACCACACCACACCAGTAGTGATGGTGTATTCTTTGTTGTTATTGGAGCATGTGAATGTTTTAGTTTTTTTTATATGGCCACAAGCAGTGCAACTGCCACATTTAAAAGTTCCCATGGGTTTTCTAGAGAGCCAGTTTCCTGGTCTCCCTGGTGGTTGAAAATGGCTATTAACCAGTCTGTCTCTCAGACTACGCCTCTTTCTAAAGGTGATCTGTGGGTATGATCCTAGAACCTTATCTAGATCTGGGTCCGCTTTTAGGACATCCCAGTGTCTAGATAGGACACGTTTTATTGCCTGATGTCCACTGTCAAAGGTGCCAATAATCCGGATATTGTTCTGATCCATAGTGCCTATTGATCTCTGTTTTTTAGGGATGAGGAGTTGATCCCGCTTCTCGCTGCATGCAGATTCATAAGCTGTGCGTAGAATTTCATCGGGATAACCTCTCTCCCTAAATCTGACTCTCAAATCTGCTGCCTGTTTTTTGAATTTTTTCATTGTTGAACAATTCCTCCGAAGTCTGAAGTATTGGCCCTTGGGGATTCCCTTGCGTAAAGGGAATGGGTGAGCACTGTCCAAACGGAGGAGGCTGTTGCCAGCAGTGCTTTTACGGTACACAGAGGTGACAATGCTCTGGTTTATTCCTCTTTCGATCAATACATCAAGAAATGGTAGTGCATTTTTTCCGCATGTTGATGTAAATTTGAGGCCTAGGTCCGATGAAATCTCCCTTCTAAATAAGGGTCTATCCTTTGTCCCCACAGCCCCACATGACACTTTTGAGTGGTGTAAAGATATAGCCCTCTTTGTAAGGAAATTGCTCTGGCATAAGCACTTCGCTCTACAAAATAAAAAGAAGTGCGAGGAATTAAATATGAATGCCCAGGAACTTGAAGCGACCATGGCAGTTGTGAATCTGCTAGAGGATGGTGAAAAAGATAGGGCCGAGGGCCCATTCACACAGCTAAAACTAAAGAGCACACAAATGCCACCCCCTCTACCAGATTCAAATATATCCATTTTTTATAAATTAGTTTCTAGAGACGTGGAGCAAATCCAAGCTATCAGAGGCAGGAACAATTTAAATGAAAATGAATATCAGGCCCTTAAAACGTTAGAAAAAGACCGGAATGTGGTAATAAAAGCCTCGGACAAAGGGGGCAATCTAGTCCTAATGAACACAGGGAAATACAAAAAAATGTGTTTAGACATTTTGAATAATAGAGAGTCATATGAACTCCTACCAAAAGACCCTGGCCCTATGTACCTCCTTGAACTGAAAGATATCCTCAATAAAAGATTTCAAAATAAATTGATCAGTGAGGCAGAGATGGCTTTTCTCTTGCCACACCACCCGGTCACGGCTACTTTTTACTCCCTACCCAAAATACATAAGGGCATTAGTCCCCTTAAAGGACGCCCGATAGTATCAGGGATTGGGCAAAATGTAGGCATCTATGTGGACAGGATCATTCAGCCACTCGTTACAGCATTGCCATCCTACATACGAGATACCTCTGACCTCCTCATGAAATTGAATAGCATTTGTCTGGATGACTCAATGATCTTTGCATCCATAGATGTCGAGGCGCTTTATAGTTCCATCAGACATGACCTGGGCCTGAATTCGGTGGAATACTATCTATCAATGCGTGACAATAGATTGATAGCACATAATAAATTTGTCCTGGATCTTTTGAACTTCAGCCTTACAAAGAACTACTTTGTCTTTGACGACCGCCACTACCACCAGCTCAGGGGTACCGCGATGGACAGTTCTTGTGCGCCGTCGTACGCAAATCTACTCCTGGGCTGGTGGGAGGCCAATTACATAGGGTCTGAAGCATTGGAAATGTGGCAAGACAGGGTAGTTCTTTGGCTGAGGTTCATAGATGACGTGTTCGTCCTATGGAGGGGTACGGAGGAATCTTTTGCAGATTTTGTTATGACCATCAATGACAATGACCTAGGCCTCAAATTTACATCAACATGCGGAAAAAATGTACTACCATTTCTTGATGTATTGATCGAAAGAGGAATAAACCAGAGCATTGTCACCTCTGTGTACCGTAAAAGCACTGCTGGCAACAGCCTCCTCCGTTGGGACAGTGCTCACCCATTCCCTTTACGCAAGGGAATCCCCAAGGGCCAATACTTCAGACTTCGGAGGAATTGTTCAACAATGAAAAAATTAAAAAAACAGGCAGCAGATTTAAGAGTCAGATTTAGGGAGAGAGGTTATCCCGATGAAATTCTACGCACAGCTTATGAATCTGCATGCAGCGAGAAGCGGGATCAACTCCTCATCCCTAAAAAACAGAGATCAATAGGCACTATGGATCAGAACAATATCCGGATTATTGGCACCTTTGACAGTGGACATCAGGCAATAAAACGTGTCCTATCTAGACACTGGGATATCCTAAAAGCGGACCCAGATCTAGATAAGGTTCTAGGATCATACCCACAGATCACCTTTAGAAAGAGGCGTAGTCTGAGAGACAGACTGGTTAATAGCCATTTTCAACCACCAGGGAGACCAGGAAACTGGCTCTCTAGAAAACCCATGGGAACTTTTAAATGTGGCAGTTGCACTGCTTGTGGCCATATAAAAAAAACTAAAACATTCACATGCTCCCATAACAACAAAGAATACACCATCAGAGACTTTATAAACTGTCTCACTACTGGTGTGGTGTACCTGGCCCAATGTACTTGCCCACTAGATTATGTGGGCAAGACAAAACGTGAATTCAGGAGACGCGTAAGGGACCACGTGAATGATGTCTTGAATGAAAAAGACACATCAGTGGCACGCCACATTGTACAACACCATAGAGGCAATACCAGCTGCCTTAAGTTTATAGGAATACAACATGTCCCCAAACCAAAGAGAGGTGGAGATTGGGACAAGATGATCCTGCGAGCCGAAACAAAGTGGACATATAGGCTAAATTCTGTGACACCGCAAGGCTTGAATGAATTCATTTCATATAAGCCTTTTTTGTAAATATCTAGCCATAATCCATTATCTGCTCCTGCCAGAATGCGCCTGGATCTCTCAAATTGCCCATTCTGCTAAACCAGGGTGTATTGAAGGCAGAAGATTTATTTAAATCTGCCCCCTTCAAGGGCTATAATCGATAATTGTTACTCAAGCTGTAGCATCTTACTGCCCTCTATCACTCTGGATTACTGTAAACGTAGCAAGTGATCTATATATACAAAGGAACCTGTGACCTGCAAGGACCTTAAATCCTGCAAACCTACAGTATTTATTCCTGGAATCGTCTGATCCTGGAATTGTTTGAATGGGAGTTTTGGGAGTGAGTGCTCGTGTGCACCCTCCAGACTACACATAATGTAAACTTTGATTGTTGATCTCTTTGCTCGCGTCTGTGGACGCATGTACCAAGTGTTTTTACCTTCAGCCTGCAAGGACCTGCCGGGGACGCGGTGATAGATCCCCATCGCAACCGAGACGCCACCCACCAACGTCACTTCCGGTTTAAGACAGAGCGCTGCTGACTGGGCGAGCTTCAAGGTAACGGCCCAATACACGTGCGCGTCTACCCTGGATGACATGACGTATTAGGGGGAGGTGCTCTAAAAGCGCTCACCCAGCAACCATTGGTTAATTAACCAGGTGGGCTGGGTTGAGACGCTATAAAAAGAGACACTTTGAACCAGTTCGTTGCCACTGCCTTATATACGTGCGGGAGCGCTGCCACTGCACTTGGCGCCCCGGCGTTTCATTCTATGTCCCTGAAGAACCACTACTCATTGTGGTGAAACGTGTCCGACATCTTTGAGGAAGAAACTTTACTTGTAAGGGTTTAGCAGCAATAGATCCGAGGTTCCAGCGGGTGTGGGTCGTCCTTTTAAGGACGGGTGCCCGGAATACAGCCTGTTAGGGTTCTCTCATCTCACCACGACTAGCTTATGTAGGGATATAACCTAGGCCGAGCAACCTGCTAAAATATTGTTTTAAAGGCGACCCCTCTGATTAATTTGCCGCTTGAACTATAAGACCTGAGCTGCTAGCTTCACCTGACACACTTCCAATAAAGCAGTGCAACACTTCTAAATAAAGATATACATATTCTTGTATACAACGATATGAACCATGCTGGTATAACCTGGGCAAGTGGGCATCTCCCGTATAATACAGGCAAATACCTAGGTCATACTAGCATCATGGTCCATATAACTGCAAGATGTATAACTTATACCAGCTATAGTTAAAAAATTATGTATAGGAGAGGAGACGCCCAGGTTATTCCATCGTAGCCCATATCACTATATACAATAAGGGGGCCATCATTCTAGTGCTAGCCGGTGTAGTACTGCTGAGTGCATTCTAACTCTCATTGCTGGTGCTAAGGCGACAGCCTGACACTTCCTCTCCTCATATATTTACCCTGAGCTGAACGGAGAAGAAAAACACCACACTTATTAAAGACTCACTCTAGCCTCTAAGATGGCGCCACCACCTTCATGTTACCTCGCCCTGCTTCTGTGTGCTCAGTCCTCCTCTTCTGGTCGGAACATCCTGTAGTCGTAGGACGTAGGAGAAATAAATCGGGGCATTTTGCCAACAGGGTGAGCGCTGAGTGGACTTTAAAAACTTGTAAGCGGGGGCACTATAATTGCTGTGCGGCCGCGCACCTGCGCAGCTTAGTGGGAACACTGGTCACGAGGTACCAGTTGGTACCGAAGCCAACTTTGGATCCCAGTTTTAAAATGGTTTTCAATTTGAATAATCAAAGTCCAAAGTTATTTAGCAAAGTTTTGCAAGACGTTAGACGTAATGAATTTCTTCTCCGCAAAGCACATACATTTGAATGCTGTACAGAGACGGGTCAAAGTTTTAAATGATGCAACTTCAGATCTATGATCCAAAGCATGCTTCGCTCAACACTAGTTATAACAACCAATTAGGGTTTCCTCGGGATAAGTCATACATTTTTAGATCAGTGGCGTTCTGACACCAGGCACTCTAGTGAGTGTTGCAGCCTCCTCACAGCACACCAAGCACAGCTCCATACATTGTATAGGTATAGTGATTGTGCATCATATTGCAGCTCAGACCAATTCACCTGAATGGAACTGATATGCATATATGACTGATGAACTTGATGCCACTGGCCTAAGAAGAGGAAGCAGTGCTATCCTGAAAGGACATCAATATTCTAGTCCCAGAAAACCCATGTAATGCCTTTGGGCAACATAGTCATAGTGGCTTCCTGCCTAGCCTTTTCTTGGCTTCAAAATTGTTTAAAAAAAAGTTTACCTAGATTACCATGGGCCACCCACAAAGCAGAGCTTACGTGACCAGCCAAAGTACACCAAACCTTTGCTTTGAAGCTGTAGACCAAAAGTTATTAATTTTGGATTAAAACAGTTTTTAAAGTTTCTTAATTTATTGTTTTATATATTTTTTTAAACTTTTGGCAGCCTTAGGTTTTACTAGAAGTATGGTATGAAACTCCTGGGCCCCCGAGGTAAAATATATACCAGCTTCCCCCACCACGTGTCATTTATAATAATTGTGTCTTCATATGTGCCTTTTAGCCCCCTCAGCCACTAGGGCCTTGGCAGTACTACCTCTGCTTTCCCTTTAGCTACATTCCTGGCTCTACCAGACTCTTGCTACGGTACACCAGAGACATAACTTGAAACTCCTAGGCCCAGATGTAAAATGCACCGTGCCTGTAGTATGTGGCAGAAATATCTTTAGCTGGCCATTCACATTCAATAGCTGTTGTTCAGACAGCTATTTCTCCCAACTCCCTCTCGGCTTCCCCGAGTTCGGTTTGGCTAAACGGGTTAGTGTTGTCAATGGGGAGAGAGAAGAAAACCGCTGCCAGACATTACTAGTAGCGGCTTATCTCCTGAGGGACCAAAATGATCAGGTAAAAATATTCCTTTCGCACGATCCTTATTTTCCCCGACATCATCTGTTAGGGAAGAATTGGGAGCTCCCCACACACATTAGACTGTGAGCCGAACCCGCCATTTTCTGTATATTTTGGTGACAATATACTGTGAATGTGGGCTTTTTGGCTTCTCTGAGGAACCAGGTGTAACTATAATCTCCTAATATTCTCCATCTATAGTCTGCTACCATTTTAAACTAGACATTTTGCTTTTGTACAAATTTATGACTGTAGAAAGTTTTTGGAAATATAAGCATGAATGAATTAGCCATTGATCCACTATAAGGGCTGTATTACACTGGCAAATGAGACTCACGATTATCAAGAAGGAAGCGTTCCTTCCCGGCAAGCGCCTGCTCGTTAGTTAAGGAGATCTCTGTATTTACATGCAGCGATCTCCTCCACAGTACGGGGAGGAGCGATCGTTAATGCCATTGCTCGTCCCTAAACATAATCATTATTTTCTGTTATCAGAGCATAGTTAGACAGCACGATCTGCTGCCAGCAAACAATGATTTTTTTTTGCCTGCGTCTGCTCATTCATCAGGTAATTGTCAGCACCTTTACACAGGCAGATCATCAAGTGTTCCTATTAACGATTTTTAGCGATGATCTGGCTGACCTTTGGCCAGTGTAATACAGACCTGAGCATCTAATTGTCCATGATCAGCGGTAGTTCAGGGTAGGCACCATTGGCCACTGTGGTGTGAAAAGGGTATTAAACCTCTGTAAGGGGCATGAGGCAGGTGAAGCCATTGCCTGTATGGGAAACTGTGATCTGGATCTAAACAGTAGTCATATAACTAGTGTTCAACATCTGTTATATATAAGATCGATGGCTACATTCACACGACAGTAAAAAAAAACTGCCATTTTAAGAACAATGGAAATATGGGTGCTAGGCTTCATTCAGACGTCTGCACTTTGGGTCCGGATCCGTTCCGCAATTATGCTGAACGAGTGCAGACCCATTCATTTTCAATAGGGACGGAAAAGATGCGGACAGCACACAGTGTGCTGTCCGCATCCGCATTTCCCGTCCGCGGCCCTGAACTTCCGGTCCGCTGCTCCGCAAAAAAATATAGCATGTCCTATTATTGTCCGCAGCTGCGGACAAGAATAGGCATTTCTATTGGGGTGCCGGCCCAGTGTTTTGCGGATCCTCAAAACACTGCGGACCTGTGAATGGACCCTTATTCAAAACAGCTCTTTTTTGAAAAACGACCATAAAAAAAATAGTAATTGTCCTATTTTGTCCGTTTTCACAGCTCCTGTATAATTGAAGGAGATCGTTATTAATGGCTGTTTCTCAGAAAGACATCAGTGAAAAAAGCAGAGTCAAAAATGGCCCCTTTGGCTTTTTTATTGGCTGTTTTTCTCATCATGTAAATGTAGCCTTAGTAATGTTTTCCTAACCCGCAGGATAACCAGAAGAAATGTTCACAACACAGTAGATAATAATACTAATAATAATAATAATAGTTCCTTTATTGTAGGAGTCTTGCAATGAATAAGGATTAGATTAAACAAAACATATAATTGAGCATGAAGGCTTAACTCACAACATACAAACCAACACTACAACTAGACTCCTAACTACATACAGGTAGTAAAATAAAATACATCACCAATTATGTGGTTTCAGTATAAAACATCCAGGCCAACACCCTGACTGGGACGCCCCTTTTCAGCCAAGCCAGGAGTCTCAAATAATCGGGAAATTCTGGGCAGTGCATGGCTCCACTCCACAGATGAGGCATCTAACCTGGCTTCAGGAAATTCTTGCTCTGATACTTTAGTAAAACCAATGTAACTATTTTACATGGACCATAAAGTTTCAGTCAGTGTTGACGTGCTTAATATTTAGGTTTGTGAAGGTCACACCACCCATGACCACTGGTCAGGTGACCTGAATGACCTGAGTTAGCTTCCTAAATGTTAACCAGATGGAATGTGTAATTTGCCTGGTGGAATGTGCTGAATTACCAGATGGATATCTCTTCCTAGGAATACCTTCATGGCAAACCAACATGGCACGAAAGCAATAATTAACTACATACATTTATACTGGTATTACAATCGGTCCTTTAATTATTCATTATGTGCAGTACAGTATAAGCTAATGGTAATCATAAAATGCTTATTATGATATATTTTCTAATTTTATACGATACATAACAATACCATGCTGAGAATATCCCACGAATGGGTGTATAAGGAAATGTAGCGCTTTAGTAGCCAAACATCTCACATACAAGGTCAAAAGCGATCACTCCTCAGGATATCCAGTGTGCAGAACTTCACAGTGCAATACGGCTCTTACAGTATATACACTGACTAGCTAAACTAAGTATAAGTTCTGTACTTATATTTACTATATTAAAATGCCAATAATTAAAGGTAAAATTTACAAATGCTAATTAAAGGGAAAGGACCAATAAAAATAACTTTAAAATCTACTTTAACACAAGTCAAAGATAGGAATTCTTGGCTTTGCACTCAAAACTAAAAACTTCCATATGGCATACTATGAGGGGGTATATAGGTCATTTTTTTTCCATGTGGAAAATGTTATTGGGTGAATTGTAACCATAGATAGTAAGGGGCAAGCCCCAATGTTTTTACTATAAAATAAAGGAAACTATTGGGAGTGGCTCTGAAATGCCTCACAACCTTTGAGTCTAGGTGTATACGAATCTTCTACCAGCCAGTGACATAGTCTTACCTCTGGAGAATCTAGAAAATCCCAAAGTTGGTTAGGTCCGGTGTTTGGGATCATTCCGTAACTTTTAACAACACATTTTGTATGGCATTGACTTTCTGGAAAAAAAATCCCAATTTTTCATAATTTCTAGCCACCTTAATGTCAAAGCCACTTTATAGCATGTGTTTCGTTGGAGAGTACATCCTAGTCAATAAAATGTACAAGACTGTGGCAAAAGGGTCAGCAATTTCTAGAGCGTCCTGGCCTGTCTTTTCTGAAAGTATCAAGTCTCATTTAATGCCTCCTCCCCAATTGAATCTTCTGCCATGTCTCTAGTTTTCAGTTACTGTACATTGGGGGAACTTCCCCTTTAACCATGATTGACACAGTATCCTGCATAGTAATATGGCTGTTACTGGCAGGGTTATGGATTTTGGGGTCACACTGAGGTAAAGTGACCTACAGAATGGGGAATTGTACCTAAAGCTGCAGTCCTATCGGACATACCATTAGTTAATAATTCATCTCTTTCCCTGTATACAGGAATGAGAAAATGATAAGCCGACATGCAGAGTGCAGTAATTTAATGCCGCCATCAAATATTTATACCCAGGCTCTGTATGTCTTCATTACAAGGTATAGCTGTCATAATGACATTTCAGAAATATGCCCTCTTTAGGCAGGGAAAGGCAAGCTGGGTACAATTTCAGTCATGACTAAAATAAACCACTTACTCAATTATTGGAGATGCACAGCCTTTTCTATTAGGACGTTCGGCACAAAGTGCCTCTGACAACAATTACTGCATTAGACCCTCTGCAAAGAACATCAATTTCAGCAGTTGATGCAAGATTGAGACAGCTAATGTATTTACTGGGACTGGAGATATGAAACTCAAGAAGTCGCTAGCTTTAGAAGAAGCATTGAGGCTCATTGTAGGTGATGCTATGAAGTGAATCTTTGATTCAAAGTCATTTACTATAGGAAAACTTTTTGGCCATAAATCTTTTTTTTACGTTTTGAATTGAGCTCCAGTTTGGTGATCTACCAGGAGACCAAGGATGCTGAATATGTTTTAGATTCCCCTTTATTACCTATTGCTGCAATTTAGGAAAAGTCCCCAGCTAGGTGATTATTGATTAATAGTCTCCCCCTGTGCCACGGGAGTCAGTCGGCCTAAGAATTAAAGATGCGGACAATTATCTGTGTGCAATGGATTCCCTACTGTATGTGGTAAGTCCTTCAAATTAACCATAGCCTGTGGGTCTACGCCCCTTATATGCTAAATATCAAAATAACCAATGAAAAATGTATGTCTAAGTGACCAAAGAGGTATAGCAACAAGGTGATACATTTTTTTTTGGGGGGGGGGGGGGGGGGATTAAACATTACATGTGTGAGAGTGATCAATGTTCTTTCAAAAAGCTCCTTTCTAAGGGTCCATTCACACGTCCGTAGTGTATTGCAGATCCGCAAATAAAATCTATAAGCACAAAACAAATGCTGCGGTTTGCTTTCCGTCCTGGGATGCAAAGCAAGACCGATCCATAATGACCCACAATGCATTTCAATGGGGACAGATGCATTTAACTCTGACACAATATGACGCAATAGAAAACTGATCCGTCCCCCATTGACTTTCAATGGAGTTCATGATGGATCCGTCTTAGCTATGTTACAGATAATGCAACCGGATCCGTTCATAACGGATGCAGATGGTTATATTATCAGTAACTGAAGCATTTTTGCTGAACCCTGCCGGATCCAGCAAAAACGCTAGTGCGAAAGTAGCCTTACTAAGACATGGTGAACAAACCTGCAAAGAGGAAGGTTTTCTCCTTCTAAAATTCCACTGGAAAACAGCTTAGTGGTCCAACATAAAAATTTACTGGACCTATTTTACTTGTTCTAAGGTCTACTGGTTGGTTGCCATTGTATAGTATACCATGTCTACTGCATTTTTGGACTGCAAAACTGGCTCCCTGATCAGCCTATTTGCTCATCTATGTTGCTGGTGGGATAGTTTGTACAAATGATCCCATGGATGATAGGAGTCTCTCTCGGGTATGGTTGGCATAAGGTCTAGTGATTGACAATTGTTCTGCTACTACTGGCCAGCAATGATTGGATATAGAGACAGTTGGTGGTAATAAAAGATGTGTATTGCATCAGCCAAGGCATTGTATATTTGCAGGTTATGGAATATTATAACTCATCTACAGAATTGGGTTTTGGGTTGCATTAAAAGACTTGAAGGAGAAGAGTAGGGATGTTTGAGAAGGCCTGTGGAATGTGTATAGAGGAAATAGGAGGAGAGTAGAGTAGACAGTAGTGGTTGTTTGGAGAGCAGTAGAGATGAACACTAGGGCAAGGTTATGAAGGTCCATGTTATAGTAATGCAGTAGGTTAAAGGGGTTGACTATTAATAGGAAAATGACAGATTTCTTGAGAAATAGTGCCACACTGGTCCACTAGTTGTGTTTGGTATTGCAGCTCATCCCCATTCACTTCAATGAGCTGCATTTACAATACCAGATACACACAACCCCTTGGACAAGTGTTTTTGGAAGAAAGGTGCTATTGGGGGGTGGGGGAATTTATCATGAGGGGGGAATTTGAAGTCAGTTTGGCTTGAGTCTGTGTTGGAGTCATTTATGCCACATTTAACAAATGTCTCATGTTACTTGATAATTTTGTCTTATCCTTAGACCTAACACGTTTGTCTAAAGAAGCTACTCCAGTTTTCCTACTCCACTCTCTTACTGGATGGAGATTGTGACTTTTTTGCGACCTTTTTGAAAAAAAAATGATACATCTGGAGTGAAACTCATTAAGATAGATAACCACACCCACTTTCCCACCCACATTACAAAACTGGAGTGAGTGGTGTAAAATTACAAAAAGTCACAAAATTGTGCGCAAGAGAGTGCAAAAAAGTTGCAAGATGTTATGTAATAGCTCACATTTTGTGCATTCGTGTGCAAAAAGTTGAAAAGGTATGATAAATCAGAAGGTATGATAAATCAGGTCCTATGTTTGCAGGTAATTTCAAAAGTTAAAGAAAACACACATCTACAATGGTAAAAGACATTTATTTAAGGCAAACAAATATGGTAGTACTTAGCTCCTGAAACACTCAAGCAGAACAGCTTGTCATTGAGATCACCACCCACCCGCTACGGTCCAGAGTCTGTTGCAGTCTTGGTACTTCAGATGGAGATCTACCGGGTATACAGTAGCTCAGAGCTCAATATATATACAGTACATGAAAACAGGAAGCAGCCACTAACCCACAAATGTGAGATATAGTTTAACCGCCTATGCACTATACTATGCTGCATAAGCAGACTAGCATCTGCTGGCACAGGAAACCAGTGTAAGCGAGACTTAACCCCTTATAAAACCCTGTGCAGTATCATGATATATGATAAAATCATTTTTTTCTGTCACTAAAAGTTAAAGGGGTTGTCCTCCTTTTAGGTACAAATGACCAGAAAGGTCAGTATGAGATTGTAGGGATCCAACACCTGTCTGGCAGTAGAAATATAACTGTGTATAGAACTGGTAGCAGAAGGCACCTTCCACCGTATAATGGCCATGCCGGCATACTAAAGCTCAACTCCCATTCACTTAACTATGGGGATTGGCTGCAGTACCTAAGAACAGCCACTACACAGGGTATGGAACGGTGGTGTTCTGGCTCCTTACTCTGTTTACTTCTAGAACCAGTGTCCCCGCTAAGCATTGGCAGCTGCTCAGCGGGGTTGGCTTAGAACTGGGCAAAGCTCCATCAAAGGTGGGTGATATGAAAACCTAAAATAAGATAATCGTCACATCAGTCAAACAGCATACAGTATAACACCTGCACCACACTGTACAGTATAATCAATACACCATACTGTACAATATACAGTATAACCCTTGCTCCACGCTGTACAGTATAATCAATACACCATACTGTACAATATACAGGATAACACCTGCACCACACTGTACAGTATAATCAGTACACCATACTGTACAATATACAGTATAACATCTGCACCACACTGTACAGTATAATCAGTACACCATACTGTACAATATACAGTATAACATCTGCACCACACTGTACAGTATAATCAGTACACCATACTGTACAATATACAGTATAACATCTGCACCACGCTGTACAGTATAATCAATACACCATACCGTACAATATACAGTATAACCATTGCTCCACGCTGTACAGTATAAACAATACACCATACTGTACAATATACAGTATAATACCTGCACCACACTGTACAGTATAATCAATACACCATACTGTACAATATACAGTATAACACCTGCACCACGCTGTACAGTATAATCAATACACCATACTATACAATATACAGTATAACATCTGCACCACGCTGTACAGTATAATCAATACACCATACCGTACAGTATATAGTATAACCCCTGCACCACACTGTACAGTATAATCAATACACCATACCATACAGTATATAGTATAACCCCTGCACCACATTGTACACAATAATCAATGCACCATACCATACAGTATATAGTATAACCCCTGCACCATGCTGTACAGTATAATCAATACACCATACCGTACAATATACAGTATAATCCCTGCACCACACTGTACAGTATAATCAATACACCATACCATACAGTATATAGTATAACCCCTGCACCACGCTGTACAGTATAATCAATACACCGTACTGTACAATATACAGTATAATCCCTGCACCACACTGTACAGTATTATCAATACACCATACTGCACAATATATAGTATAACCCCTGCACCACGCTGTACACAATAATCAATGCACCGTACGGTACAGTATATAGTATAACCCCTGCACCACGCTGTAAAGTATAATCAATACACCATACCATACAGTATATAGTATAACCCCTGCACCACACTGTACACAATAATCAATGCACCATACCGTACAGTATATAGTATAACCCGTGCACCACACTGTATAGTATAATCAATACACCATACCGTACAATATACAGTATAACCCCTGCACCACACTGTACAGTATAATCAATACACCATACCATACAGTATATAGTATAACCCCTGCACCACATTGTACACAATAATCAATGCACCATACCATACAGTATATAGTATAACCCCTGCACCATGCTGTACAGTATAATCAATACACCATACCGTACAATATACAGTATAATCCCTGCACCACGCTGTACAGTATAATCAATACACCGTACTGTACAATATACAGTATAATCCCTGCACCACACTGTACAGTATTATCAATACACCATACTGCACAATATATAGTATAACCCCTGCACCACGCTGTACACAATAATCAATGCACCTTACGGTACAGTATATAGTATAACCCCTGCACCACGCTGTAAAGTATAATCAATACACCATACCGTACAATATACAGTATAACCCCTGCACCACACTGTACAGTATAATCAATACACCATACCATACAGTATATAGTATAACCCCTGCACCACGCTGTACAGTATAATCAATACACCGTACTGTACAATATACAGTATAATCCCTGCACCACACTGTACAGTATTATCAATACACCATACCGTACAATATACAGTATAACCCCTGCACCACACTGTATCGTATTCTTCCCTCAAATTTTATCCCTCAAATGGGTTAAATCATGGCGCTCAGTACTGTCAGGACGGGCTGCAAAAGGGGCCCTGTTACCGATACCTCTTTATTTCCAAATCTGATGATTGCATTGATTGCAATTCAATACATCTGCTCCAAGAAAATTCCACGGGCAACTTTCTGATACCAACAATTGCATGCAAATTTCAGTTGCATCAGCAATTCGAACTTTCAATGGTTTAGAACACACGGTTTTGCCCCCATTACTTGATCAGAAATCCAATATTTCTTTGGAATTTCATGGGCTGTTAAAATTGTTTGTCTCACCCCCCCGTGTCAACTATACAGTCAACATCTTTTCCATCAGGTAGTGTCATTTTTACTGAAGCTTTTGGACCTGGGTGGGGTGGTGCCACTACTACCGTGGACTCAGCTTGCTGGGGGCTGCCTGGTTCCTAGTCACTTAATTGTTGGTCTATTAATGCCAACCAAACTTGTGCATTGTTGCAATTCATCTAGTTACTCGACCCCCACTTCCAAAACGCAATCCTTTTCTCCTGTAGTCCTCTGTCTTCACATTCATACTTCTCTTGTTTTCATATGCACTTACTCTTTCATTTCCTTTCCTCAGTGTCTGGCCCTCTTCTTGCACAGCCCCCTTCCTCCAGCAGCCTGTCCCTGCCCAGCATATGATGCAATCATTACAGGGAGGATCGACTCATTGCCTATTTCTTTTTTTTCTTATTTAACTGCTCCTCTAAGGGCTCTTTCACACTTGCGTTCTTGTCTTCCGGCATAGAGTTCCGTCGTCGGGGCTCTATGCCGGAAGAATCCTGATCAGGATTATCCTAATGCATTCTGAATAGAGAGAAATCCGTTCAGGATGCATCAGGATGTCTTCAGTTCCGGAACGGAACGTTTTTTGGCCGGAGAAAATACCGCAGCATGCTGCGCTTTTTGCTCCGGCCAAAAATCCGGAACACTTGCCGCAAGGCCGGATCCGGAATTAATGCCCATTGAAAGGCATTGATCCGGATCCGGCCTTAAGCTAAACGTCGTTTCGGCGCATTGCCGGAGCCGACATTTAGCTTTTTCAGAGTGGTTACCATGGCTGCCGGGACGCTAAAGTCCTGGCAGCCATGGTAAAGTGTAGCGGGGAGCGGGGGAGCAGCATACTTACCGTCCGTGCGGCTCCCCGGGCGCTCCAGAGTGACGTCAGGGCGCCCCAAGCGCATGGATCATGTGATCACATGGATCACGTCATCCATGCGCATGGGGCGCTCTGACGTCATTCTGGAGCGCCCGGGGAGCCGCACGGACGGTAAGTATGCTGCTCCCCCGCTCCCCACTACTACTATGGCAACCAGGACTTTAATAGCGTCCTGGGTGCTATAGTAACACTGAACGCATTTGGAAGACGGTTCCTTCTTCAAATGCTTTCAGTACACTTGCGTTTTTCCGGATCCGGCGTGTAATTCCGGCAAGTGGAGTACACGCCGGATCCGGACAACGCAAGTGTGAAAGAGGCCTAAGCTACGAATAACAACCAGTGACTGATCAATGGGGGTGTGCATACATTCTGGGGGGATTTTCAACAATTCTTTTCTTAATTCATCTCTCAATCCATTAATAAAACAAGTCCTAAGTATCCACCCGTGTTCACATCGAAATCCTGATCTGAAAATATACTGACTAATCTAGTGTAATACTTATCAACTGTTTCTTCAGAAGCTTGGAAAGTTTCTGGCAATCCTATACCCAATTGATTACAAAATTCCTTAGTAACAACATGAAGCCTCTTCAAGAACATGTCTCCTGATTTCTTTAACCTTGCATCCTCATCTTTTGGGACTTCTTCTATCCCATCACCTACTCGAACAAACGGGGCACCTGCTGCTGCACTACAAAAGTGCATTTAGATCTTCCCCGACAGCATCATAATTTCTTTTGATTTTTGGCAAGCACTTATAAAAACCATTTGCATCTTTATATTGATCAGGTAATTTTTCCACCATCATAAGCTGCTTTCCCTGACTCCAGGGCTTATACCATTCCACTTGCTGGGTGGCTCTATGCAGGATACCCTGTTCATTACATTCCATAGTAACTTGAGTTACAACTGTTACGTCCCTAATGCAGGAGGTGGTAGTCTAGGTGTAACCATCCCATATTTTAAACACCCTGGACTATATGTGTGCCTGTGAGAATCACCATACTTGCAAACCCATGTTGCTGATCACAGACTTAGGCCTCTTTCACACTACAGTATGTCGATTTCAGTGTTTTGCGTTCCGTTTTTCACGGATCAGTTGTTTAGTTTTTTGTTTCCGTTTTGTTTCCGTTCCGTTTCTCCGTTCCGTTTTTCCGTATGGCATATACAGTATACAGTAATTACATAGAAAAAATTGGGCTGGCCATAACATTTTCAATACATGGTTCAGAAAAAAACGGAACGGATACGGAAGACATACGGATGCATTTCCGTATGTGTTCCGTTTTTTTTTGCGGACCCATTGAATTGAATGGAGCCACGGAACGTGATTTGCAGCCAAATATAGGACATGTTCTATCTTTCAACGGAACGGAAAAACTGAAATACGGAAACGGAATGCATACGGAACACATTCGGACCGTATACGGAACGCAAAAAACGGCCCGCAAAACGGAAAAAAAAAAAAAACGGTAGTGTGAAAGAGGCCTTAGGGTTGGTTTCTCTTTGTCTGGCTCTTCCTCCACTGTACGCCATCGGCCTATAACAAAGACACAGACGCTTGCTGTATCTAAGGAGATCTGAAAGACCCCAAATATCTTTATTAATTTACCTTTTGATAATGGTAGTAACTGGAAGTTTCAAGGGGGTTACAATACTTAAAATCATAGCAATATCTCATGGTTTGAAAATAGGTAAGTTAAGGTAAGTTCATTTGTCTGAAACTGGACCCAAATTGGATAAGAATACAGACCATCTGCATCCTATATTCTAGGAAAGAAGAAAAAAAAATTCTAGAATCCCTGAGAACATCTGGTACATAAAAGGTAATCCTCCATATTGAGCACGTTTCACCATTGTACTCCATATCAAGTGAAGTACTCCTTCTTTCCTTACAAATAGTGATGGACAAACATCTGCCAGGACGGTTCGCGAACCGCAAGTTTGCGGCGGGCCCCATTCATTTTAATGGCATGCGAACCCGAAAAACCTTCAGCTCATATTTGCAGCCAAGAAATAATTACTAGAAGTGCACAAATAGTCCCACAACATGGACAGTGACATACCAGATGTATTATTCGAAATTGCGATCTCCATTTATTATTTTTTTCAATGCGAAATATCGGCAATATAATTTTCGCGTATGCGTATGCGCAAGTGCACTATACAGTACCCAAATGCACTATAAAGAAAGTATATTGGTACATAACACCGCGCTTCAATCAGTTTTTTTGGGGGGCGACTGGTATATCACACCAGTAGAAATTATTTGTTCCAATAACGCTTGTCCCTCTATATACCTGCAGTATCGCAGCAGAACCGCACACAACTGCCGCACAATACAAATGTACTATAATATACTTTCTAACATAGAAAGTATATTATAACATTGTACAAGGAAGGCAATCCATTAGAATATACATAAAGATAAAACGTAACCTTTAATAATTTTATTATGAGGGTCCATTCACACGTCCGTAAGTGTTTTGCGGATCCGCAAAACACGGACACCGGCAATGTGCATTCCGCAATTTGTGGACCGCACATCGCCGGCACTATAATAGAAAATGCCTAATCTAGTCTGCAATTGCGGACAAGAATAGGACATGTTCTATTTTTTTGCAGAAACGGAAGCACAGATGCGGAAGTGCGGATCCGCAAATTTGCGGATGTGGACAGCACATTCCGGCCCCATTGAACATGAATGGGTCTGCACCTGTTCCGCAAAATTGCAGAACGGATGCGGACCCATTTTGCGGACGTGTGAATGGAAAAGATATCCCTCAAAATGAAAATAAATTAAATTATTAAAGTTAAAGGGGTTCTGCACTTTGTTTTAACTGATGATCTATCCTCTGGATTAATCATCAGCATCTGATCGGCGGGGGTCCGACACCCAGGACCCCCGCCGATCAGCTGTTTGAGAAGGCAGCGGCGCTCCAGCAGCGCCGCGGCCTTCTCACTGTTTACCGCTGGCCCACTGACGTCACGACTAGTATCAACTAGCGTGGACGGGGCTAAGCTCCATTCAAGTGAACTGAGCTTAGCCCCGCCCACGCTAGTCGATACTAGTCGTGACGTCAGTGGGCCGGCGGTAAACAGTGAGAAGGCCGCGGCGCTACTGGAGCGCCGCTACCTTCTCAAACAGCTGATTGGCGGGGGTCCTGGGTGCTGAAGTGCAGAACCACTTTAAGCAAAAAGCATAGATGTGGTAGGCAATAACAAGTGCTCAGCGGCACCAAATCAGAAACCATATGTCCTACCACAATCCGGGGGGTTCCAGTGCACATCCATGAATCCCGGAGGGAAAGCAAAAACCATCTATCCCTTGGCTAGATGATGATGTGGTATTGAAGGACAGGGTGGGCAAAGAACTGTCCCTGATATTGCCCTACAGGGGGGTGCTATTCTGGCCCTGATAGCCTAACCACAGACCACCCGCCCTGATAAGAGCGACCCTGTCCGGAACATTACCCTATATAAAAATGGCCCTAGTAAGCCCCTAGCCCCTGACTTCCAGGTAATCACTATATAGATCTATGTGTTTTTGACTCATTATAAAAGTATAAGTATATCGCACCCCTCTGTGTATCACACATATATATAGCACACCTATACTAGTCCTTAAAATGACTTTTGTGGCCCTATTAGCTAGAGTTTGGTGTCCCTAACAGCCTGTCCCTGCTCCACACAGCAACCTTTCCCTACACTGGCAAAACACTGAATGTAAAATGGCGGCCAGATCAGGTTTATTTATAAGGTAGGAGGTATGTCCATGTCCTGAAATGTCTCAATTGGCTGTCTTGTACCACCTGATGGATGTGTCATGGGTCAAAGTTCTTCACAATGTAAAAGAATATGGCAGGCGCGAATTTCTCAATATGTTCGCATGTTCGGCGAATCGCGAACGCGCAAAGTTCACCGGGAAACGTCCGCCGGGCGAACCGCAAGGCCATCTCTACTTACAAACTTCTTTCTCAGCACAATTACAGATGACCTTCAGAACGTATTCTAGGGCCAGGATGTTGTGCAACAGTGTAATAGATGATAAAGTTCATAAAGAATACAAATAGAACAAAATGAAGGTTCAGCTATACTGATATATACAGTATATGTATAAACCATAGGCATATAAGGTTAGCATCAAGCATTACTCTCACAATCAATACATCATACTGTACAATATACAGTATAACACCTGCGCCACACTGTACAGTATAATCAATACACCATACTGTACAATATACAGTATAACACCTACACCACGCTGTATAGTATAATCAATACACCATACCATACCATACAGTATATAGTATAACCCCTGCACCACGCTGTATAGTATAATCAATGCACCATACCGTACAATATACAGTAAAACCCCTGCACCACGCTGTACAGTATAATCAATACACCATACTGTACAATATACAGTATAACCCCTGCACCACGCTGTACAGTATAATCAATATACCATACTGTACAATATACAGTATAACACCTACACCACGCTGTATAGTATAATCAATACACCATACCATACAGTATATAGTATAACCCCTGCACCACACTGTACAGTATAATCAATACACCATACCATACAGTATATAGTATAACCCCTTCACCACGCTGTATAGTATAATCAATACACCCTACTGTACAATATACAGTATAACCCCTGCACCACACTGTACAGTATAATCAATACACCATACTGTACAATATACAGTATAACCCCTGCACCACACTGTACAGTATTATCAATACACCATACTGTACAATATACAGTATAACACCTACACCACGCTGTATAGTATAATCAAAACACCATACCATACAGTATATAGTATAACCCCTGCACCACACTGTACAGTATAATCAATACACCATACCATACAGTATATAGTATAACCCCTTCACCACGCTGTATAGTATAATCAATACACCCTACTGTACAATATACAGTATAACCCCTGCACCACACTGTACAGTATAATCAATACACCATACTGTACAATATACAGTATAACCCCTGCACCACACTGTACAGTATTATCAATACACCATACTGTACAATATACAGTATAACACCTACACCACGCTGTATAGTATAATCAAAACACCATACCATACAGTATATAGTATAACCCCTGCACCACACTGTACAGTATAATCAATACACCATACCATACAGTATATAGTATAACCCCTTCACCACGCTGTATAGTATAATCAATACACCCTACTGTACAATATACAGTATAACCCCTGCACCATGCTCTACAGTATAATTAACACACCATACTGTACAATATACAGAATAACTTTTGCATCTTGCTGTACAATGTAAAGTATAACTCCAACACAGTGTTAAACTGTATAAAAGTCAAAGAAAACATCTACAATTGTAAAAGAAGTTTATTTAAGGCAAACAAAAGCATTAGCTTTGGCTGTAGGCTAGGCCTCTGTCCATCCTGAAAAGAGGTCCACACATACCAGAACATACTCATATGTGCCTACCTTTGGAAGTTGAATGAAATCGATTTGAAGTCTCTGCAAAGGGTATAGTGGCTTTGGAGTGCATATTCTTCCGATGGTTTGGCAAGCACAGACAATGCACCGCTGTACATATTTAGCAGCAGCATTGTTAAATCCTGGGCCACCCATCCCTGACTCACCAGACTTACCATTGCTTCTTTGGACTGGTGGATTAGGCCATGTGATAGGGCACACATCATGGGATATAGTACCCTGGGAAGGCATAGTTTAGCATCTATGGCATACAAACCTTCCTGGTTCTTCTCGGCTTTTCTTTTTCCCCACTCTTCTTTTTCCTGTTTAGGAGTTTGTTCCTGTAGTTTGTTCCTGTTGCCATTTTCTGACTGCCCTATTTTTTATTTTTTTTTCTGGCGATTGTCTTAGGTAGAGTCTCACTTTTTGTGAGATGAGATGGCGGTTCGATTAGTACCATTTTGGGGTGCATAAGACTTTTTGATCGCTTGGTGTTACACTTTTTGTGAGGCAAGGTGATAAAAAATGGCTTTTTTGGCATAGTTTTTTTTTTTGCAGCATTCATCTGAGGAGGCATCTCATGTGATATTTTTATAGAGCAGGTTGTTATGGACGCAACTATACCCAATATGTCTATTATTATTATTTTTGTTAAGTTTTACACAGTAAATGCATTTTTTTACAGAATTAATTCTTGTTTTTTTGTTGCCATTTTCTGACTGCCCTATTTTTTTTATTTTTCTGTCGATTGTCTTAGGTAGGATCTCATTTTTTGCGGGATGAGATGGCGGTTTGATTGGTACCATTTTGGGGTACATACGCCTTTTTGATCGCTTGGTATTACACTTTTTGTGAATGAAGGTGACCAAAAATGGCTTTTTTGGCACTGCTTTTTTTTGTTTGTTTTTTACTGCTTTCACTTGTGGATCCTGTGATATTTTTATAGAGCCAGTCGATACGGATGCGGCAATACCTAATATGTATACTTTTAATTTTTTTCCCTATTTTTTACAATTTTAATTGCTCCAGAAAAGTTCTCGACCTGTCTTTCAATCATCCCAGGTGTTCGGTCTGCGAATCCAACAGAGGCCTAAACACCCCGCACACACCCCGCACATGCCGCGATCAGCGCTGACCACGGCATCGATGTTTTCACCGATGCCGGCGCATACAGCCGGTCCCCTGCAGCTCCTGCACCCACCCGATCAGCGCGCCATAGTACTACAGTGCTGGTCAGGAAGCCACTATTACGGCGCTGGTCAGGAAGGGCTTATACATGCCTCAGTGAGTGCCTTCAACTCTGCTTCCTGTGCAGAGCATTCAGGTGGGAGAGATCCTTGTCTCACAACTTCCTCCAAGGTAGTCACAGCATATCTGGTGTATGGTCTCCCATCTTGGTAATACCTGTATCCATCTACAAAAAGCTCAAGATCAGCGTTAGGTATCGGGATCTCGGGATGTGACATTATCAAGTTCTTTTGTTTCTGTTTTCATCAGTTCAAAACAATTATGGTTATCATTTGTAGTACTATCCTGCTCTACTTAATCTGATTCAGGAAGTAAGGTAGCTGGATTGAGGATTGCACATCTCTTAATTGTTATGTTTGGATGAGTGAGAAGTGTCACTTCATACTTTGTTAGGCTAGTTTCACACTAGCGGCAAGGAACTCTGGCAGGCTGTTCCGGCGGGTGAACAGCCTGTCGGATCCGTCCTGCCCCTAATGAATGCGTGCCCCCGGACTACCGCTCCGGCCACATTGACTATAATAGAGGCGGGGCCGAGTTCCGGTGGTGGCACGGCAGCACATGCCCAGAGGCCGTTGGATTAAAAGTACGACATGTATAGTCAATGGGGCCGGAGCGGTAGTCCGGGGGCACGCGTTCACTAGCAGCAGGACGGATCTGACAGGCTGTTCACCCGCCGGAACAGCCTGCCGGAGGTCCATGCCACTAGTGTGAAAGTACCCTTAGTCTTACCATTGACAGATGTTGGATCTTTGCTTGTGACAATAGTTCCTGAACTGCATGAGGCACATAGATTGTTAGTGCATGATCTAGAACAATGTCAGCAATTTTCGCAGTTAGAAGTGCACAGACTGCACCCCTGGCCACTACATCTAGCTGTACTGAGTAGTAGCCTAGTGGGCGGTGTCTGACCCCATGAAGCTGAGTTAAACCATCTTGGCATGTCCTTTACTCTAATGCCAAAATAGGCTAAAAACCACACCGTAATTTGGTATTCCTAATGCTGGCGCTAAAATGCTGGCCAATTTCAAGCTCTTGAACCCCTTGAAGCTCTAGAGTGAGTACATATAGTTGTCCTTTGTTGCAAGCTAACAAAATATCAAAGAGTGGCTGCATAAGAGAAGAAGCAGCAGCCATCTGTACAATATACAGTATAACACCTGTGAGAGTTATGGTCCATATATCTATTATTCATATATAAGTATTATACATTAATAAACTCACTATATGAAATTATGTTGTTCTGTGTTAGTTTGAACTTTATCATATTTCCCTGTCTTGTGACATGTTAACCTGAGAATGTACCCTGAAGTTCTCGACATGTTTTTCAAGGACAATTATCCGAAGTGTCCGGTGTACGTGTTTCCCAAGGAGGCCTGTGTTTGTGTATATGAACTTTAACTTGATTACTGTCCAAATAACATATAACTTAGTTACCTAATGATGAGATGTATGCAAATGTATCATGTGTAATTATCTGCTCTTAATTATCCAATCATAAATATTGTAACCACCCTGGGAACCCCCCCCCCCCCCCCCCGTTACTCCTATTATTTGGAAGGTATATTAATAAAGGCTTTGAGACGGTCCTCAGATACAACTCCTTTGATTGTGTCTGTGCTATCGGCCGATTGATTTAATTAGTTAATATTGATTACTTTGTACCTGAACATTGAACTACTCTGACACACCTGCACCACACTGTACAGTATAATCAATACACCGTACTGTACAATATACAATAAAACCCCTGCACCATGCTGTACAGTATAATCAATACACCATACCGTACAATATATAGTATAACCCCTGCACCACGCTGTACAGTATAATTAATGCACCATACCGTACAATATATAGTATAACCCCTGCACCACGCTGTGGACTATAATCAATACACCATACCATACAATATATAGTATAATCCCTGCACCACGCTGTGCACTATAATCAATACACCATAACGTACAATATATAGTATAATCTCTGCACCACGCTGTACAGTATAATTAATGCACCATACTGTACAGTATATAGTATAACCCCTGCACCACACTGTACAGTATAATCATTACACCATACCGTACAATATACAGTATATACGGTATAACCCCTGTACCACGCTGTAGCAGACCCATTGAAATAAATGGGTCCGCATCCTATCCGCAATTAAAATGGAACGGACACAGAAACAAAATACGTTCATGAAGCCTTATACTGTACAGCATGGTGTAAGCTAAACTACACTGTACAATGTACATTGTAACCCCTGCACCGTGTCCTACAATATACAGTATAACCCCTGCAGCATGCCCTACAATATACTGTATGACCCCTGCACCATGCCCTGCAATATACTGTATAACCCCTGCACCATGCTGTACAGTATAATCAATACACCATACCAAACTATATACAGTATAACCCCTGCACCATGCCCTACAATATACTGTATAACCCTTGAACCCATGCCCTATAATATACGGTATAACCCCTGCACTGGGGTTATAATGTATATTGTGCAGCATGCTGTATACTATATGTTTATAATATTAACACACTGTGAACCACATGAGAACTTACAATCGCATGGCCCTTGGGGATCTTAGACTCCCCTTCCCCCACTTTCACTGGAAATGCTGCTTTGTCGGCTGAAAAGATTTCCTAATGGATATTCCTGGAGGTCAGGAACTGAAGTTGGAGGGGGCTAGGCACAGTCATATTTAGTTGGAAGATAGAGTGGAATGGAGTGGGGAGAAGGAGGGCATTGTCACTGGTCCCATGTCACAGAAAGTCTCAAGGCTCTAGGCTAAATAGGTGAAGCACTTCCTTTAGGTTAGAGGTTATGGTGAGGGTTTCAGTGTTATGACTAGGGGTTAGTGTTTAGGGTTTAGTTGTTAGAGTTAGTGGGTTAGGGGTAGAGAGACGACTTTTAGCCACTCAGTTCTAACCTGCTGTGTGCATGGGTTTGGACAGTACTGTCACATTTGCCTCTAAGAAGGTACTGCCACATGGATCCAGCACCATTGACTTACCTTGGTTTTCATTTTTAAAAACTATTTAAAATGGGAATCCGAAGTGGGCTTTGATACTGGCTGGAACTTCTGTGTTTTTAGTTGTTTAAATTGTTTTTAAAAACGCAGATAGGAATACCTTGGTAATTCACCAAAGTCTTGTGCAACTCCGGGCAAAACTGAGTTTGGCTACATGTTGCCAGTACATTTGAATGCTGTACAGAAACAGCATTAACAATGAAGTTATTGAACTAATCGACTTCGGATCTATGATCCGAAGCTTGATTCGCTAAAGGCTATCCAGCACCAAAATACAACAAAACGGAACCGATGCATACTTATACATCCTGGTCAGTTTTGTCCACATTGACAATGAACATAGAAACATAGAATGTGTCGGCAGATAAGAACCATTTGGCCCATCTAGTCTGCCCAATATATCTGAATACTATGGATAGCCCCTGGCCCTATCTTATATGAACGTGGACAAAACTGAACCATTTAATTAAAAATGAATTAAAAATGCAGATGTGAAAGTAGCCTAAACTTGTAGCCTTATGTGCTTCCAGATTAGTACGTTGATTCATTTAAAAACACAAGAAAGAACTTATTAAAGGGAGTTTAATATGATCAAAAGAGTCACAATGCTTATATATACAAAAAAGTGTAACAAAAGACATACAGAAATACAGTGTACAACAGCTTCTTAAAATAAAAGGAAAACCAGAAACCTAACACTCATGTAGATG
This sequence comes from Bufo bufo, assembly GCF_905171765.1. Lineage (NCBI taxonomy): Eukaryota > Metazoa > Chordata > Amphibia > Anura > Bufonidae > Bufo > Bufo bufo. Next base: position 255,456,819 of record NC_053389.1, read on the forward strand.
ACTGGGGCTCTGGTTCCGGGGCAGGCAGAAAACCAGGACACACCTTCACTACTTCGGTGAGCCCCCAAGAAATGACACCCACCATTTGAAGCTTTCTTCTATATCCATCCCCCCATCCTCTGATTTCACTGTTAAGGATCTGAGTATAGCTGGATTCTTAATTTTTATGATGCCAACCCCATGTTATCTCGGGTTGCTAAAGTGTGACTAGCTAGAAGACAGCTTCAAGGCCCTAGATGACCAGACACAGATCTGCACACACAAACATATACACTGGACTCACCAGGGAGGTCGGATGAGCTGTATCCAAATTAATATCAATATTTAGTCAAGAATAAAAAGATAGTAGGGCACACCTTCACTCAGTTGCACATGGAGAGTTGGAAATATAATATATTTATTAATAGATAATTAATTAATTAATTAATAGATTATTAGTAATACAGTGCTTATTTAAAATACATACTCTATAATGCACATAAAATTATTTCTTATAGACAATAAAAAACATAATACGGTTTGATACTGAGGTTTCCCTATAATTAATCAAAGCTTTGAGTCTATATAAATAATATTATCCCTCCGGTGGGTTATCCAACCCAGCTGATGTCCCGGTCAGCGGTATTTAAGTAGTATAGAACAGTCTGGTACTCAGAAAAAATCCTCGGTATAGTCACTTGTGTTAACTGAGTAATAATCGCTTTATGCATTCAATATAATGCCATTAAATATCGCTGCCTGCTAATATAGTATGTCGGTGCTGCTTTACTCACCAGTGGGTTAACCAACCCAACTGGTGTCCCGGTCAGCGGTATTTGAGTAGTATAGATCAGTCTGGTACTGAGATAAAATCCTCGGTATAGTCACTTGTGTTAACTGAGTAATAATCGCTTTATGCATTCAATATAATGCCATTAAATATCGCTGCCTGCTAATATAGTAAATCGGTGCTTCTTTACTCACTGTTTTAGTTGAGTTGTACCGGTTTTAATTGCATCACTCGTGGCGTCCCACGTGCAATGGAGTTGTTGCAGGCAGTGATCTGGTTCCAATCTGTTTTCCAAACGACTTGTCGGAGGCTTGTATATGAGAGTTGGGATCCTCGGTAATCGTCTATAGGTGTGCCGTACTAGTGGTTCCTCAATGTGATTCCTGCGCAGATAGTTGATTTTCCTTTACAAATTTATTTACCGATCCCTCTCCTCTTGCTTGGCTTAAAGCGCTTCAGTCCTCCGGTCCCGTACTTTATTTCATGGGGCTGCTGATCACCATACGCGTTTCGGAGTGAACTAAGACTCCTTCCTCAGTGGCTGATTTTTCCCATGAAAATGGTCGGTTTTTATACACCTGACCAGGTGTGGTCTGAGTTAATTGGATTCGATTGTCTTGAAAAAGTGACATAGATTCCTTGGAATTTCACAGTGATATAGAGGGACTAGAATCTATAAACCAAAGTATTTCAACCGTAAAATTATATATATTCTCAAATCTAAAACAGTATATTAAATCATCGTATATATCAATATTTGCAACACCTAAAATAGAAATTCACACTTTCTGGTTGGAGACTGCATAGTTATTGGGGCCCGTCTGCCTTTTGTAGCATGTTCTGTTCTGGCCATTGTGGATAGTCTTTACAAATCCATCAATATATATCCAACAATTTACAGGCCTAAAGTAAATCTGGGATATTGATGGCATATTGCTAGGATCTTTCGCAGTGTCAGATAGTTGTGGGTTCCAGCTCTGGGAATAACTCATTTCCAGGACATGGCCCCCAAAGTGAAGGTGAAGCATAACACAAAGCCACTCTCTGTTTATTGCTGTGAGATTTCCGAAAATAGCCACTTGCTCGACTATTTCTGGCGATCCCATAGCAGTGAATGGATAGGTGGCTGCGTTTGCACAGTAGGCTTACCTTCACTTTTGGGGCCACATTCTGGAGATAGGAGCAGGTCCCATAGGTGACATTGATGGCTTATCCTAGCAATATAGCAAGATTTTCGCATGTAAAAGATTTTCACATGTTAATGGATGAGAAGTAGCATGAACCTTGGTTGTGGACAGAGACCAGTGAATAAATTTGGCACAAATGATGGCATTTTAGAGGCCATCATTTTACAGTTCAAAGACAGAGAAGAAGGCATCTACCACCAAAAAGGGATAATTTTTGGAGAGTTTTTTTAACTTAAAAAAAAATCCGAAGTGCGGTGTTATCAGACAGGCTGTTTGTTACCCCTGGCCACTCTTACCCATAGCCATATATGTCGATATATGGGACATTGCTAATGCTGTCTTGGCATTTAAGGACTTGAGAGGGGCTAGATATAGTTCTAGGAGAAATCAAAATGTCCTACATGACTTTTTAGGGCAATTGGGGCACTCTTGATTCGGACCAAATCGAATCTGACCCGAAAATAATTTTGTGATACTTGTTCTTCTCTGGTTGTGAGACAAACAGCAATTTAAGGTACAGTTCTCAATGAATTTTGGAATGAGACTGATCCCTTCTTCACGCAGTCTCAGAGGAATTAGTATATTCCAGAATGTGTTGTGATTGGCTCAATAGGTTGCTGTTTGTCTCTGTAATACATATAGGCGAATCGATTTCATAAGAATCGATTCATCTCATCAAGCACCTCTACACCTGTGAGATATCCCCGGAGAAGCTGAGGACACTTCCACTGCTGCGTGGTTGACATTGCCGGACATTAATTGGCCTTGACAGTCTTGCACCTGCTCCACTGATATCCTTACACCACTGGAGCAGTGACTGCTCATATGCCGCTACCTGGAAATGTAGTGGTGTGTGTGCAGTCGCTGTTCTGGTGATGTAAGCGATGCCTCTGCACTTGCACCACCACTCTGAGCAGCAGGGCAGGCGTGAGATTGTCAGGGCAAGGTGATATGTCCAGCCCTGTCAGTCAAGAGGCTGAGGGACACCTGGTCATAGGTGCAGAACTCTGAAGGTGAGACATCGCTCATCTCTACTCTGTAAAACACATGGAAGATTTTACCCTTCCTGACCATGGCCGGGCTTCCACCTTTCAGATTTTCTCTTCTTGTTGATGAAGGGCTTCACCAGTCACTTTGCCTGCACTCTTTGTCTTGTTGTTACCGTAGGGGAGTGCCATTGTTTGCTTTTTTTAAATTTTTTTATTACAACTTGGTGTGTTCTCTGCATTATGACAAGATATGGCTCGCCCTAAGCAACCCTGCGTTCTTTTCTATTTTTAACACTAAGTGACCACCACATGAAAAATGTATGAATGCTGTTGGGTTGGTCCTCCTGCTATTACTCCAACTCTCAGATTACTGCAGAGAAAACAATAGACTGCAGCCAGCACTGCCTTTTTTCATTACTTATGTACTTTATAACGATCTGTCTATCTATCTATCTCTATCTCATATCTATCTATCTAAAAAAATAAAAACTCCATGGCACTTCCAAAAATAATGTGTGTATTTTATTCCACCAGATGCGACGTTTCAGTCCTCTCAATGGAACCTTTCCCAAGCAATAACAATAATGGTGCATAATGCATGTATAAATACCACCCACATGGTGACAAGACAATTAAGATAATAAACTAATAAAGTGTAATAGTGCTCACAACATTGTATATTAATTCATTTATGTGGAGAATAAACACTCATCTTACAATAATATAGTGAATTCATCCATAAATTACATTATAAATATGTTCAAAATATCAAAAAAATATCAAAATAGATAATGACACATGATTAATAAAGTGCATCATTTGTGACATACCATATGTGCTAAATTAAAAACCTGATTAATGAATGGAGGAGGGAGGGATTGTATCTGGCCAGCATGGAGTCTTGAATGTAACTTGGCGTCTCCATGTCCAGACTGCGCATGTGAGGAAGTGACCGCATCACCAGGGAGCGATCACATGCTCAAACTGAGTTACATGACCGCAATCGCCATGGAGACGCTGTATAGGAAGTAACCGCATCACCGGCGAGCGATGACATGCTCCAACTAAATCACATGACCGCAATCACCATGGAGACGCAGTATACAATCTTAAGTAATTTCATAGTATACAGAGAAAGCAATCATGGGACATAATCAAATCGCACGATCCCACTCTCCAAAAAGAACGTATGAACATATATGTGTTAATGACATGTGTTATTCGAGTGTCAAGTCCCAGTGCCAAAAAAAACACACATGGGCGCCTAGGTGAAAGGACAGACCCCAATATCCATGGGCGTCCAATCACCACAGTGTCCGAGCATTATCTCAGCACCACAAACATGAAAGAAACTTATAGGAGACACTGCACAGAATGCTATAATAAGACAATATGTCATATCATATATGATTGTCCTGTCTTCAGACTCCTGTCATCACAAATATGCTATAGATATTACACCTAAAAGACACCATTATGTACCTCATTTTAATGTGGACAATGCTTGGCAGATACCGTACCGCTCCCGCCATACAGTATCACCGCAAAAAGAACACCCTTTGCTGACATCCTGATCAGAGATGCCAGATTTAAAGGTGTTCCCTATGCACCAAATAAAATGAAATAAAATAAAAAAAGAATTTTTGCCATCGGTAACCACTCTGTCATATTTATGCACAGTGGAAACCAATACCAGCAATAATTAAACTGGGGTCAACACCACCTCAATGGCACGAAGACCCCCGTTGGGTATGTAACCAATAATAAAAAAATTATCATAAATGTATAATGAGGTCCAAAATGATATTTCAAATAAATCAATAACAATGGAAATGACAATAATTATTAGAAACCGATGAGAGGACAATATCCCTATAACAAGCTGTACAATGTATCCAAAAAACTATTTTCAGTTGTTATAGTAAGTAGTTGTAGTCAATTGTTGTAGTGAGTTAATTTTCAATTATTGTAGTCCAATTATTGAGTCCATGCTAGTTCGGCAACCCCTCCATCATTCTTTCATCCAATAAAAACTAAAAAGAAGAAGAAAAAGAACATTACTCATTAGTATAATTAGCACCATATTCAAGAAAAGACAGAACATGAACATCCATGCATCCAACTGGGGACTATGAGTTTAAAATTCCGGGTCTAAAATCTACATTTAATCCATACGGTCTCAAATAATTCAGGGTAGCTATCCAATGAAGTTCACGTTTCTTAAGGGACAAGCCCCTATTCCCCCCCTGCGGGAAACAGGGACGTGGTCCATCAAGAAACATCTCAAATCACTCTCCTTATGATTCAACTCAGTGAATTGTTTGGATACTGGAAGATCCATTCGTTTCTTCCGGATGGTATACCGGTGTTGGTTTAACCGTGTTTTGAAGTCAAGTGACGTCTCCCCTATATACAATAGATTACAGGGACACCAAAGAATATATATAACAAAAGAGGATTCACAGGGTAGAAAATACTTGACGGAAAATTGTTTATGTGTCAAAGGGTGAGTAAAAACATTTCCCTTTTGCATGTAACGACAATTAATGCAATTTAAGCATGGAAAACATCGAAATTTTTGAGGACGTAAAAAACTCTGCCCAGTTTTTTTCTGTGGGCCTACATCTGTCTGTACTAATTTGTCCCTCATATTTTGTGGTCTCCTATATGATATTAATGGAGGCAATTTAAATGCCTTAACATTATTGTGTCCACTGTTTAGAACAGACCAATGTCTATTAACAATCTTGTTAATTAAATAACTGTCCTCTGTATAAGTGGTAACCAAAAGGGTTCTTTGTTGTAACATTAAGAATACTGACTGAAATGTACAGGAATTCAGGCTGAGCTCATAATGGGTCCCCCAATGAGAATAAAATGCTTTAAAGCTTTCACAGAATCTTCAAGACATTTTCATAGTGTGCTTGAAAATGTAATGTCAAATTTGTAAGGCAGTAGTTCTTTTCTTTTCAATTTTCTTTTTATTGATTTTATGAAAAGTATATGAATCAACAATGGGAGTACATTGTATACATAATTAAGAATAAAGTTTGGTATTCAACAGATGTTATGACAATGCACAGCATAAAGACAAATAATACAATAACTTAATTCGAGCTATTAAAGCTGAAAGGGGAATAATATAACAATGCGTGTGAATTCTTAACAGTGAGTTTTGTATAGATCTTTCTTTGTGATTACGCAGCTTAATGTAGTATGGTCACTCTTACTGTTTTTCCTTTCTTCCTTTTGTTACATCTGTAATGGATGACATAGAATATTTCGGACATGGGGACTTTGCATATTCGCTCAATTTTGCCATAGTTGGAATGAAAGCCAGTTTTGGGTGGTGTCAAAATTAGTAGACAAATTCATATTCATCTAAAATTTAAATTTGATATAAAGAAATTCAAATATTCATGATATTGGAAGCACTGGATGTTACAACATTTAACACTTAGGGGGAAATGTATCAAGGCTTTTACTTCACTTTTGTTAGCTAACAAAGTCACAATATATGATGCACACCATATTTGTACCATAACTTGCAACTTTTTTGGGGAGATTCATCAAGACAGGCACTTTATGCACCGGTCTTAATATCCCCTGAACTGCTGGAGGATGCACCACATGAGCCACAGGTCTCATAATAAATTAGGCGCATCCTCCTGCAGTCCATGTGCCTAAACTCGAGCTCAGAGCTGCCATAGATTTCTGGCTTCATTTGTACCAGAAAATTGGCGTAAATTACTATAAATTTGTCTCCACTGTTGGCCACTTTCCTTGTCCGCCCTTGCCATGCTACCTTTTTGGAAATGTGGTGGGAGCAGAGGAAAAAAGAGGCATTTATGATTTTTTTATTTTTTTAAGTTGCAAAAACACAACTTAACTTTTAATTTAAATTTGATTTGGATTGAGTTTCTGTTGCACATATGGCCAGAAATGCCTCTTAAAGATTTATTCCAGTTGTTAAAAGTTATGCCCTATCCTATAGGGCCTTCAAAATGAAAGAGGTGCCACTTCATTCATCACTATGGGCCTTCCGGAAATAGAGTGCTGTACTTGGCTATCTCTGGAACTCCCGTACTTGGCTATCTTGGCTATCTCTGGAACTCCCGCACAGTTGAATGGAGCAGCAGTGCACATGCTCGACCGGTTGCTCCGTTCATTTTAGTGGGCCCTGTGGGGTACCTGTTCTTGTGATCAGTGGGGGTCCCCAGGGCCGTCTTTACCAAGGGGCAAAAGGGGCAGCTTCCCCCGGGCCCAGTTGCTTCTGGGGGGCCCAAGGCAGCTGCCTCTTGAGCCCTGCTAGCCACTGCCCCGGGTGTCAGGCTGTCAGCTCTACCAGGATTCCAGGCATCATGACCGTACTGTGTTAAAGTTGTGATTTAGGACCTTAATGACATCATCACCATGTGACCAGTAAACTAGCAATTACTGGTCACATGGCTATGAGGTCATCACAGGTCCTGTGGAGTGTTGCAGAAGTTAACTGTGTTTTTTTGTGCGAAGATTACATCAGAAAAAGGTGACAGGGGCTGTTATGTTAATATACTGTAAACTACTGTATAGTGGGGTGCTGTATATTGTGTGGGGGCCTGTATACTGTGGTGGGCTGTATACTGTGTGGGACTGTATACTGTGTGGGACTGTATACTGTGTGGGACTGTATACTGTGTGGGACTGTATACTGTGTGGGACTGTATACTGTGTGGGACTGTATACTGTGTGGGGGCCTGTATACTGTGTGGGGGCCTGTATACTGTGTGGGGGCCTGTATACTGTGTGGGGGCCTGTATACTGTGTGGGGGCCTGTATACTGTGTGGGGGCCTGTATACTGTGTGGGGGCCTGTATACTGTGTGGGGGCCTGTATACTGTGTGGGGGCCTGTATACTGTGTGGGACTGTATACTGTGTGGGACTGTATACTGTGTGGGGGCCTGTATACTGTGTGGGGGCCTGTATACTGTGTGGGGGCCTGTATACTGTGTGGTGGGCTGTATACTGTGGGGGGCTGTATACTGTGTGGGACTGTATACTGTGTGGGGGCCTGTATACTGTGTCGTGGGCTGTATACTGTGTGGGACTGTATACTGTGTGGGACTGTATACTGTGTGGGACTGTATACTGTGTGGGGGCCTGTATACTGTGTGGGGGCCTGTATACTGTGTGGTGGGCTGTATACTGTGGGGGCCTGTATACTGTGGGGGCCTGTATACTGTGTGGGGGCCTGTATACTGTGTGGGGGCCTGTATACTGTGTGGGGGCCTGTATACTGTGTGGGGGCCTGTATACTGTGTGGGGGGCTGTATACTGTCTGGGGGCCTGTATACTGTGTGGTGGGCTGTATACTGTGTGGTGGGCTGTATACTGTGTGGGGGCCTGTATACTGTGTGGGGGCCTGTATACTGTGGGGGGCTGTATACTGTGTGGGACTGTATACTGTGTGGTGGGCTGTATACTGTGTGGTGGGCTGTATACTGTGTGGTGGGCTGTATACTGTGTGGTGGGCTGTATACTGTGTGGGGCTGTATACTGTGTGGTGGGCTGTATACTGTGTGGTGGGCTGTATACTGTGTGGTGGGCTGTATACTGTGTGGTGGGCTGTATACTGTGTGGGGGGCCTGTATACTGTGTGGGGGCCTGTATACTGTGTGGGGGCCTGTATACTATGGGGGGGGGGGCTGTATACTGGGGGGGGGCTGTATACTGTGGGGGCCTGTATACTGTGGGGGGCTGTATACTGTGGGGGGCTGTATCGTGTATTGTTTGGGGTGCTGTATACTGTGAGGTGTTGTATACTGTGGGGTGCTGTATACTGTGGGCTGCTATACTGCTCTACTATATACTGTGGGGTACTGTATAGTGTGGGGTGCTAAACTGCATACTGTGTGGTGCTGTATACTATAGGGTGCTATACTGCATTCTGTGGGGTGCTGGGGTGCACTGGAACACTAGGGTGAGCTGAGCCCTGGTCTCCTTCCTGCAGAGCGGTGCCCACTCCCAGCCTGAGCCCAGCTGCCCAGAGCACTGATCCTGAGCCGCTGGAGTCTTCAGAACTGGAAGTATTTACAGTCATTCACTGGACTCTACCAGATGTGTGGATTTTTTGTGTGTGTGTTGTGGTGGAGGGCGTGATTGCCTGCTAAGGTGTGGGAAGGCGGGATCCAGGGGGCCCAAGTAAATTTTTGCCCAGGGTCCAATCAATATTAAAGACGGCCCTGGGGGTCCCAGTGGTAGTGGAACCCCACCGATCTAATAGTTATCCCCTATTCTGTGACTAGGAAATAAGTTTAAAACTGGAATACCCCTTTATTAAGCTAGGTGCATCTTACTCCAGCGCACAGGAAATCAAGACAGGGGTAGAAAACGCAAGTCTTGATAAATCTCCCCCATAGTATGAGTCAGTTAAAATGGTATAAACACATTAAAGGGATGTATTGCAGAAACAAATCACAAAAAAACATGATATACCTATCAAGATTCAGCCCCCAACCTATGTTTCAGCTTCACTTTGTTAGGAGAATAAAGCCTCTGGCAGCTTTATATCTTCCACTTTTTTCGGGGATTGTGGTCCTAGTGACTATGGAGGTCATGGCTGCAGGTTTAGGAATGAAGGAAACTACCCCCTTTGAACTCATTTGAAGTGCATATTTTTGTTGACCCTGTGAATTACTATGGAATCTCTGGAATTGTTATCTTGGATGGTATCTTTTGGAGGCTTTTTGTGTTCCAGGGCAGGACTTTTTAGTGACAAAACTAGCACCTTCTAGTACAGACTAACAGGAAAAACAGGTTATGTTCATGGTACTTGCCATTCTACAGTACATACATTACAGGACAATTTAAGTGTAGGGATTTTTTCTATGGTTGATTAGCAACAGGAAATTTTGGAGCCCATAGAAGCTGAATAAGGAATAGTTAGCAATGGTCTAGGAAAGAAGTAAGCAGCTCTAGACATTGAGATAGTGTTGAGAGAATCTTTCAGGTCACGCTATATATACATATGTTTGATAAAAGAGTTGTGAGTTTATTGCGGAATGATGGAGAGGGATCCAAAGAAGAGGGAAGGCATGTAGGATGTAGGTTGCTTATAGGGTAGTATCTGTAAATTAGAGAAAAGGCTGCAATGGGGCTGTATTAGGGTACTGGTCCTGCAGGATTTTCTGTAGGTCCCAAATAACTGAAGGGACTTTTACCAGTTATCTGTGATGTTCAGATTCTTTAATATCACTGCCGGTGACAGATCGTAATTAGACAGCACGATCTGCCGCCGGCAAATCCTTCTTCGTTCATCGGGCAATCGACAGCAGTATTACACTGCAAGATGATCGCTAACGAGCGTTCATGCAAACGCTCATTAGCAATCATTGGGAAGAAAATATGCCCTCTAATACACCCTTAAGTATCAGAGTGACCAATAAGGCTATAGTCTGTAAGGCAAAAAGTAAAAGTTATCTATCCATCCAGTCCAGCCTGCTATCCTGCAAGTTGTTCCAGAGGAAGGCAAAAAAAAAACACCTTAGGCCTCTTTCACATGGGCGTCGCGTGTGAGGGCCGGACAGGATGCAGGTGCGTTGCGGGAAAATTTTGCGATTTTGCCTGTGAGTGGGGTGAGTATTGTATGTGATTGCTTTGCGTTATTCAGTTTTTTCCATGCGAGTACAATGCATTTTGCAAGTGCATGAGAAAAAACTGAATGTGATACCCAGACCCAAACCCGGACTTCTTCACAGAAGTTCGGGTTTGGGTTAGGTATTCTGTAGATTTTAATATTTTCCCTTATATGTTATAGGGGAAAATAATAGCATTCTTAATACAAGTAAATTAGGGATGGAGGGGTTAAAAAAATAAAAATTTAAATTTAACTCACCTCTTCCACTTGTTCGCGCAGCCCGGCTTGTCTTCTTTCTTCTTCTTTGAGGACCTGGGAGAAAAGGACCTTTGGTGACGTCACTGCGCACATCAAATGGTCCGTCACATCGTCCGTCACTATGGTGATGGACCATGTGATGAGCGCAGTGACATCATCAAAGGTCCTTTTCCTCCCAGGTCATCAAAGAAGAAGAAAGAAGACGAGCAGGGTAGCGTGAACAAGTGGATCAGTTGAGTTAAATTTTATTTTATTTTTTAACCCCTCCATCCCTAATTTACTTAGCATTACGTATTAAGAATGCTATTATTTATAACCATGTTATAAGGGAAAATAAAAATGATCGGGTCCCCATCCCGATCATCAGCTAGAAACCATGTGTGAAAATCGCACCGCATCCACACTTGCTTGTGGATGCTTGCGATTTTCACTCAGCCCCATTAACTTCTATGGGGCCTGCGTTGCGTGAAAAATGCACAATATAGAGTATGCTGCGATTTTCACGCAACGCACAAGTGATGCATGAAAATCACCGCTCATGTGCACAGCCCCATAGAAATGGGTCCGGATTCAGTGCAGGTGTAATGCGTTCACCTCACGCATTGCACCCACGCGGAAATCTCGTCCGTGTGAAAGGGGCCTTAGATAGAAGTCAATTTTCCTCATTTTAGGGGAGTAATTCCTTCCCAACTGGAGTCAGGCAATCAGAATAACTCCCTGGTGCAATGACCCTTCTCCAGAAATCTAGTAACTATAACCTGTAATATTATTACACTTGAGAAATACATCCAGGCTCCTCTTGAACTTGTTTAGTGAGTTCACCATCACCACCTTCTCTGGCCAAGAGGAGACAAGACAATAAATTATTATTAGGTTATCATACATACATGAATAAAGCACATGTATCAGACCCCATATAAGACCTCAGATCAGACTCCCATATCAGACCCCCATTTGACCTCAGATCAGATGCCCATCAGAGCTAAAATACCTGTCCTGCTCTGCTGCTACTCTGTAGGTCTGGCTGTCCTCTGCACTCACTTTCCCTGGTCTTCTCTAGGCCCACACTGCACTGTAACAGGCCCAGGGAAGACCAAGGAGTAGTGAGTATGGCAAGTGCTAAGACCACTTCTCTCACTGCTCCCCATGCCTCCTGAATGCTAATGAGCGTTTCCATAATGGAAGCGCTCATTCATATTGATTTTATAAGACACTGACATTTTTCCCCCACTTGTGGGGGGAAAAAAATCTGTCTTAGGGCTCATGCACACGACCGTATGTATTTTGCGGCCCGCAAAAAACGGATTCACAAAAAATACGAATGACGTTCGTCTGCATTCCGTATGCAGCTGGCCCCTAATAGAACAGTACTATCTTTGTCCATAATGTGGACAATAATAGGACATATTCAATTTTTTTTTTGCGGAACGGAAATACCGACATATGGAAACGGAATGCACACAGAGTACAAAAAACCCAGAATGGACATGGAAAAAAAATACATTTGTGTACATGAGCCCTTATAAAGCGAAAAATGAGATATATTTGTCTCAAAATATTGCAGACTTCATCAGTTCCTCTTTCCTTGCAGTCCATTTTTGTGACTCACAAGCAAAGGTTAGAAAACAAACAAACATTTAGGCATAAAGTCTTAAAATGGAGTATGATTTATAATTATGTTCAATTAGCAAAATTCATGTTCATTAACCACCTGATTTCTTTCTCAGTACAGTAATGACCAGACAGAGGACAAACCTAACCGTAATTACATTGATAATATTACAGTTAAATGATATCCCACAAACCCAAACAAGGTACAATTATCATGGTGTTTGCCTTATTTATCAAACAGTTCCGCAGTTTTTTATTTTAGAATTTTTGTATTTTTTGTGTATTAGAGCTTTTGATAGAATTTTTGCATTTCTCAACAGCCATTGAGGGGCTCTTCAAAATTGTCTGTGGTATCTTAAGAGACAAAACTCCAAAAAGAAATCATTAATTTATTGTGACCACAATACAGAGCCTTTATAATTAGCAGAGAACATTTACTTTATACAAAAAGTTGAGTAAAATGTATATGGGTTGACTAGCTTCAAAAAACTATTTTCAATTACCCTACTAGGGAATTCTAGATTAATAGAGGGAGAGTCCAAGACACAGGATCTCCATCTGTTGGTGCCGTGCCCGCCCCCCGTCCAATTAATATTTTTTATTAAACACTGTCTTCAAATGTTTCAGATACCTTTTTTTACTGACTCCCTCCCAGATAAAAAGAAGAAGAAAGTACTGCTGGGCTGGAGTGGAGCAGCAACATGCGCAGGCTGCCGGAGAATGATTTCTCCTCTCCCACGCTCCCTCCCTCTCTGATGTCACTTCCTCTACTCACTAGGAGATAGCAGGAGAGGAGTGTCTGAAGACAGCGCCGCCCGCCCTGCTAGCAATCACAGCCTGTGAGCATGTGAAGTTTTACGATCGTGCCCGCCTGATCTGAATTGATGCTTCCACACTAGCTTGCAGCTCCAGCCTCCAGCGAAGAGGTCACCACTGAATCCGACCTATTCCTGCACAGTCACAGCGGCTCAGCTGATCGCCGCGCCGGCAGTGAGTGACAGGCTCAGCTGACGTCCACTGCTGACACCTGTCCTCATCGCTGCCGGCACCGCTGACTGACTGACACTCACCGCCGGCCGCTCACCGCCAGCTGTCAGGGGAGGGCCGGCTAGCGTAGAAGTCTCTGCAGTTTGAAATGAATCTTCCTGTGCCTGACGCTGAGAAAGGCTTGTACCCAGGCACAGGATTACAAACCCAGACAGGAGAAAACCCCATCTACCATTGCATGAAAATAAAGACTGCCTATTTTCAATTTATATAGTGTGCCATAGGTTCTGTACCTGGAGTTTAGACACAACCATAAATTAAGCCAACTTGTAAAATTACTAAAAAACAAAGGATGAGACAGCAGAAGCTGCATTTAAAATAAAATACTGAGCCCTACTTGAATTATGGGTATACAGTATATAAATTACAGGTATTATATAATATGGACTTTATTGTGTTTTGTTAAGTGCGTGATTTAAAACTGCTAAGGTATAGTGATTGCAAAGAGAGTGCCTTTTTCTCTGTACCACATTACACAGACAACCCATTGATTTGAAAGAGTACAATGTAATGTTTAATTTCACCTGTGGGGGTGCCACAAGGAAATTGAGCACTTACTGCCAGGTTTTCCCACTGGTTATAGCTGATGGCTATGGGTCTCAGCAGGGACACTCTTGAGGCTGGCTTATTGTTAAGGGAACCTTCTAACAAGTTGGGATTGTCCAAAGCAGAGAACTCTGTTCAAGTGCATTTGATATCCACTGCAAGGAAATTACATGGCATACATTCAAATATATGTACCGGTAACATGACAGAGATTTTCTGTTTTTTACTCCCTGCTTTCTTGGAGCCATAACGTTTTACTTTTCAGTTCACATAACTGTATGAGGGCTTGTTTTTTGGGGGACAAGTTGTAATTTCTAATGTCACCATTTAATATTACATGGAATGTAATTAGAGGCTGGAAAAAATTCTAAATGGTGTGGAGTTGGAAAGAAAATATGTCAATTCTTCTTTTTGCAGGTCAGTACGATTATAGTGATACATTTTTTTATAGTTTGTCTTGCGTTCTAATAAAAAAAATATATCTTTGAAAAAAGATTTTTTTTCTTTCCATTGCCATATTCTGATCCCCATAATTTTTTTATATTTATGTATATGGAGCTGTGTGAGGGCTCACTTTGCTGTGGCCTGATCTGTAGCTTGTTGGTATCTGTAGCTTGGTGTGTATGACATTTTGATCACTTTTTATTAATTATTTTTGGTGGTAAAAATACCAGAAAAATGACAAATCCACTATTTTGATTATTTTTTCCTCCCTGCACAGTTAACGATATGAAATAAAAACTTTCATGTTTTAATAGTCCAAGCATTTTTGGACTCAGCAATACCAATTTATTTCTTTTATTATTGTTTATTTTAATTAAAAAAATGGAGAAAGGGGGATGCTGTACATTTTTATATATTTGTCTTTATTAATAAAAAATATATATATTTTTTTTATTATTTTTAGTCCCTAGGGGACTTTAACATGCAATCATCTGATCACATTTCCCATAGACTGCAATGATTTATCATTTCAGTCTATGGGTGAATCACTGCGTTCCTATAAAGCAATGCCACAGGCAAGGCCTTGTCACCAGGGAGCCTTCCAGTCTTCATAAGTGCTGCGCTCCAGTAGTGTATTTTTTGAACTATAAGACACATCTTTTAGCAAGAAAAAAATCTTGCAAAAAAGTGCCTATGTCTTATAGTCTGCAGTCAGGATACTTCAGCAGTGCCAGACCTCCCTGGCTGCCTCCCTTATGATCCAGCAGAGTGCTCATACAGTGCTTTGCCTGATCAATGAGAGAGGAGTGTGTCTGCACACTGGAGGTTTCCCAGTTGCAGTGAAAGGAAATAAAAATGCAGTTTAACTACAGCTAAAGGACCTTTCATGACGTCACCAGTGGTCAGGGCCAGAACCAGGAAGACTATACAGATGGCTATAGTGTACAGTTATGCGCATTTTTAGGGGTTGGCCACTTTATGGCTACTTGTTACTAATGTGCATGTAAGATGACTATGTGACACTTACTAATATAGCTTTTGTTGATATTCTGTGATGTTCACTATATTTCTTAACCTCTTATCGACCAGCGCTGTAATAGTATGACGCAGTGGGACCTGACTTGCCGCCCAGCACAGTACTATTACGGTGCGCTGATCGGGCGAGTGCAGGAGCTGTGCCCACCCGATCAGCGGCAGGAGTCCGGCAGTCACTGATAGCAGGACCCCTGCTGTATGCGCCAGCATTGGTGAAAACACAGATGCTGGCGCAATAACCCTTAATGTGCTGCGGTCAGCGCTGACTGTGGCACGTGCGATGTGTGCAGAGGTTACTTTACATCACTAAAAGTGCAACACCAAGCGATCAAAAAGGCGTATGCCCCCCAAAATAGTATCAATCTAACTGTCACCTCATCCCGCAAAAAATGAGCTCCTACCTAAAACAATCGCCTAAAAAAATAAAAAAAACTATGGCTCTCAGACTATGAAGACACTAAAACATGATTTTTTTTGTTTCAAGAATGCTTTTATTGTGTTAAATGTAAAAAAAAAAAAGTAGACATATTAGGTATCACCGCATCCTAACAACCTGCTCTATAAAAGTACCACATGACCTAACCACTTAGGTGAACGCGGTAAAAAAAAAATAAAAAAATGGTGTCAAAAAGCAATTTTTTGTCACCCTACATCACAAAAAAAGGGTAATAGCAAGCCATCAAAAAGTCATATGCACCCCAAAATAGTGCCAATCAAATCATTATCTCATCCCGCAAAAATGAAACCCTACCTAAGACAATCGCCCAAAAAAATAAAAAAAAAATCTATGACTCTCAGACTATGGAGACACTAAAACATGATTTTTTATTTCAAAATTTATATTATTGTGTAAAACTTAAATAAATGAAGAAAGTAGACATTTTAGGTATTGCCACGTCCGTAATGACCTGCTCTATAAAAATATCTCATGACCTAACCCCTCAGTTGAACACGGTAAAAAAAATTGAAATAAAATAAGGTGTCAAAAAACAATTTTTTTGTCACCTTAAATCACAAAAAGTGTAATAGCAAGCGATCAAAAAGTCATACGCACCCCAAAATAATACCAATCAAACCGTCATTTCATCCCGCTAAAAATGAGACCCTAGTTAAGACAATCCCCCAAAAAATAAAAAAAACTATGGCTCTCAGAATATGGAGACACTAAAACATGATTTTTTTGTATAAAAAATGAAATCATTGTGTAAAACGTAAATAAATAAAAAAGTATACATATTAGTTATCGCCGCGTCCGTAAGAACCTGCTGTATAAAACTATCACATGACTTAACCGCTCAGGTGAACACCGTAAAAAAAAAAAGTGTGTCAAAAAAGCCTTTTTTTTGTCACCTTACATCACAAAAAGTGTAATTAATACCAAGCGATCAAAAAGTCATATGCTGGAAGGTGAAAACTGTCCCGGGGTTGAAAGGGTTAGGCCTCTAGCACACAAACGTTTTTTTCTTCCATTTCCGTTCCATTTTTTGCGTTCTGTATACGGAACCATTCATTTCAATGGATCCGCAAAAAAAAAAACGGAAGGTACTCCGTATGCAATTTCCGTTTTTCCATTCCGTTCAAAGATAGAACATTTCCTATTATTGTCCGCATAACGGACACGGATAGTACTGTTCTATCAGGGGCCAGCTGTACCATTCCGGAAAAAACGGAATGCACACGGACGTCATCCGTATTTTTTGAGGATTCGTTTTTTGCGGACCGCAAAAAACTGGAAAAAATATACGGTCTTGTGCAAGAGGCCTTAAGCCATGCTCTCTTGTTGGGCAAGTCTTGTGTGCTGTTCCCATAGAGGTCCTGGGGAAAAAGCAGCCCTTAGGCCACCTGCACATGAATGTGTGCACCCCGTGGCCGTGCTGCGGCCCGCAAATTGCGGGCCGCAATGCACGAACGCCGACCCTGCGGGCAGCCGCATCTCCGGATTTGTGGACCCATTGAAGTGAATGCGGAATGCCCACGGAACGGTACCCGTGTATTGCGGATCCGCAAATGCGGTCCGCAATACGGCAATGGGCAGCACTCGTGTGCAGGAGGCCTTACTATTTAGCCCTGTCTCCAAATTAAGCCATAGTGTGGATTAGAGCAGCTCGAGTGTTGTCCAAGTTGGTGTGGTCCAAATTGATTCTAACTTTACTGAAGTCAAGGCGGGGTTTATATATACTTGCAAAGAAAAGTCACATGCATAAAAATGCGCAAACGCAGTATAGAAGCTCTTCCTTAAGAAAGTTGTCTCATTACCTTTATCCTAGTTGGCAAAAAGGCTAAGGCCTTGGTATTCTCAGATAAACACATTCCGAAGCAAGTACATGTGTGGGTGAGATTTCTAAAGAAAGCATTATTAAAAATCACGTTAAAAGCATGAATTTGTTATATACACATGTGGACAAAATTGTTGGTACTTTTCTTTTAAAGAAAGAAAAGCCCACAATGGTCACTGAAATAACTTGAAACTGACAAAAGTAGTAATAAATACAAATTAACTAATGAAAATAAGAAATTGCTTTTGAATTGTGGATCAGCAAAATAATGTTAAAAATAAACTAATGAAACAGGCCTGGACAAAAATGATGGTACTCCTAGAAAATATTGAAAATAATTTGACTATAGGACATGTTAAATTAAGGTGAGTCTCCTGTAATTAGCATTACAAGTGTCTTCAAACTTGTTGTGAGTCCTATTTAAAAGGTGAAAAGTAGACACTATGCTGTTTGGTATCATGGTGTGTACCGCACTGAACATGGACCAAAAAAAGCTAAGGAGAGAGTTGATTCAGGAGATTAGAAAGAAAATTCTAGAAAAACATGTTAAAGGTAAAGGCTATAAAACCATTTCCAGACAGCTTGATGTTCCTGTTACTACAGTTGGACATATTATTCAGAAGTTTAAGGTCTATGGGAATGTAGCCAACCTCCCTGGATGTGGCTGTAAGAGGAAAATTGCTGAAACATTGAAGAGACTGATAATACAAATAGTAATTAAAGAGCCCAGAACAACTTCCAAAGAGATTAGAGGTGAGCTCCAAGGTCAAGGTACATCAGCTGTCTTAGCCCAAGTGGACTTAGGCTGGGTTCACACTTGAGCGCATTTTATATGCGCGTTTAACGCACGTTTTTGTCGCACGTTTTTATGCGCGTTTTTTTCAATAGTAAACGTGCGTTTGACGCGCGTTTGTGTGATTGACTGCAGTGTCCTATGGCCACAAACCCGCGTCAAAACGCCCCAAAGAAGCTCAAGAACTTGTTTGAGCGTAGGGCGTTTTTCAGCGCGTTCAAACGCGCTGTAAAACGCTCAAGTGAGAACCAGGGCCATAGGGAAGCATTGGTTTTCATGTGTTGAGCGTTTTACAGCGCGTTTGAACGCGCTGTAAAACGCTCAAGTGTGAACCCAGCCTTAATGGAGGATGACCAAGGAGGAAACCACTGTTGAAAGCAAATCAGAAAAAATCAAGACTAGAGTTTGCCTGTCACGGCTGAGGATGGGGGAAATCCTCAGCCGTGTGCAGCCCGGTGATGTTACGGCTGCTTGGCCATGAAGACAGGATTAGGGAGCAGGTCACCTCCTAAACGCATCCCTAACCTGACCCTGGCTCCTAGCTACATGAGCCAACCTTGATGGTAGGAGGGCCCATGCTCCGGAACCTAAAAGTCCCTGCTAGCCCTCAAGATGACCCTCACCTAGGAGCTGAGTAAGACAAGCCCACTCCTCCTAGACACGGAGGAGCAGGAGTCTCAACGGCCAAGCTGCAGGAAAAGGGGAGACATAAACAGCTCTATGGATATGGCAGGTGAACAAAGAGTTCCACCTACCTGCCACAGCCTTGCTGACTGGATCCCTGTGTTAGCAGGGTGCAGATCACAAACGCATCCCCACACAGGGATCCAGATCCATAGCTGCACAAAATCACATATAAAACATCACACGGACATCACACATAACTAGAAATAACTTAAAGCGACATTATGGTTATGACATTAAGGTTTATGACCACAGGGGTGGCTCTTACTGGCAGGTAATAAATACATGAGGCTGCTCTCAGCTAAGCATGGCTGAAGCAACCTGAAGGCCTGCAAAAGCAGTGAGGCTTTATAGGCCAAGAAGCCACACCCCACAGTCGGACACACCCAGTGATCACACACACTAGGAAGGGGATTAACCCTTCCAACACCAGGGAAGGGAAAACACCACTTAAAGGGAACGTGCACACAATAACATAAAACACAGTGCACACATCCACACATCACACACAAAACCGCATGCGCAGCGTAGCGAGCTGCATGGCACAGCTCAGCCTGCTACGCTGCCACATACATACTGTTGCCAGCGGCAACCACAGGTGAGGCCAATACCACAGCCCTCACCTGTGATTGAACACCAATGAAAACCGCTGACAACCGCATGCGGTTCAGGAGTCACGGTCATAGCCATGGCCGTGACATTGCCAAAGTGCTTGAAGATGACATAATGGCCTAACAGCCTAACAAGCTGTGGTTAAAGATAATGATCTTCATGTACATTCAGCCCTTGACTTTACTGGTTTTTCATGTTGCTTAGAAATAGAGAGGAGGAGAAGAAGAGAGGATCCAGCTCTCTTCCTCTTCCTGCCGTCACAGAGCGCCCTCACTCTGTGTGCAGCCACAGCACAGCCGACGGCAGAAGACTAGGAAGCGGTGAGTGCAGAGCCCGGGGAGCGCTGAATTAACCGCTTCCCAGTCTTTTCAGCGTGACTGACCGGTCATAAAAGTCACAGCCAACCCATATGTCACGCCCTAAAGGCGGGTTTACAGACTGCCTGGACCAATTCTTATAAATTGGACAGAGCAGATTGTACCGGGTTCACCACTTCCCAGTCCTCCGGTACACAAATTTTTTTTTTTTTACAGTTAGACCTCATGCACACGACCGTGCCGTTTTTGGCGGTCCGCAAACCACGGATCTGCAAAAAACGGAAGCCGCCCGTGTGCCTTCCACAATTTGCGGAACAGAATGGGCGGCCCATTGTAGAAATGCCTTTTTTTGTCCGCAAAATGGACAAGAATAGGAGATGCTATATTTTTTTTGCAGGGCCACGGAACGGTGCAACGGATACAGACAGCACACGGAGTGCTGTCCGCATCTTTTGTGGCCCAATTGAAGTGAATAGGTCCGCAGCCGAGCCGTAAAAA
This sequence comes from Bufo bufo, assembly GCF_905171765.1. NCBI lineage: Eukaryota > Metazoa > Chordata > Amphibia > Anura > Bufonidae > Bufo > Bufo bufo. Next base: position 255,477,501 of record NC_053389.1, read on the forward strand.
ATGCGGCTCGGATGCGGACCACAAAAACCGTTGTGTGTGTGGCACACTGAGCATGAGTGCTTGGCCTGTGTTCTGGGGACTCGGAGCTCCCCCTTATTCAAACAAATAAATGTCCCTTCTCTGACTCGGAGCTCCCCCTTATTCAAACAAATAACTGTCCCTTCTCTCCCTCTCCATCTCCCCCCACATCCTAAACCAGACCACCGCCATAAACTTCTTAGTCCCTGACCCAGAGGTGACAACGATCACTGGCCTCCACGACACTTTATATAAACATGCCTGTATAGTGGACAGCTTCAGAGGGGTTTATTACTTTATGATAGGGGCACGCTTCCGGAGGGTGGGGGCAAGCTGCTCTCCATACCTCGCTGTCATTGGGAAAATCCAAAAATCTTACTCCGGTCATAACTCGAAAATAAAGCTCAATAGAGATTATTGAGGTACGCCACTTTTACGGTCAGGAGGTGACGGTGCCACACATACCACCCACCCACTTATGTTAAATCCTGGCTCAGAAAATCTGTTGTTCTGATTGGGGTCAGGTGGACACCCCGTGTTTGGTACCCCTGTGACCCCAATACTAAGAGATGAAAAATGAGCCCACAATTATCGGGTGGGCATTCTCCTGTGTAGAGTTATGGGCAGAAATCCATTTTAGACCATATTTCAGCGTGACTGACCGATCATAAAAGTCACAGCCAACCCATATGTCACGCCCTAAAGGCGGGTTTACAGACTGCCTAGACCAATTCTTATAAATTGGACAGAGCAGATTGTACCGGGTTCCCCATTTTGAGGCCAATCTGATTGAATGAGGATCCGTGTCTTTCTGTCTTGCCTCAGGACCTGATAGCTGCAATTCTCTGTGTGAGTAAAGTAGGCGTCAGTTTTCTTTCATCCTTTTTATTTAAAAAACTGTTCTTTGTATATTTGTATGCTTCTGTTTTTTACATCTTTAAATTTTATTAAAACCAATTATTTAACCTAGCACGGGCAATATTTTTTAAGGCAATTAGAGTTCCTAATTTTCAGCTACCTGTTTACTTCAACCTCTTAAGGACACATGACGTACCAGAAACTTTAATATGCCTAAAATATATATGTTTCACCCCCCCTGCACCCCCGAATGATTTTATGGCGGCGGGAGGTGCGGGGGGGGGTTGAAGGCGGTGCGGTGCGCCCGCCTCCCCTTGAATAATCGTTGGTGGCCAGTGGGTATACCAGGGTCTCAGCACATTGCTGACACCCTGGTATAAACGGCTTGATATCTGTGATGCGATGTCAGCCGTTTAACCCTTTCCATACCGCGGTCCGTACGGAAAATAAAGTATACATATTAGGTATAGCCGCGTCCATATCGACCGGCTCTATAAAAATATCACATGACCTAACCCCTCAGATGACCACCGTAAAAAAATAAAAATAAAAACGGTGTAAAAAAAGCTATTTTTTGTCATCTTACATCACAAATAGTGTAATAGCAAGCGATCAAAAAGTCATATGCACCCCAAAATAATGGCAATCAAGCCGTCATCTCATCCTGCAAAAAATGAGACCCTACTTAAGATAATCGCCCAAAAACTGAAAAAACTTTGGCTCTTTGACTATGGAGACACTAAAACATTTTGAGATCATTGTCTAAAACTTACATAAATAAAAAAAATTGTATACATATTAGGTATCGCCGCGTCCGTGACAACCTGCTCTATAAAATTACCACATGATCTAACCTGTCAGATGAATTTTGTAAATAACAAAAAAAAAACGGTGCCAAAAAATCAATTTCTTGTTACCTTGCCGCACAAAAAGTGTAATATAGAGCAACCAAAAATCGTATGTACCCTAAACTAGTACCAACAAAACTGCCACCCTATCCCGTAGTTTCTAAAATGGGGTCACTTTTCTGGAGTTTCTACTCTAGGGGTGCATCAGGGGGGCTTCAAATGGGACATGGTGTCAAAAAAAACAGTCCAGCAAAATCTGCCTTCCAAAAACCGTATGGCATTCCTTTCCTTCTGTGCCCTGCCGTGTGCCCGTACAGCAGTTTACAACCACATATGGGGTGTTTCTGTAAACTACAGAATCAGGGCCCTAAATAATGAGTTTTGTTTGGCTGTTAACCCTTGCTTTGTAACTGGAATAAAAAAATATTAAAATGGAAAATCTGCCAAAAAAGTGAAATTTTGAAATTGTATCTCTAGTTTCCATTAAATCTTGTGCAACACCTAAAGGGTTAACAAAGTTTGTAAAATCAGTTTTGAATACTGTTAAAGGGGGTATTAGTTATTGATATTTATGTAAATCTCAATAGTTAATATTCATAAATAGGCGTGAGTCGTCTTATGATAGCTCCGCCTATTTATGGCTTACTTAACAAATCGCTACTGATTGCCCTACGCTACTCACTAAACTAGCTGCATGCGCCTTACTAACTCGCTACCGCTAACAAGTACACGCTACACAAAAGGGTATAAATAATACCGTATTTATTAGTTCTTACAGAACATAACACATGTAATACACTGATAATACAGTACAACAATACACTACAACTATTGCTGAGGCAACTTACATACATAAGGAATATAAAGGTTTATAACTATATATTTCTATATCAAGGGTATAGACTTATATAGTTACAGCGGCCCACAGCAATATGAATACACACACTATTACAACACACTAATACGGTTCTGACTACACTAACGCAGCCCCAAGTCCTCCCCAAAATCTAACTACAATTGCCCTAATACACATACACACACTTTACCAGCAACCCACCCAATCCTGACAATATACTATCCCTACGGGGAATGACCAGAGGTTATTATGGGCAAGGAGGGATGTCCTAGGGGAACACAGGGGATAGAAAAGGGGGGACTCAGGGCAGGAGAAGGTAAGGGTAACCAAAGGGATAAGGGGTGTTTCAAGGGTCCAGGGGGGGGTATGTTGCAAGGGTTAACAGGATTGTATGGGGGGAAATAGGGTGTAGACTTAGGGTAACAGGGGGGATATATACTTAGGGTAGCAGGGGGGAAATATATATACTTATATATAGCAGGGGAGTAGCAGGGGAGTATATATATAGATAGTATATATGGAGCAGGGGAGTATATAGTATATATAGTTAGCAGGGGAGTATATATATAGGTAGTATATATGGAGCAGGGGAGTATATAGTATAGCAGGGGATAGTTAGCAGGGGAGTATGTCGTTAGTGGTATAGGGTAGGGTAAATGCAGGGAATATAGCCGGGGATCGTTGGTGGTATAGGGTAGGGTTAAAGATACTTAGCGGTATAATGCTCGTTGTCCAGGGGGGCTCGTTTGTCCAGGGATGATCCTCTCCGGCTGGGGCTCCGTACAGAAGTGCCTCAGCGTAGCGCCGCCTGACTATTTAAGTTTGGCGGCGCTCGCTCCCGAGGCAGCACGTCCGGACGTGCACGCGCGCGCCGCCGGCCAGAACACGTGGGCCGGCGCGGTGATATGACGTCACCGCGCCGGCCCGCGCATCCCGGAGCGCGCTTCCAGGCGGAGGGTTCCTTTGATCCTCCGCCTGTAGCGCATCTGCATACCATGCGGTGCGATAATTATCGCGCCGGAGGTGTGCAGATAACAGAGGGAGGGACATTTGTTCCTCTCTCTGTTATGTTAACTATCCCCAACGGTTGGGGATAGTTAAATACCAAAAGGCATCGGATCTCTATTGATCCCATGCCTTTTGAGGTCACCAGAGGCTGGACATAATTGTCCAGCCATCTGGAGACCTTCTCATCCCCTGCAGGGATGCATGAGGAGGGGGGGGGGGGCGGCACGTCTTGTTCCTATACTATATGTGTATGGATGCTTGGGGCACATCCATACACATATATATATACGTATATACACACATAGTTATATTTATAAGTATATGCACATTCATGGATGTTTGGGGCACATCCATAAATATGCATACACACACACACGGGACAATAAGCCCATCCATACACATTATATATACATATATATACATAGAGATGTATGCCTGTCAAGGAGGCCTACATACATCTCCATGTATATCCCCTGGTCCCACCTGGACGGGCCCCAGTCAAGGGCCAATATACATGTATATATGTCAGGGCATATATACATATATATTTAAATATAACACTTCCTTCAACAAATACCTTGAGGGGTGTAGTTTCTTAGATGGGGTCACTTTTATGGAGTTTCTACTTTAGGGGTGCATCAGGGGGGCTTCAAATGGGACATGGTGTAAATAAACCAGTCCAGCAAAATCTGCCTTCCAAAAACCAAACGGCGCACCTTTCACTCTACGCCCCGCTGTGTGGCCGTACAGTAGTTTACGGCCACATATGGGGTGTTTCTGCAAACGGCAGAGTCAGGGCAATAAAGATACAGTCTTGTTTGGCTGTTAGCCCTTGCTTTGTTAGTGGAAAAAATGGGTTAAAATGGAAAATTAGGCAAAAAAATGAAATTCTCAAATTTCATTCCCATTTGCCAATAACCCTTGTGCAACACCTAAAGGGTTAACGTAGTTTGTAAAATCAATTTTGAATACCTTGAGGGGTGTAGTTTATAGAATGGGGTAATTTTTGGGTGGTTTCTATTATGTAAGCCTCGCAAAGTGACTTCAGACCTGTAGTGGTCCCTAAAAATTTGGTTTTTGTAAATTCCTGAAAGATTTCAAGATTTGCTTCTAAACTTCTAAGCCTTGTAACATCCCCAAAAAATAAAATATCATTCCCAAAATAATTCAAACATGAAGTAGACATATGGGGAATGTAAAGTCATCAAAATTTTTGGGGGTATTACTATGTATTACAGAAGTAGAGAAACTGAAACTTTGACATTTGCAAATTTTTCTAAATTTTTGGTAAATTAGGTATTATTTTATGGAAAAAAAATAATTTCTTTGACTTCATTTTACCAGTGTCATGAAGTACAATATGTGACGAAAAAACAATCTCAGAACGGCCTGGATAAGTCAAAGCGTTTTAAAGTTATCAGCACTTAAAGTGACACTGGTCAGATTTGCAAAAAATGGCCTGGTCCTAAGGTGAAATAAGGCTGTGTCCTGAAGGGTTTAAAATGCGAATCTCAGAAGTTTATTAGTTGTTAGAAGGAACCGGCAACAATTTGATCTCCCGTGCAATCTGGTAGATTGTAGGAAGCAGGGTGATCAAATTCGATAGTGTGTGTAGTGTCAGTACTTGTCCCGATTGACCACTGGTACCTGATCCCGTTCTGATCAGGTACTGCGACCTGGGGAATCGGGCAAGATCGTGACAGTGTGCATGAGGCTTTATTATATAAAAGAAAAATCAAAAACAGGCTTGGTATTGCCATAGCGCAAAAACTTTTGGAATTGGAGACAAGGCCTCCTTACATAAATTTTGACCCCAGACCACACATACTAAATAAGTACAGATCCCTGTCTCCCCCTTAATGCACATCTCTTCCAGACTCTTCCTTAATACAGACCTCAGACGCGACCCCCTATATAAATACAAGAGACTACCCATTAATTGAGACCCAGACCAGATTCCCCCTTTAATATAAATCCCACACCAGATTGCCTAAATCAATACAGACCCCAGGCTAAGTCTCCCTTAATAAAGACCTAAGACAAGACTCCTCTCCATTACAAATGCCATACCAGACCTTCCCCACAATTACAAACTGGATTCCAAAAAAGTTGGGACACTAAACAAATTGTGAATAAAAAAAACTGAATGCAATGATGTGGAGATGGCAAATGTCAATATTTTATTTGTAATAGAACGTAGATGACAGATCAAACGTTAAATCTGAGTAAATGTATCATTTTAAAGGAAAAATACGTTGATTCAAAATTTCACGGTGTCAACAAATCCCCAAAAAGTTGGGACAAGTAGCAATGAGAGGCTGGAAAAAGTAAATTTGAGCATAACAAAGAGCTGGAAGACCAATTAACACTAATTAGGTCAATTGGCAACATGATTGGGTATAAAAAGAGCTTCTCAGAGTGGCAGTGTCTCTCAGAAGCCAAGATGGGTAGAGGATCACCAATTCCCACAATGTTGCGCAGAAATATAGTGGAGCAATATCAGAAAGGTGTTACAAAGACTTTGCATCTATCATCATCAACTGTGCATAACATCATCCGAAGATTCAGAGAATCTGGAACAATCTCTGTGCGTAAGGGTCAAGGCCGTAAAACCATACTGGATGCCCGTGATCTCCGGGCCCTTAAACGACACTGCACCACAAACAGGAATGCTACTGTAAAGGAAATCACAGAATGGGCTCAGGAATACTTCCAGAAACCATTGTCAGTGAACACAATCCACCGTGCCATCCGCCGTTGCCAGCTGAAACTCTACAGTGCAAAGAAGAAGCCATTTCTAAGCAAGATCCACAAGCTCAGGCGTTTTCACTGGGCCAGGGATCATTTAAAATGGAGTGTGGCAAAATGGAAGACTGTTCTGTGGTCAGACGAGTCACGATTCGAAGTTCTTTTTGGAAATCTGGGATTCCATGTCATCCGGACCAAAGAGGACAAGGACAACCCAAGTTGTTATCAACGCTCAGTTCAGAAGCCTGCATCTCTGATGGTATGGGGTTGCATGAGTGTGTGTGGCATGGGCAGCTTGCATGTTTGGAAAGGCACCATCAATGCAGAAAAATATATTCAGGTTCTAGAACAACATATGCTCCCATCCAGATGTCATCTCTTTCAGGGAAGACCCTGCATTTTTCAACAAAATAATGCCAGACCGCATTCTGCATCAATCACAACATCATGGCTGCGTAGGAGAAGGATCCGGGTACTGAAATGGCCAGTCTGCAGTCCAGATCTTTCACCTATAGAGAACATTTGGTGCATCATAAAGAGGAAGGTGCAACAAAGAAGGCCCAAGATGATTGAACAGTTAGAGGCCTGTATTAGACAAGAATGGGAGAGCATTCCTATTTCTAAACTTGAGAAACTGGTCTCCTCAGTCCCCAGACGTCTGTTGAGTGTTGTAAGAAGAAGGGGAGATGCCACACAGTGGTGAAAATGGCCTTGTCCCAACTTTTTGGGGATTTGTTGACACCATGAAATTCTGATTCAACATATTTTTCCCTTAAAATGGTACATTTTCTCAGTTTAAACTTTTGTTTTTTTGATTTATGTTCTATTCTGAATAAAATATTAGAAGTTGGCACCTCCACATCATTGCATTCAGTTTTTATTCACGATTTGTATAGTGTCCCAACTTTTTTGGAATCCGGTTTGTACATACAGACCCCAATCCAGATCCCTTAAATAAATAAAGATCCCAGAAGAGTCTCGCACTTATTATAGATCCCCTAATTAAATGCACAGCAATGGTCAGAATATTCTCAATCCCCCAATTCAGTGCAAACTCATGCAGCACCCAGATGCTGTCACCAACAAAGAAATAAACAGTCTCTTACCTGACTGTAATGCCAACAGCAGGAAAAGCAGAGGTCAAACATGCAAAAGGTCTACTTCAAAACTGGCGGGCCACCGAAACAGCACTGATGCAAGGAGCTGCACTTAATTGGAGTTTTTGATTCCGGCACAGTATGTCGATGCAGAGGCCAGGACCGCTGGATACTATTAGTATTAGATGTCACCGTCACTGATTCTGATTGGCTAGCTGTATCGTTACAGTCCAACACTGCTGCTATCCAGTGGTCCTCTTTTTAGCACAGGCATTCTGTGCCCAAATGAAAAACTATTAAGTTATTCTGAACACTCCTTAATCCTGTGGAGGTTTGAGGGAGCGCAGGAGCAAGCAGAGAGGAATATTGAGGGCAGTATTCAACCGTTTACACGTCCAAAGTAGCTCTGCCTGGCAGGGATGAACATACAACAGAGGGGGCCCCATAGGAAATATTGTAGTGAGCGCTCTATGATGGAGCTAGGTGTTTCCCAGGGAATGAGGGCGGCTAGAGGTGGCAGGTTGCCTGCAGCATAAGACGTCTCCAGGGCTGGAAGTGGGTCTAGGGCGATGTCAAGGTCTGTAGATATTTTGGCGACATCTTCAGAGTTGCCAGCAGTATACCTCTTTCCATTAGTTGAGATGTATATGCCAAATGGGAACAGCCAACGAAACAGAAACTGCCGCTGACGAAGGGAATCTGTGAATGGTTTAACAATGCGCCATTTAGCTAGTGTGAAAGGGTCTAAGTTCTGAAAAATGCTAACTGCAGCATTTTCGTAGGTAAGAGACTGAGTCATTCTGGCATTTTGAAGAATATTCTCCTTAATGAGTGTGGCAAAAGCCACTTTGCCACAGTGTTTTGGAGGGGGCTGTTTGCCCGCCTCCTGCCCCTGGATTACGGCCCTTTCAAGATACTTTTACTAACTTTTAAACCCCTGAACCTATTCAAGTGAATTTTGGATTGGTTTGTCCCCAAGTTATACTGGTTAAAGTCATATAAGTTATATGTATGTACAATGTAAACTCACAAAGTTGTAACAATTTATAAGAAGTGTAACTTTTCATCTTAGGAGATAGTTGAGTAGATACAGAAATTGACTCAATTATCTCCTAGACAGAGGGGAGGAATATGCTGGGTGTGTTTCTATTGTCCCATTGTGCCATTGTGCCATTGTCCCATTGTGTCCGATTGGCTGCTGTACTTGCATTGTATGTGTTGTAATATGTTGATTGGTTAATGTATAGGCCCAGGGGGTATTCCTCTGGACTGCCAAGGTAAAATAAAAGAGGCTGTATGCCCCAGGACAGTGAGCTCTGCTTGACCTCAAAACGAAGTGTCGTCTCGTTATTGGGGGAATTGGATTGTATGAAGATTGCCAGGAGTGTAAGCCGATTGTATGCTTTTCCTGTTCAGCTGTTTCCAGTGTTTGTGTGTTTCCTGTTCCGGAGTTGAAGGATTCGTGTAGTTTGCAGTTTGGCAGACTGGTGCTTGCAGTAGCTGCCTGTGCATTGGAAAGGGGAATATCGTCTGAATGGAGCTGTGTGCTGAACGGTCCGTTACAATTGGTGGCAAGCAACGGGATCATTCTCACGGCCCAGAAGGACAGCTACAAGGCAAACCCAAGGTACAAATTGAGGGCAACGCTAGTACCCATACAGCGCCCCTATCTACAAAGGAACCAAAATAAGCAGACCAAGCATGGAGCCCTGTTACACTCAGGAGGAGTTTGATAGAGAGGTTAATGGGGTGCTGTCTCTCTTGGGACCCAACCCCGCGGAAAACCTCGTACAGATTGTGAAGTGGAGGATCAGAGAGTACTTGCAGGCCATGGCAGCGGTAGACAGGAGGGAGATACCCCAGCGGCCGAGCAAGTTCCCGGGAGCTGAAGGTGCCGTCCTTACTCGCCAGAGGCAGTGTGAGTTACAGGGAGATGAAGGTGCCGTCCTTCTTCCCCAACAGCCGAGTATTGTATTGGGAGCAGAGACAACCGGTCTCTCTCTCCAGCGGCAGTGTGTACTCTTAGGAGAGGAGACAGTTGGTCCCTCTCCACAGCAGCCAAGTGATCCACAGGGAGATGAAGGTGCTGTCCTTCCTCCCCAGCGGCAGTGTGTCCTGCTGGGAGCAGAGATAGTTGGTCTCTCTCCCCAGCAGCCAAGTGAGTCCCAGGGAGCTGAAGGTACCGTCCTCGCTCCCCAGCGGCAGTGTGAGTTACAGAGAGCGTAAGGTGCCGTCCTTCTCCCCAGCGCCAGTGTGTATTCATGGGAGAAGAGACAGTCGGTCCTCTCCCCCAACAGGAACCAGAAGTACCGGAGGTCGCGGACCTCCTAGATTGGTCCTGGGAGGTCTCCCAGCAGGCAGGGGGAGATGGGACCGAAGTCTCTCTACCAGCCCTACAGGGATGCTGGGCAGTCGGCCCAGATCTCTAGCAACAGTGTGAGTACCAGGAGGAGGAGGTAAGCGATCCCTACCCTCCACAGCTAACCCTTACCGAGGTACTGAGGTCAGTAGAGGAGCCGTTAGCTTCTTCTGACCCCCTCCCAGCAGAAGAGTTGGCATCTGGGCAGAGCGCCGCTGGCCTCTGCCCTAACTTTCCCTTTGTCACCAGGCAGGACTATACCCCGGTTGCTCAAACGGAAGAGCTGGCAACTGGGCAGAGCACAGTTGGCCTCAGCCCTTCTTTGTCCCCTTGTCCCAGGCTTGTCTACCTGCAGGTCCCCCCAGCTGAAGTGCTGGCACCAGGGCAGAGTACCGCCGGTCTCTGCTCACTCAGCGACCCACAAAGCCAAGAGACCAGTGCCCAACACAGCCATGGTGAAGCCATGGGACCGAAACAAGCTACAAAATTGCCCGGGTGCAGTAACCAAGTGTTGGGGGGGGGGGACTGCACTGCGGATTGTATATTATTGTGGGGGGGCTGCCTTGTTGATTGTAATTTACTGTGGGTGGGTGACTCGACTAACTCAGGCACTGACCGACTGAAGGTCAGCTACCTGGTTAGTCTCCCCCCGAATGGGAAGATATGTGACGAAAGCCACTTCGCCACGGTGTTTTGGAGGGGGCTGTTTGCCCACCTCCTGCCCCTGGATTACGGCCCTTTAGGATACTTTTACTAACTTTTAAACCCCTGAACCTATTCAAGTGAATTTTGGATAGGTTTGTCCCCAAGTTATACTGGTTAAAGTCATATAAGTTATATGTATGTACAATGTAAACTCACAAAGTTGTAACAATTTATAAGAAGTGTAACTTTTCATCTTAGGAGATAGTTGAGTAGATACAGAAATTGACTCAATTATCTCCTAGACAGAGGGGAGGAATATGCTGGGTGTGTTTCTATTGTCCCATTGTCCCATTGTGTCCGATTGGCTGCTGTACTTGCATTGTATGTGTTGTAATATGTTGATTGGTTAATGTATAGGCCCAGGGGGTATTCCTCTGGACTGCCAAGGTAAAATAAAAGAGGCTGTATGCCCCAGGACAGTGAGCTCTGCTTGACCTCAAAACGAAGTGTCGTCTCGTTATTGAGGGAATTGGATTGTATGCTGATTGCCAGGAGTGTAAGCCGATTGTATGCTTTTCCTGTTCAGCTGTTTCCAGTGTTCGTGTGTTTCCTGTGCCGGAGTTGAAGGATTCGTGTAGTTTGCAGTTCGGCAGACTGGTGCTTGCAGTAGCTGCCTGTGCATTGGAAAGGGGAATATCGTCTGAACGGAGCTGTGTGCTGAACGGTCCGTTACAATGAGTAAACCTAGAATCTTGTAGATGATGTCTCAAGGGTGCTCAGTAGGCTTAGGTTTGGGGGCGTAATGCCCCATGGGCTCTCTCAATATCTAGTTGTCGTCCATCAGCATCATCTCAGAGGCCTGTGAAAAGCGCAATTAAAGCTTTCTGAATAGTCTAAGCAGCCACTGTTTCTGGAATGCCACAGACCCTAATATTATTCCGCTGGTTGCATTTGTCTAGATCTTCCAGGTTCGCATACAGTTTATTGATATGATCTGTAGACAAGAGGTTACTCCTACTGAGTGAGAGATCACAGTTGTCTGCACTTGTTCATGTGAGTCCACTCAATGGCCATTCAGTTGAAGCTCTTGTTTAATTACAGAAATGTATTTTCTAATAGGGAGTTTTTAACTCCTGACCTGAGCAGTGCTTGATTCAGCTGTGAGGCCCTAAGCCTGTTCCTATGGATGGGGAGAAGTCCAAAAGAAGTAGGGTTGCATGCACTGATGGATAGCTTGCTGGGCCACCACAGCGGTGTATATATAAATTCAAGCTCGGCAGTAAGATTAGGGTCTGGAGGGATATAAGAGGATTATACCTCCCACTTAAGCTGTAATATGCTGGTGCTCTAGGGTTTATATGTTCACTGCTGCAGGCCTGTGGTGCTGAGATGTTAGATGATACCCAGTTAGTCAGTGCAGGCCCAGGAGGGTTGTCCGGAGGCTCCTGCTGACAAATAGGCCTCAGTCACATGCGCAAGTATAGCGTAGGCAGCAGAGTAATTTTTGGGCCTACTGGATGTGGCCAGGCACAATGCCCCAGTCACACTCCACAGCTGATTGGGCTGGAAGTGGTATCGCCAGCAGCCTCAGTATGGTGCAGAGGAAGTTGAGTCTCTCAGTGCAGTGAGGGAGGAGGCGTGCTCTGGAGTCTACAAATTTAGGCCGTGGGTTCTCCTCCACCAGTAGGCTACAGCATAGCGAAGTGCACAGCCACAACCCAGAGCCTCAAAAACAGCAGGATCAGGGCCGTCTTTAATATTGATTGGACCCATGTGCAATAATTTACTTGGGCCCCCTGGATCCCGCCCCCCCCCGCCCCCGCACTTTGCTGTACTTGCTAAACAGCAGCACTTACCTGTCACGTCCAGGGCCTCCAGGTGACGTCTCCTCTCTGTCATCATGTTCTCTCTCATCATCTTCTCCACTTGGTCTGGACAACTTCTCTCAGCCGCCTCATCTCTGCAGAGTGTGACACACAGACATCTTAGCTTCCTCACATTCTATCATTATCCCCCAACTGGAGTCCCCACAGTGTTATCCTGCTGCTTGCTGTGCCCCCCCCCCCCCCCCCGGGGTGTAGCTATAGTGGGTGCAGAGGTAGCAGTCGCTACCGGGCCCAGGAGCATGAAGGGGCCCAAAGACACTTGTGCCACATAAGAAGACACACAAAGCACTGAGGGAAGGGGGGCCCAAGCTGAACTCTTGCACCGGAGCCCATGAGCCTTTAGTTACGCCCCTGCCCCCCCAATACCCCCAAATACTATCCTGAAGAAACATTACTGCCCCCCATAGTAATAGTGCTCATCATAGTCCTACCAATAGTAATTCCCTTCTAGAATGCCCTCATTAGTAGCACTGCCCCAACCGTGATAATGCTCCGGGGGGCTGTACGGAGCCGAACAAATGCATTCTGAATGGATCCGCATCTATTCAAAATGCATTGGGGTTAAACTGATGCATTTGGGGCTGCTTGTGAGAGCCTTAAAACGGATCTCACAAGCGGATCCCCAAACCCAAGTCTGAATGTAGCCTAAACATTAAGTCCCATGTACATAAACATCATTCTCCCCCACCATCCACTTTCAACATACAGTCCCATGTAAATAACATCACACCCTCCCCCAGCCACCTCAAGCACACAGTTCCATGTCAATAACATCCCTCCCTTCAGCCCTAACATACATCCTAGTTAAATAACTACAACTCCCAGCATTGCTTTGCCTCTCCCTTCACTTACCTCTCCAGTCCTCATATACAGACATCAGCATTAGGCTCCTTCTCCTCTTCACTCCGGTCCAATCCTGCACTGGTCACATGATGGTGACATCATCCAGGTCATCCTATCACAGCCTGTTTTGCTGATCATATGACCTGTGATGTCACCACAGGTCCTTCACCTCTTCCCAGTGTATTAGATTCAATTGTATTGCCGTTCTGTCTACGGCAATACAGTTGTATCTAGCAGGCAGTCAGGACATTTGGGGCCTGGGACAAAACATCAAGGGCCCAGGCCCCGAATGTTTTAACCTAGCGATGCAGTCACTAGTGAATGGGAGTTGGGAAACGGAGCTCCCTTGGGCGCCCGGGAGCAACTGGGCCCGGGGCAGCTGCCCCTTTTGCCCTGCGGCAAAGACGGCCCTGAGTAGGATAGGGTATTGGTAGGGTGCAGATACCTGGGTGGTCAGGATTAGGCACTTGAAGTACGTGGATGGCAGTGGATTGCAATGAATGCGGCAGGAGCTTACATCTTTGCGGCCATTCAAAGTGCCAAGCCATGCCTCCTGGCAATTGCTTTTACCCTTAAAATCCTTTTTTGTTTCTTTAAATTTGGCCAATTCCACACTCCCTTATTTAGTAAGGGTACAGCTTCTATAGATAACAGAGTCCTAATAACCAGGTCTGGATCCTTTCTCTCCATGGTTCCATAGCAGTCACGTCTGCATGGTTCCATAGCAGTCATGTCTGCCTCTAAGGTCCCTATGAGGTGCCTTTCATCCCTGGAATGACCTTCAGCTGGAAGGAAAGTCTTTGTTTTATGTAGCTTACATCATGTAAAGGTTTAAAGTACAAGTACAAAAGGGAAGTTACAATACAATGGGAATAAACAGATCAAAGAGGAGAAAGAGGTAGAGGGGTGGAGCAGTCTGCATCAAAGTGTGAAGAGGAACAGGTAGTACGGTAAGTAGAAACCCTAGGTGGTATCTGTAAAGGTGCCATACATATTAGTTTAAAGTTGATCAGAATGGACACTGGTGACATGAGTCTCATTTCATCTCCACATTTCAGCTTGATGGGCAGCTCTGGTCTGAAATGTTGCAGCTTTACTGTGTTTCGTGACACTGGATCTATAATAAACCTTGCTTGCATCTGAACTCTCTTCAGACTGTATTGTATTGGTGATCCGTGACAGTGGACACCTGAGAGACAACGTTCACAGCTATAGAGTGTGCAACTTTGAGTTACTGGTACTGTATATGATTATTTAACTGATGTTCAACCATCACCCAACTTCTGTCTAATGCAGGGGCCTTAAACTTGGCTGGATATATGAACCAGTTGACAGGCCACATGCTTTTCAAATATGATATATTGCAAAAATTAATACAGACTCCCAGACCAGATCTCAGAATTAATTAAAATTAATAAAGATCCTCAAATTCATACAAACCCCCAGATTAAACCCCCAAATCAGCTCCCCAAATTCATACAGACCCCAGATCAGCCCACAGATTTATACAGACCCCTTTTCAGCACTGAAAATTCATATAGACCCCAGATTAAACCTCATATCAGCCCTCAAAATACACACAGACCCCAGATCAGCCCCCAAAATTTATACAAATCCAGGAACAGCCCCATAATTCATACAGACCAAAGAGCAGACCTTAAATTTATATACACCCTAGATTACACCCCATACCGTCCCCAAATTAATACAGACCCTAGATCAGACCTAAAATGTATGCACATCCCAAATGAGACAGCTGCCACCACTGTAACCCCTACCTAACCCCTCCATCCCCTAAATGCAGACTTCAGAGCAGAAAAAATACACTCCTTTACAGGGGTGCACCCAGCCTTTATGTTGCCTGAGGCAAAAATTTTAATGGTGCCCCCCCCATGCCAAATTCTCAACCTAACCCCTTCCTTCCAGCCCTACTGTTAAAGACACACTTTGAAAACATTACATACAGAGCTACAAAACATACAGGGTTATACAGCACCACATACCTCTTACATCCAGATGGTTTCTTACAGCCATCTCTTATCTCTGCAGAGTTTGACAAACATACATTTTTCCTACTTTTCCATCATCCTCCCACCTTCTGAACAACCTATCCTGTACAGCCAATACTGTGCCCGCTGTGCTTCCCAATACTATACTGTAGAAACAGCCCATGAAAATACTAGTACCACACAGATAGTGCCCCCTTCAATAATTATTGGCACACAGTGCCCTAAAAATGACTTCGCCCAGTAAATATTGTCCCTGACGCTAATAGTATTGTAAACATAATGTCCCCCAAAAATAATTGTGCTAAGCTGATACTGTGCCAGGGTGCCCTCTACAGTAATAGTGCTCCCAAAAGTCTCATCAGTAGTAATAATTCTCTGTCAGAGTGCACTTAGTGCTAACAATGCCCCCAATAGTAATAATTAGTGATGAGGTACCGTTCGGATGAGGTACTTTATGTGTGAATAACTTTAAAGCGCTTTGACTTATCCAGGCCATTCTGAGATTGTTTTTTCGTCACATGTTGTACTTCATGACACTGGTATTCCACAAGAGTTATTGGCAAATGGAGATGAAATTTCAGAATTGAAATTTTTTGGCAGATTTTAAATTTTAAGCCATTTTTTCCAGTAACAAAGCAAGGGTTAACAGCCAAACTCAATATTTATTGCCCTGATTCTGTAATTTATAGAAACACACAATATGTGATGGTAAACTACTGTACGGGCACACAGCAGGGCGCAGAAGAAAATGAACACCATATGGTTTCTGGAAGGCAGATTTTGCTGGACTGGTTTATTTACACCATGTCCCATTTGAAGCCCCCCTGATGCACCCCTAGAGTAGAAACTCCACAAAAGTGACCCCATTTTGGAAACTACACACCTCAAGGTATTCAAAACTGATTTTACAAACTTTTTGAACCCTTTAGGTGTTCCACAAGAGTTATTGGCAAATGGAGATAAAATTTCAGAATTAAAATTTTTTGGCAAATTTTCAATTTTAATCAATTTTTTCCAGTAACAAAGCAAGGGTTAAAAGTGACCCCATTTTGGAAACTACGGGATAAGGTGGCAGTTTAGGCAAGGTTACAAAAATTCTGAAATTTCATCTCCATTTGCCAATAACTCTTGTGGAACACCTAAAGGGTTAAAAAGGTTAGTAAAATCAGTTTTGAATACCTTGAGGGGTGTAGTTTCTTAGATGGGATCACTTTTATGGAGTTTCTACTCTAGGGGTGCATCAGGGGGGCTTCAAATGGGACATGGTGTAAAAGAAACAGCCCAGCAAAATCTGCGTTCCAAAAACCATATGGTGCTCCATTCCTTCTGCACCCTGCCGTTTGGCCATACAGCATTTTACGACCACATATGGGGTGTTTCTGAAAACTAAAGAATCAGGGTATTAAATATAGAGTTTTGTTTGACTGTTAACCCTTGCTTTGTTAACGGAAAAAAATTATTAAAATGGAAAATTTGGCAAAAAATTGCTGTTTTGGCATCGAGGGGTTAGGTCATGTGTTATTTTTATAGAACAGATTCATACGGACATGGCAATACCTAATATGTCTACTTTTTTAGATTTATTTAGGTTTTACACTATAATATCCTTTTTTAAACAAAAAAATAATCTTAGCCATTTTTTTTTATCACCTTACATCACAAAAAATGTAATAGCAAGCGATCAAAAAGTCATATGCACCCCAAAATAGTGCCAATAAAACTGTCCTACTTAAGACAATCGGCTAAAAATAAAAAATAAACTGACTCTCAGAATATGTAGATACTAAAATGTTTTTTTTGTTTGTTTAAAAAAGAATATTATAGTGTAAAACCTAAATTTTAAAAAGTAGACATATTAGGTATTGCCGAGTCCGTAAGAATCTGCTCTATAAAAATAACACATGACCTAATCCCTCAGATGAACACAGTCACAAAAATAATATAAAAATGGTGTAAAAAAAAAAAAAGCAATTTTTTCATCTGAGGGGTTAGGTCATGAAAGCCATAGTTTTTTTTTGTTTTTGTTTTTTGCTGTGTGATTGTCTGTGGCCAAATAGAATTAAAATTGGGGAAGTTTAGTACTTCATGGAAGTGTGGTACTTCCTGAAGCACCCGTCAATACAGAGGCCCGGATGATCGTGGCACGTGTCACACTGAGTAGTGGTGTCCTTCCAAATCCCCCACCTGTGACACACTCTGCACTTTTTTTTTTGGGACCGTCCCTTCTTTCGAGTATGGGGGACCACACCTGGAAAGTGTTGGTCATGGAGTATGTGGGCACCTCCAGTTCCCAAGGTACTCCAGCCTGCTCTTTCCCGGTCAGAAAAGATCAAGGCCTTGAGGACTGCCTCATAGAATTGCAGGAATTTCCCTGTGTTGCCAGCGCTCCGGGACAGCACAAAAGAGTTGTACAAGGCAACCTGTACCAAGTAGACCGCAACTTTTTTGTACCATGCCCGGGTTTGAGGACTTGATCAGAGAGATCAACTCCTCCCATATACCGATTGTAGTCGACTATACAATCGGGCTTGAGGACCGTTGCCGCGGTACCTCGCACAGGAACAGGGGTGATGCCGTTACAGTGAATTGTGGACAGTACAAGGACATCCCTCTTGTCCTTATATCTGACCAGCAACAGGTTTCCACTTGTAAGGGCACGGGTCTCACCCCTGGGAATACGTACCTGGAGGGGGTGGGTAGGGAGGCCGCATTGATTTTTCCGCACGGTCCCACAAGCGGACATGGATCTGGCGGCGAGGGACTGGAACAAGGGGATACTAGTATAAAAGTTATCCACGTACAGGTGGTAACCCATATCTAGCAGTGGGTGCATAAGGTCCCACACAAGTTTCCCGCTAACACCCAGAGTGGGGGGACATTCTGGGGGTTCAATACGGGAATCTCGCCCCTCGTACACGAAACTTGTAAGTTTCGCGCCATACTTCGCCCGCTTAGAGGTAATATACTGGCGGAAAATGAGTCTCCCCTTGAAAGCAATGAGAGACTCATCAACAGCGACCTCCCTTCCAAAAATTTGACCCCGAAGTGATCGATGACCGACCTGATTTTGTACAGGAGGTCATAGACAGGATCACCTCGGGGGGAAAATGCTGCATTATCTGCATAATGCAGGCATTTCCGGATGGCCTCAAAACGGAAGCGTGTCATGGCCATACAGTAGAGCGGGGTCTGGTAGAGGACGTCCCCACTTCAGTACTGCCTGACACTGGGATTTTTGACTAGGCCCGTGTGCAGCACGAGGCCCCAAAACGTCCTCATCTCGGCTGCCGGATTCCAGCCACCGGACCTAGCCAAAAAGGAGCCCAGGTGTTGAGCAATGAACTGTTGGGCGAACAAGTTCGTTTGCTCCACCATCAGATTCACAAAGTGGTCACTGAAAAAAAACCTAAAATAGTCATATTCAGTGAAGCCCACTGTGGGAATTTGGATTCCTGATTGGCCAACAAAATCAGAAATCTTGGGCTCAAAATGCTCTGGGGTACACCATGCAAGTTCACCGGTAGGGGGCTCAGGTGGACTTATCTGGTGGGCCGGAAAACTAGTAAGAGCCCCAGAGCTGCTCGTACTAGTGTGGGCCAAAGGGTCCCTGGCAGATGATGAGAAGGATGCGGACGACAAGAGGAAAGTGGGGTCATCCTTGTCCTCACTGGGGCTCTAGGAGTTGGAGGCAAGCAGTGCGTATGCCTCCTCGGCCGAGAACGTCTGGCTTGCCATAGGGGAGTGTGTGTGCGTGTATGTGTGTGGAAAACTTTATTTAGTGTGCTTGTGTATGGGGGCATGGGTGTTTGCG
Organism: Bufo bufo; assembly: GCF_905171765.1. Lineage (NCBI taxonomy): Eukaryota > Metazoa > Chordata > Amphibia > Anura > Bufonidae > Bufo > Bufo bufo. The sequence continues at coordinate 255,496,487 of NC_053389.1, forward strand.
TACTTACCCTAAACCTAATAGAAAAAAAAACAAAATTAAAAAAAAGCCCCCCAAAAAAATGATTCGAACTGGGGTGGGCGATGCACTAACAGTGGCTGGACGCTAAGGCCCCTTTCACACGGGCGTTGCGGGAAAATGTGCGGGTGCGTTAAGGGAACACCCGTGATTGTAATGCGTTTTGCACTCGCGTGAGAAAAATCGCGCGTGTTTGGTACCCAAACCCGAACTTCTTCACAGAAGTTCGGGCTTGGGATCGGTGTTCTGTAAATAGTATTATTTTCCCTTATAACATGGTTATAAGGGAAAATAATAGCATTCTGAATACAGAATGCATAGTAAAACATCGCTGGAGGGGTTAAAAAAAATAAATACATTTTTTAACTCACCTTGTTCGCGGCCCGGCATCTCCTTCTGGCTTCATCTGATCTCTGTGCAGCAACAGGACCTGTGGTGACGTCATTCCGGTCATCACATGGTACGTCACATGATCTTTTACGATGGTGATTCACCATGGTAAAAGATCATGTGACGTACCATGTGATGACCGGAGTGACGTCATCAAAGGTCCTTGACCTATAATTAATGCTCACCACAGGTCCTATTCAGTAAAGGGGACAGAAGGAGATGCCGGCATCGCGAACAAGTGGACTAAGGTGAGTTAAATGATTTTTATTTATTTTTTAACCCCTCCAGCGCTGTTTTACTATGCATTCTGTATTCAGAATGCAATTATTTTCCCTTATAACCATGTTATAAGGGAAAATAATAATGATCGGATCTCCATCCCGATCGTCTCCTAGCAGCCATGCGTGAAAATCGCACCGCATCCGCACTTGCTTTCGGATGCTTGCGATTTTCACGCAACCCCATTCATTTCTATGGGGCTTGCGTTACGTGAAAAACGCACAAAGAGGAGCATGCTGCGATTTTCACGCAACGCACAAGTGATGCTTGAAAATCACCGCTCATGTGAACAGCCCCATAGAAATGAATGGGTCAGGATTCCATGCGGATGCAATGCGTTCACCTCCCGCAACGCATCCGTGCGGAAAACTCGCTCGTGTGAAAGGGGCCTAAGAGTGCCGTCCACAGTCAGTGCACGCACACACAAAGAAAATAAAAAAAAGTGCTTGCGCCCCAAAAAATGTGTGTGTGCGGGAGCAGGGGGGCAAGCTGCAGCACCCCTGGCTGGGTCTAGGGTCACACAGCTGAGTGTGCTGTGGACCCCAGACACCCGATCAGGGTCATGCAAAAATAAAACCTTTTTTTTTTTTCCTAAACTTTCCCTGAGTATCCCTGCCTAATCTAAGCTCTCCCTAACCTGTCCCTAGGTACCTTTTTAGTGCCAGATGGCGCTATCTTGGGTCAGTGGGGGTGCTGGGCTCAGGAGCTGGACGACGGGCTGCTCTCTCTCTCACACGCAATGTGGAGGAGGAGAGCAGAGCTGGGGGAAGTTAACCCCCGCCCGCCTGTCCAGCCAATCGGAAGGTGATGTCACCATCACCTCTCAGGATCTAAGGATGGTGATTGGTGGTGTATTATCACACCACCGATCACCATCCTATTCCGGGTTATTGGGACACCAGAGACCCGAATAACCTGGAAACGCAGCAAACCGCAGGTATGAATTGACCTGCGGTTTGCTGCGATCACCGATACGGGGGGGGGGGGGCGTGTCACAGGACCCCCCTCGGCATTGTCACAGAGTGATCTGTGACGATCGGAAATACACAAGGCGTACATGTACGCCCTGTGTCCTTAAGTACCGGGACATCAGGGCGTACAGGTACGCCCTGTGTCCCCAATAGGTTAAAGAGAACGTGTCATTAGAAAATGAATTAGTGTTTAAACGAAGTTTTTATGTTAAACATATTTCTGAAGAATTTTTGGTGATGTTATTTTTTATTTTTTTCATGTGAATATCTTTATTAAAAAAAAATAACATCCTGCAGTTTTAAAACTGGCCACTAAAGCCTGATAATAGACGCTACTTCTTGGTCTCTACAGATCACTCTACTGCAGTTATCGTCTTATCATTACCAGCAGTATTAGAATGATGCATATGACCTGTATACAGATAACAAAGAATCCACCGTTCCCAATAGGTGATAGCACAGCTTAACTCCCTCCTGACAGGTCACAGGGCATGCATAGAAAACTCTCCCATAGAAGTCAATGAGGTCCCCTTGTGTCTGTGGCCCATGGTGGCTTCTGTAAAGCTAAGCATATCTTGAAATGCTATTAAGAAGAGCTCAGGCAAGATGGCCGCCACCATAATCATGTTCAGGAAATAGAAGGAAAAGAAAACAACAATCAGAAAATAAAAATAGATTAGACAAAAAGGTTATGTGTCGCTGTCTGGTCTTAAAGGGAACCTGTCACCTGGATTTTGGGTATAGAGCTGAGGACCATGGGCTGCTAGATCACCGCTAGCACATCCGCAATATCCAGTCCCCATAGCTCTGTGTGCTTTTATTGTGTCAAAGAAACGATTTTATAGATATGCAAATTAACCTGAGATGAGTCCTGTCTCCTTCATGCTTCAGAGATGAGTCAAGCATTCTCTGACTCTGAGCCCAGCCACGTCAACTGTGAAGGAGCCCAGCACCGCCCCGCATCCTCCGAATCTCCTCCTTGTTCCCCGACGTCACAAAGCTAGAACGCCGTAATCTCGCGAGCTTGTTCCCTGAGGCTGACGCCAGCACACTGCGCATGCGCTAGCTCGCGCATCGTGAGATTACGGCGCTCTAGCTTTGTGACGTTGGGGAGCATGAGACGTTTGGGAGCAAGGAGGAGATTCAGAGTATGCGGGGCAGTGCTGGGCTCCTTCACAGCGGGCGTGGCTGACTCCAGAAATGTTAGTAGTCTCATTTACATATATATAAAATCGGGGGTATTTGACATAATAAAAGCACAGAGAGCTACGGGGAATGGATATTGCGGATGTGCTAGCGGCGAGTGTCCTCAGCTCTATACCCAAAACCCAGGTGACAGGTTCCCTTTAACTGGCAGAAGAAAAATTTGGTGACACATTCCCTTTAAGACAATGGTGGTCAACCTGCCATGCATCAGGACTTCAACTAAATAAGATTTTGTGGGTGGCATAGGAGACTGACTTATGTAAAAGAATGAAATCTGCAAGTCCTTCCAGAGTAACCCTCTAATTATAAATTTTGTTTTCCATAACTGGTGACCAGAAGACGAGGCTTTAGCTTTCTGATATGTGACATCCTGCATCTGATGTAAGATTTGTTATAGTCACTGTCTTCTACTGGAATGTGCAATGGTCTAATATGGTCTTGTTGCTTCTGTTCCATTAGAGGCTTGCCTGCTATTAGTAGGTCTGCAGGTTCCCGGCACTTACCATATTTCTGCCATATAATTCTTCTTTCCCACTTACGGGAACAAGATTTATGAGACACCATATATAAAGAAAATTATACACGGTGTCTTATTATCGGATTCTCTATTGATCGGGTATTTCTGGAACACCCGCAGACAATCCAAACAAGTACTAATGCAGCAGTAGTGTAATGATACACATCAAGCAGAGTAGATGTGACCAAAATGAATTTATTTATCAATCCATCCTTCTATAGCTATCTATCTAGTAACACAGTAACATAGTTTATAAGGCTCACCCGCACCTACTGTGTCCTTCTCCCATACCATGTAGATTGTAAGCCCTCACGGGCAGGGCCTTCTCTCCTTCTGTACCAGTTTGTAACTAGTTTTGTTTATGATAAGTGCAATTGTCTGTATTGTGTATGTATACCTCTTCTCATATGTACAGCGCTATGGAATGAATGGCGCTTTAATAATAATAATAATAATAATAATAATAATAATAAGGCTGAAAAAAGACATTTGTCCATCCAGTTCAGCCTGTTATCCTGCAAGCTGATCCAGAGAAAGGAAAAAAAAACACTGTGAGGTAGAAGCCAATTTTTCTCATTTTAGGAAAAAAAATTCCTTCCCGACTCGAATCAGGCAATCAGAATAACTCCCTGGATCAACGACCCCTCTCTAGTAGCTGTAGCCTGTAATATTATTACGCTCCAGAAATATATCCAGGCCCCTCTTGAACTCTTTTAGTGAACTCACCATCACCACCTCCTCAGGCAGAGAGTTCCATAGTCTCACTGCTCTTACCGTGAAGAATCCTTTTCTATGTTTGTGTACAAACTTTCTTTCCTCCAGACGCAGAGGGTGTCCCCTCGTCACAGTCACAGTCCTGGGGATAAATAGATGATGGGATAGATCTCTGTACTGACCCCTGATATATTTATACAGGGTTATTAGATTTCCCCTCAGTCGTCTTTTTTCTAAAGTGAATAACCCGTAATTTTGATAATCTTTCTGGGTACTGTAGTTGCCCCATTCCAGTTATTACTTTAGTCGCCCTCCTCTGAACCCTCTCCAGCTCTGCTATGTCTGCCTTGTTCACAGGAGCCCAGAACTGTACACAGTACTCCATGTGTGGTCTGACTAGCGATTTGTAAAGTGGTAGGACTATGTTCTTATCATGGGCATCTATGCCCCTTCTGATGCAACCCATTATCTTATTGGCCTTGGCAGCAGCTGCCTGACACTGGTTTCTACAGCTTAGTTTGCTGTTTATTAAAATCCCTAAGTCCTTTTCCGTGTCAGTGTTACCCAGTGTTTTACCATTTAGTATGTAGGGGTGACTTGCATTATTCCTTCCCATGTGCACAACCTTATATTTGTCAGTCTTAAACCTCATCTGCCACTTATCTGCCCAAGCCTCCAATCTATCCAGATTCATCTGTAGCTGTATAGTGTCCTCCTCAGTGTTAATTACTTTACACAGTTTAGTGTCAGCTGCAAAAATTTATATTTTACTGTGCAAGCCTTCTACTAGATCATTAATAAATATATTGAAGAGAATAGGGCCCAATACTGTCCCCTGAGGTACTCCGCTAGTGACAGTGACTAACCACCCTCTGTTTTCTATTACTGAGGCTGTTACTTACCCACATACAGACATTTTCTCCCAATCCTAATCTTTTATGTGGTACAGTATCAAATGCTTTGAAGAAGTCCAGATATATAACATCTATTGTTTCACTGCAGTCAAGTCTAGAACTTACCTCCTCATAGAAACGGATTAAATTAGTTTGGCATGACCGATCCCTCATGAAGCCATGCTGATACTGCGTTATTCGCTTATTTTCATTGAGGTACTCCAAGACAGCATCTCTTAGAAAACCTTCAAACAGTTTTCCCACGACAGATGTTAAACTTACCGGCCTATAGTATTCGGGCTCTGTTTTGGACCCTTTTTGAATATTGGCACTACATTTGCTAAGCGCCAATCCTGTGAAACACTCCCTGTCAGTATAGAGTCTGTAAATATCAGAAATAAGGGTCTGGCTATGACATTACTTAATTCTCTTAGACTCGTATATATCTATCTATCTATCTATCTATCTATCTATCTATCTATCTATCTATCTCATATCTATCTTTCTGTCTATCTATCTATCTATCTATATACAGTCAGGTCCATAAATATTGGGACATTGACACAATTCTAACATTTTTGGCTCTACACCACCACAATAAATTTGAAATGAAACGAACAAGATGTGCTTTAACTGCAGACTGTCAGCTTTAATTTGAGGGTATTTACATCCAAATCAGGAGAACCGGTGTAGGAATTACAACAGTTTGCATATGTGCCTCCCACTTGTTAAGGGACCAAAAGTAATGGGACAATTGGCTTCTCAGCTGTTCCATGGCCGGGTGTGTGTTATTCCCTCATTATCCCAATTACAATGAGCAGATAAAAGGTCCAGAGTTCATTTCAAGTGTGCTATTTGCATTTGGAATCTGTTGCTGTCAACTCTCAAGATGAGATCCAAAGAGCTGTCAGTATCAGTGAAGCAAGCCATCATTAGGCTGTAAAAACACAACAAACCCATCAGAGAGATAGCAAAAACATTAGGCGTGGCCAAAACAACTGTTTTCAACATTCTTAAAAAGAAGGAATGCAACGGTGAGCTCAGCAACATCAAAAGACCCGGAAGACCACGGAAAACAACTGTGGTGGATGACCGAAGAATTCTTTCCCTGGTGAAGAAAACACCCTTCACAACAGTTGGCCAGATCAAGAACACAGTCCAGGAGGTAGGTGTATGTGTGTCGAAGTCAACAATCAAGAGAAGACTTCACCAGAGTGAATACAGAGGGTTTACCACAAGATGTAAACCATTGGTGAGCCTTAAAAACAGGAAGTTTGCCAAACGACATCTAAAAAAGCCTTCACAGTTCTGGAACATCCTATGGACAGATGAGACCAAGATCAACTTGTACCAGAGTGATGGGAAGAGAAGAGTATGGAGAAGGAAAGGAACTGCTCATGATCATAAGCATACCACCTCATCAGTAAAGCATGGTGGTGGTAACGTCATGGCGTGGGCATGTATGGCTGCCAATGGAACTGGTTCTCTTGTATTTATTGATGATGTGACTGCTGACAAAAGCAGCAGGATGAATTCTGAAGTGTTTCGGGCAATATTATCTGCACATATTCAGCCAAATGCTTCAGAACTCATTGGACGGCGCTTCACAGTACTGATGGACAATTACCCAAAGCATACTGCTAAAGCAACCAAAGAGTTTTTTAAGGGAAAGAAGTGGAATATCTGTAAAGAATAAATCAAGGCAACTGGATGTACAGTACGTCCAGTTGCCTTGATTTATTCTTTACAGATATACCATGACCTGGATAAATGAGAACCTTCCCAGACAAAGAAGTGGAATGTTATGCAATGGCCAAGTCAATCACCTGACCTGAATCCGATTGAGCATGCATTTCACTTGCTGAAGGCAAAACTGAAGGTAAAATGCCCCAAGAACAAGCAGGAACTGAAGACAGTTGCAGTAGAGGCCTGGCAGAGCATCACCAGGGATAAAATCCAGTGTCTGGTGATGGCTATGCGTTCCAGACTTCAGGCTGTAATTGACTACAAAGGATTTGCAACCAAGTATTAAAAAGTGAAAGTTAGATTTATGATTATTCTTATGTCCTATTACTTTTGGTTCCTTAACAAGTGGCACATATGCAAACTGTTGTAATTCCTACACCGTTCACCTGATTTGGATGTGAATACCCTCAAATTAAAGCTGACAGTCTGCAGTTTAAGCACATCTTGTTCGTTTCATTTCAAATCCATTGTGGTGGTGTATAGAGCCAAAAATGTTAGAATTGTGTCGATGTCCCAATATTTATGGACCTGACTGTATCTAAGATATATATATATATATATATATATTAATATCTATCTGTCTATTATCTGTCATTCATCTATGTATGTACTTACCTATCAACCTATCAGCTGCATGGTGGCTCAGTGGTTAGCACTGGTCCCTTGCAGCGCTGGGGTCCTAGGTTTGAATCTGACCAAGGACAACATCTGCATGGAGTTTGTACAGTATGTTCTCCCTGTGTTTGCATGGGTTTCCTCTGGGTACTTCGATTTCTTCCCATACTCCAAAAATGTACTGATAGGGAACCTAGATTGTGAGCCCCACTGTGGACGGTGAGTGATGACAGTGTCTGTAAAGCGCTGTGGAATATGTCAGTGCTATATAAGTGAGTATAGTAAATAAACAAGTCTATCCATTTCGTATCTGTCTATGCCTGTATCTGAACAATGCACACTTCAGCTGGTCTCACTCAGCAGGCTCCAGACATACACTCACCTAAAGAATTATTAGGAACACCGGTTCTATTTCTCATTAATGCAATTATCTAGTTAACCAATCACATGGCAGTTGCTTCAATGCATTTAGGGGTGTGGTCCTGGTCAAGACAATCTCCTGAATCTCCTGAAAGAAAGGTGATTTAAGCAATTTTGAGCATGGCATGGTTGCTGGTGCCAGACGGGCCGGTCTAAGTATTTCACAATCTGCTCAGTTACTGGGATTTTCACGCACAACCATTTCTAGGGTTTACAAAGAATAGTGTGAAAAGGGAAAAACATCCAGTATGCGGCAGTCCTGTGGGCAAAAATGCCTTGTGGATGCTAGAGGTCAGAGGAGAATGGACCGACTGATTCAAGCTGATAGAAGAGCAACGTTGACTGAAATAACCACTCGTTACAACCGAGGTATGCAGCAAAGCATTTGTGAAGCCACAACACGCACAACCTTGAGGCGGATGGGCTACAACAGCAGAAGACCCCACCGGGTACCACTCATCTCCACTACAAATAGGAAAAAGAGGCTACAATTTGCGCGAGATCACCAAAATTGGACTGTTGAAGACTGGAAAAATGTTGCCTGGTCTGATGAGTCTCGATTTCTGTTGAGACATTCAAATGGTAGAGTCCGAATTTGGTGTAAACAGAATGAGAACATGTATCCATCCTCTGATGGCTACTTCCAGCAGGATAATGCACCATGTGACAAAGCTCGAATCATTTCAAATTGGTTTCTTAAACATGACAATGAGTTCACTGTACTAAAATGGCCCCCACAGTCACCAGATCTCAACCCAATAGAGCATCTTTGGGATGTGGTGGAACGGGAGCTTCGTGCCCTGGATGTGCATCCCTCAAATCTCCATCAACTGCAAGATGCTATCCTATCAATATGGGCCAACATTTCTAAAGAATGTTATCAGCACCTTGTTGAATCAATGCCACGTAGAATTAAGGCAGTTCTGAAGGCAAAAGGGGTCCAAGTATTAGTATGGTGTTCCTAATAATTCTATAGGTGAGTGTATATACAGCATGACACTGACCCAAAACACATAGCAAAAGTGGTGAAGAAATGGTTAGCAGACAACAACGTTAACGTTTTGGAGTGGCCCAGCCAGAGTCCAGAATCCAATTGAGAATCTGTGGAGGGAGCTAAAGATCAGGGTGATGGCAAGAAGACCCTTCAACCTGAAAGATTTGGAGCTCATTGCTAAAGATGAATGGGCAAAAATACCTGTGGAGACATGCAAAAATCTGGTCTGCAATTATAGGAAGCGTTTGATTTCTGTAAAACCCAATAAAGGCTTTTCTATTGATTATTGAGAAGGGTATGAATAATTTTGGACTGGACACTTTTTGCTCAAATGTAAATAAAAGCTAAGAAATGTTTTTTTCCCCACAATAATGCCTCTTGTACATCGTCTTATTATCTTTTGGGAGACACCTATGTCATTTCCCGTCAAAAAATGACTTGCTGGTTGATGTGATCGCCTTAGCTCCCAAAGAACTGAAAGAGAGCTGTCCCCTCGCCCTAAGATCATCTGAGCTTGCTTTTTCAAAACTGTTCAATCAAGATGGAGGTATCCTTTCTGATCTTGACATTTGTGATCTATTTAAAACAAATATTCAGAACCCTATTTTCTTAAGATTCCTTAGAAAGGAATCGCTCCTTATTGCGAAAAAAAACTCCTCCTTCTCATGAACTTTACTGGTTTGATAAGATGATAGGTAATTCATTGTACCCCCCTAAAACCATATCAACAATATACAAACAACTAAAATCTCCTCCCTCTTTGGCAAAACCTGCTGCTATTAGCCTCTGGGAGAAATACCTACAGCAAAAATTGACGCCTTCTGAGATTTCAAACATATTGATTACTCCACACAAGATCTCTAGATGTATCCTAATCCAAGAAAATAGCTACAAAATTTTAATGCGCTGGTATAGAACTCCTGATAAAGCCAGCTATTACAAACCCAGTCCTCTGATATTTGCTGGAGATGTTGTAAAGAAAGGGGCTCTTTTATCCATATATGGTGGTCTTGCGAATTAATAAAACCTTGGTGGTCTAACATAGTCCAACTCAGTAACCAGATTTGTCAGACCTCCTTCCCCTGTACTCCTGAGCTAACCTTACTTTCCTTGGGAGTTAGGGGAGTGAAACCTCCTTCATGCTAGCAGCTGCTAGACTATTAATACCAAAACACTGGCTTTCTTCTGAAATCCCAAACCTAGAACATTGGGTTAACAGGCTAGATCAGATCTATAGGCTAGAGGAAATTTCCCATTGGGAACTTTGTTCTAGACCCATTTTTTTTCCAGATCTGGTCACCTTGGAAGGATTATAGAAACTTCTCTTAGACCCTGACTCGTCTCATAACCCATAAATCAACTGTGTAGGTGATTAAAAATTGTGGTGACGTAGCTTAATACATACCTATGTTCCCAGGTACTCAAGTCCTAACGTGAATGCATCAATGTACGGTTACTTGAATCCTAGCTCTGCCTGTCTTGACCGGACCATGCTGGTCACTTTTTTGTTAATTTTACTTTATTTAATTATTATGTTATTATGTTTTTTATTATGTCTCTTTATCTGGCCTAGCATAAAATAATACCTGTAGTGTGATTTTGTCTTGTACCTGGCCAATGACATTTATTTGGAAAATGGAAAACCAATAAAAATTGTCAATATAAAAAAAAAAAAAATTACTTGCTGGTTGAATAAAAGTAACTTTAAGTAAAAATTTGCCAGGGGTATGAATAATTATGGGCAGCACTGTATATATATAATTTAGGGCACACTGTCCTCTATATGCAGCAGCAAGCAGAGTTCATGGGGGGGGGGGATAGTTTCTGGGAAAACTGTTCTCTCTATAATATGCATCAGCAGCAAGCAAAGTTCATGGGGAGGGGTGCTTCCATGGCTGCTTGCTGCTGATGCTTATATCTCCCACCCCCACCCAAATAAACTCTGGTGGCTGCTGCTGTGAAAGGCAGAATCGCTGCCCCCCTCCTCCTCCTCCTTCCCCCCACCAGGTCATGAACTAGCCAGTTTCTCACTCACAACTTGCAGGTGATGCTGGGGTATAGTGGCTGACTGAGCAGGCAGTGAGCACATTCCGCCCGCTCACTTCTTTCTCCTGCTGCTACGATTCACTATTATTATTATTATTATTTATTATTAAAACGTCATTCATTTCATAGCGCTGTACATATGAAAAGGGGTAGACATACATAATACAGACAATTGCATAAGCATAAACATAAACAAGATGAGTTACAAACTGGTACAGAAGGAAAGAGGGCCCTGCCCATGAGGGCTTGCAATCTACATGGTATGGGAGGACACAGTAAGTGCGGGTGAAGTTGGTCATGGCGGTATAGAGGCAGCAGGGTCACTGGTTGTAGGCTTGTCTGAAGAGTTTTTTTTTTTTTTTTAAGGATTCCACTGTAGGTGAGAGTCTAATATGTTGGGGTAGTGAGTTCCAGAGTGTGGGGGTTGCACGGGAGAAATCTTGGAGGCAATTGTGGGAAGAGGTGATAAGAGGAGAGGAGAGAAGGAGGTTTTGTCAGGATCAGAGATTGCGTGTGGGGATGTATCGGGAAAGTAGCTCAGAGATGTAGGGAGGGGACAGGTTGTGGATGGCCTTGTATGTATTTGTTAGTATTTTGAACTGAATTCGCTGAGCAATGGGGAGCCAGTGAAGGGATTGGAAGAGGGGAGAGGCAGATGAGTAAAAGGGTTAGAGGTGGATTAGTCGGGCAGCAGAGTTGAGGATAGATTGGAGGGGTGCAAGAGTACTAGATGGAAGGCCACAGAGGAGAATGTTGCAGTAGTCTAGGCGGGCGATGATGAGGGCATGTACAAGCATTTTTGCAGATTCAAAGTTGAAGAAAGAGTGGATGAGGGAGATGTTTTTGAGTTGGAGGCGGCAGGTGGTGGAAAGGGCTTGGATGTGCGGTCGGAAGGAGAGGGCAGAATCCAAGGTCAATCCAAGGCTGCCGACTTGATTGACTTTGGAGAGTGTGCAGCCTTTGATCGTGATAGATAGGTCTGTTGGGGTAGTTGAGCAAGATGGGGGAAAGATGATGAATTCTGTTTTATCCATGTTAAGTTTTAGAAAGCAAGAGGAGAAGAAGGATGATATGGAAGATAGGCATTGTGGGATTTTGGATAATAAGGTGGTGATGTCTGGACCAGAGAGGTAGATTTGTGTGTCGTCAGCATAAAAGTGATACTGAAAGCCATGGGACTCTATGAGATGTCCCAGGCCGAAAGTGTAGATAGAGAAGTGCAGGGGTCCTAGGACAGAGCCTTGCGGGACACCAACAGAGAGGGAATGAGACGAGTAGGTGAGTGTCAAGTCAGTGATGCAAAGAGATGAGAGAGTTTGCAACAGAAGGGAGTGGTTGACAGTGTCAAAAGCATAGGTCAGGTCAAGGGGAAGGAGGACAGAGTAATGTTTTTTGGTTTTGGCTGTTAGTAGGTCATTGGTGACTTTGGTAAGGGCAGTCTCAGTTGATTGGTGGGGTCGAAAGCCAGATTGTAGCTGGTTAAAGAGGGAGCAGGAGGAGAGGTGAGAGGACAGTTCAGAATGGACATGTTGTTCAAATAGCTTTGAGGCATACAGAAGAAGTGATATGCGGCGATAACTGGACAAAGAAGATGGGTCAAGTGAAGGCTTTTTGAAGATGGGTGTAATGATAGCATGTTTAAAACCAGAGGGCAAGACAACAGAGGTTAGTGATAGGTTGAAGAGATGAGTTAGGGCTGGGATAAACACTGTGGTGAGGTTAGGGATGAGGTGGGATGGGATTGGGTCAAGAGCACAGGTGGTTAGATGTGATCTGGAGAGTAGAGTGGAGAGTTTTTCTTCTGTAATGGTGGAGAAGTGGGTTTTGGGAGAAGAGGACTGAGCCGTTGTGTAGAGGGTCTGTGGGGACTGTGTACTGAAGCTTTCTCTGATGTTGACTATCTTTTGTTTGAAGTATGCGGCAAAGTCCTCAGCTGAGATGAGAGGGGGGCAACTGAGTCCAGATCTGTACTTATTGTGGTGTTATACAGGGTGGTGGCAGCATCAGGGTCTTGGAGGGAACAAATAGTAGAGAGTGGCAGAAGAGAGTCAGAAAGCAAGCGAAAGTCGAGATGTTTAAGGTTCCTGCGGGGGGGGGGGGGGGGGGGGGGGGTGCTAGTGTGTGGACCAGGGGAGCAGCAGAAGAGACCAATGAAGAGAAGGTGAGTAGGTTGTGGTCGGATGGGGGGAGAGGCGAATTATCATGTAGGAAAGTTTGTTACAGACAGAGCGTGCATTCCTGCAAGAGAGCGTGCATTCCTGCAAGAGGAACCAAAGGAGCAGGGGTCAGAGGAATGGTTATTAGGTTTAAGGGGTTGCAGAAATTTGTAGAAGGAGTTTGTAGTGGGATGTAGAGGCGATAGTGGGGATTTGCTGAGGGGGGCCTGGATTTAGAGAGATATCACCAGCAATAGGGAGAAGCAGAGAGAATAAGACGGCATGAGGAATCTGTGTGTTTGGAAAGGAAGTGTTTTACGTTGCCAAACAGGTTTATGCAAGCGGTCAGATGAGATGGTAAGATGGAGGGAGAGATGAATAGTTCCTTGCTCGGTGAACGGATGTGTGGGTATTTGGAAAAGTGGGAAGAGTAAGATGAAAGATTGAAACATTGTTTGCATTAACTATTTCTGTAATTGCCTTTGGTCTCCTTCTGGTTACATTCTGGTATAATTCAGTATGTGCCCGCAAAGAGTTGCACTTGAAAGATGTTGCATTTGGAAAGACCAAGGTCTGGAAGACCTAGGAACTTAGATTTATACAGCTCAGTGTTCCATCAGGTGTGACCAAGAGGGGAGGGGGCTACATTTGGCCTAATCAAGGGAGGACCAGATACAGAGGTGAAAAAGTCAATGTAAACAAATACTCAATAAATCCAGCAGGGAAAGAAACATTAAAGTTCAGTGCAAACATACCAGGGAATGAGAAGGAAAGATGAGGGGTGTGGACAATATCAGACTCTGGAAAAGCTGGGTGCAGCATTTAGGTTCAATGCAGACATACTAGGGAATAAGAAGGAAAGATGAGGGGTGTGGACAATATCAGACTCTGGAAAAGCTGGGTGCAGCAGTTAGGTTTAATGCAGACATACCAGGGAATAAGAAGGAAAGATGAGGAGAGGTGTGGACAATATCAGACTCTGGAAAAGCTGGGTGCAGCAGTTAGGTTCAATGCAGACATACTAGAGAATGAGAAGGAAAGATGAGGGGTGTAGACAATATCAGACTCTGGAAAAGCTGGGTTAGGTTCAATGCAGACATACCTGGAGAGAAGAGAATTGGGTGATGGTCAGTAGGCAGTGATGACAAAGTGGATTCCATATCCATAATATTACATTCTGGTATAATTCAGCATGTGCACTTAAATAGTTGCACTTGAAAGATGTTGCACTAGCCAATCATCAGCAGGAGCCTAGCACAGCTAAAAGCTGACTGGCCAGTGCAGCGCCAAGCAGGCAGAGGAGAGCGAGTGGCATGCTAACCTGCCTGCAGACTGTCCGGTCTGTGCACTGTTTGCAGTGCACACAATATATCTAAGAGAAGAGGGGAGGGGGCCGCCCGAGCCCCGGATAGAAGACAAGCCATACTGCAGACATTGTAGGTAGATTTTGACATTTTTCTAAATGGAGGCTAATAATTCTCTTTGTAGGTTGTAGTAGTAGTAGTAGTAGACATTGTAGGGGGTGGGACTTTCCATCCAATCAGGGCCCCCTCCTGCCACGAGCCCCGTAGCAGTTGCGTGGTCTGCCGCTATGCTCTCTAATAATTCTAGAGTGGGATTTATATCATGAGTTTTTTTGTTATTGATAGAGTATTTGAGTTATTAGGCAACAAACTTTGGCTTCATACCAGGGCTCAGCATCATTATTAGGGAAATTGAAATTTCGTAACTATTAAGGAGTCAATTATAAACGAGTTACAGTTGTAGTTTGTCAAAAATTACTTGTGGTCACTTTGACATACATGTAAGTGCAGAGTGACCCACTCAAGATAAGAGAAAAGAGGGTTATTCCACCGCAGAATAAGAAAACATAAATGAAGAAAGGAAAAATACAGCCATGACTTAAAGGGAAGACCTTTTGTACTAAGGGATTGGGTCCCTTATAAAGTAAGCCCTCTTGTATGAAGTACCTAAAAGGAAAAAAGCATACTCACCCGCTCCCCGCTGTTCCAGTGCTGCACCATAGCTCTGTTCCACAGTCCTAGGGTCCCTGGTTCTGTCCAGGGTACAAACAGGGTCATCTCCACTGCTGCACCCAATGAATGGCCTCAGCAGTGATTTGTCCCCAGCCGCCACATCGCTGTTTGATCAGGGGACCACTTGGGGACATGTCACCATTGAGGCCAGTCATTGGCTTTACCTCCACCAGAAGTAAACAATCCATGGGCCAGAAGACTGCTGAACGGAGCCAGGGCACAGGACTGGAGTGACAGGGAGCAGGTAAGTTGATTTGTTCCCAAGGTTCCACCTGCTAGGGGACTGACTTTAAAAGGAACCCAATCAAGGCTATATAGAGTTTGCATGATATATGGGAATATACATTAGTATATAACATATACAAGGATATAAATTTGAGTTATTTAGAATACAACCTTCCTTCCACTGCTACAGGAACAGTTAACTGTCAGAGCGACTTTTACCTTATTAGAAAGAGAGGCTGTGACCTCTTAATGCTCCATATGTCCTTCCCAGCCCAGCATGTTTATTACCATTGATCTTTTTGTTTTTACAGCTCCAATAAAACAGGATGGTCTTTGCATGTCTGAGTAATTCACTGCCTACAAGTATACTTATTAAAGTCCCCCTTTACATGGGTCTGCAGAGCTGCTCCCATTCACTTCACTAGGCACAGTACTGCAGTAACCAGCGCCGTCCACTACACAGTGGAGTGTGTAGTTCTGATTAGAGATGAGCAAAGTTATCAAAAATTTGAATGAGCAGCTTCACCGAAGTTCACAAAGAAATTCAATTTCTTACAAATTACTTCATCACTAATCTCATTCCATTGTTTGTAGCGGGTGCAATGACGAGGAACTACGCTCGCGCCGCCCCCCGTCATTAAAACCCTCAAATGCTGCATTCAATGCTGATCGTGGCAACTGACAGTCACATTGAGGCCTTTCAGGGGTTAAGCAGGGGTTAAAAAAAAACATACTCACCTCATCCATTTGCTCGCAGAGTGGCCGTTGTGACCATTTTGATTGAAGAAAATGAATTACTTCTTCATGCTGGGCAGCATGATGATATGGTGATGTCACACGTCAGGGCGCGCAAGATTTGGTGTGTTTTCCTAAATCAAGACTGCACCTCCGTGAGCAAATAGGTGAGTAGTGATGGACGGGACGTTTCGCGAACGCGCATTCGCGATCAAATGTTCGTGAATCGCGCGTTCGCGGCGGGCCCATTCACTTTAATGGCAGGCGAACCTGAAAAACCTTCAGGTCATATTTGCAGCCACCAAATACTTACTAGAAGTGCACAAATAGTCCCACAACATGGACATTGACATACCAGAGAGGGATCAATGGCAAAAATTCCCACAAAAAATATGTATTTTAATCAGGGGCCATTTTTATGCGTCTTAAAGGGAAACTCTCAAAATGTGCCCTGCTGGGGCCTAGAATTTTTTTGGATTTTAGGCCACGGGAGTACGGGCCCCAAAAATGAGGCATTCATCTGACAGAAAACAAGTGATTATGTAGCTGGAGGTATATTAGGCGGTCAGTGGATAACAATTTTACTGTAGGCCAGTGGAGTACAGGCCCCAAAAATTATGCATTCACTGGACAGAAAAGAACAAGTGATTATGTGGCTGGAGGTATATTAGACGGTCAGTGGATAACAATTTTAGTACAGGCCAGTGGAGTACAGGCCCCAAACATTAGGCATTCACCTGACAGAAAAGAACAAGTGATTATGTGGCTGGAGGTATATTAGGCGGTCAGTGGATAACAATTTTACTGTAGGCCAGTGGAGTACAGGCCCCAAACATTAGGCATTCACTGGACAGAAAAGAACAAGTGATTATGTAGCTGGAGGTATATTAGGCGGTTAGTGGATAACAATTTTACTGTAGGCCAGTGGAGTACAGGGCCCAAAAATTATGCATTCACTGGACAGAAAAGAACAAGTGATTATGTGGCTGGAGGTATATTAGGCGGTCAGTGGATAACAATTTTACTGTAGGCCAGTGGAGTACAGGCCCCAAACATTAGGCATTCACTGGACAGAAAAGAACAAGTGATTATGTAGCTGGAGGTATATTAGGCGGTTAGTGGATAACAATTTTACTGTAGGCCAGTGGAGTACAGGGCCCAAAAATTATGCAATTACTGGACAGAAAAGAACAAGTGATTATGTGGCTGGAGGTATATTAGGCGGTCAGTGGATAACAATTTTACTGTAGGCCAGTGGAGTACAGGCCCCAAACATTAGGCATTCACTGGACAGAAAAGAACAAGTGATTATGTAGCTGGAGGTATATTAGGCGGTTAGTGGATAACAATTTTACTGTAGGCCAGTGGAGTACAGGGCCCAAAAATTATGCATTCACTGGACAGAAAAGAACAAGTGATTATGTGGCTGGAGGTATATTAGGCGGTCAGTGGATAACAATTTTACTGTAGGCCAGTGGAGTACAGGCCCCAAACATTAGGCATTCACTGGACAGAAAAGAACAAGTGATTATGTAGCTGGAGGTATATTAGGCGGTTAGTGGATAACAATTTTACTGTAGGCCAGTGGAGTACAGGGCCCAAAAATTATGCAATTACTGGACAGAAAAGAACAAGTGATTATGTGGCTGGAGGTATATTAGGCGGTCAGTGGATAACAATTTTACTGTAGGCCAGTGGAGTACAGGCCCCAAACATTAGGCATTCACTGGACAGAAAAGAACAAGTGATTATGTAGCTGGAGGTATATTAGGCGGTTAGTGGATAACAATTTTACTGTAGGCCAGTGGAGTACAGGGCCCAAAAATTATGCATTCACTGGACAGAAAAGAACAAGTGATTATGTGGCTGGAGGTATATTAGGCGGTCAGTGGATAACAATTTTACTGCAGGCCAGTGAAGTACAGGCCCCAAACATTAGGCATTCACTGGACAGAAAAGAATAAGTGATTATGTGGCTGGAGGTATATTAGACGGTCAGTCGATAACAATTTTACTGCAGGCCAGTGGAGTACAGGCCCCAAAAATTAGAACACCTGAATCAATATTTGGTTAAAGCAGGTATATTGCACCCCTCAATCAGTATTTTGTGGAAGCCGTGTATCGCAGGCCTCAATAAATATTTGGTGGAAGCAGGTATATCGCACCCCTCAATCAGTATTTTATTGAAGCAGGTATATAGAGCCCTTTATCAATATTTTGTAGAAGCAGGTATATCGCACCCCTCAATCAGTATTTAGTGGAAAAGGGTATATAGAACCCCTGAATTAATATTTGGTGGAAGCAGTTATATCGCACCCCTTAATCAGTATTTTGTGGAAGCCGGTGTATCGCAGGCCTCAATCAATATTTGGTGGAAGCAGGTATATCGCACCCCTCAAGCAGTATCTTGTGGAAACAGGTATATAGAACCCCTGAATCAATATTTGGTGTAAGTAGGTATATCGCACCCCTCAATCAGTATTTTGTATAAGCCGGTGTATCGCAGGCCTCAATCAATATTTGGTGGAAGCAGGTATATCGCACCCCTCAAGCAGTATCTTGTGGAAACAGGTATATAGAACCCCTGAATCAATATTTGGTGTAAGTAGGTATATCGCACCCCTCAATCAGTATTTTGTATAAGCCGGTGTATCGCAGGCCTCAATCAATATTTGGTGGAAGCAGGTATATCAAACCCCTTAATCAGTATTTTTTGGAAGCAGGTATATCGCACCCCTCAATCTGTATTTTGTGGACGTAGGTATATAGAACCCCTTAATCAATATTTTGCAGAAGCAGGTATATCGCACCCCTCAATCAGTATTTAGTGAAAACAGGTATATAGAACCCTATAATCAATATTTGGTGGAAGCAGGTATATCGCACCCCTCAAGCAGTATTTTATGGAAAAAGGTATATAGAACACTGAATCAATATTTGGTGGAAGCAGTTATATTGCTCCCCTCAATCAATATTTTGCGGAAGCAGGTATATCGCACCCCTCAATCTGTATTTTGTGGAAGCAGGTATATCAAACCCCTTTATCAGTATTTTGTGGAAGCAGGTATAATGAACCCCTTAATCAATATTTGGTGTAAGTAGGTATATCGCACCCCTCAATCAGTATTTTGTATAAGCCGGTATATCGCAGGCCTCAATCAATATTTGGTGGAAGCAGGTATATCAAACCCCTTAATCAGTATTTTTTGGAAGCAGGTATATCGCACCCCTCAATCTGTATTTTGTGGACGTAGGTATATAGAACCCCTTAATCAATATTTTGCAGAAGAAGGTATATCGCACCCCTCAATCAGTATTTAGTGAAAACAGGTATATAGAACCCTATAATCAATATTTGGTGGAAACAGGTATATCGCACCCCTCAAGCAGTATTTTATGGAAAAAGGTATATAGAACACTGAATCAATATTTAGTTGAAGCAGTTATTTTGCTCCCCTCAATCAATATTTTGCGGAAGCAGGTATATAGCACCCCTCAATCTGTATTTTGTGGAAGCAGGTATATCAAACCCCTTTATCAGTATTTTGTGGAAGCAGGTATAATGAACCCCTTAATCAATATTTGGGGGACGCAGGTATATCACACCCCTCAATCAGTATTTTGTGGAAGCCGTTGTATCGCAGGCCTCTATCAGTATTTGGTGGAAGCAGGTATATCGCAAACCTCAATCAGTATTTTGTGGAAACAGGTATATAGAACCTCTGAATCAATATTTGGTGGAAGCAGGTACAGTGGGGGAAATAATTATTTGACCCCTCACTGATTTTGTAAGTTTGTCCAATGACAAAGAAATGAAAAGTCTCAGAACAGTATCATTTCAATGGTAGGTTTATTGTAACAGTGGCAGATAGCACATCAAAAGGAAAATCGAAAAAATAACTTTAAATAAAAGATAGCAACTGATTTGCATTTCATTGAGTGAAATAAGTATTTGAACCCTCTAACAAAAAAAGACTTAATACTTGGTGGAAAAACCCTTGTTTGCAAGCACAGAGGTCAAACGTTTCTTGTAATTGATGACCAAGTTTGCGCACATTTTAGGAGGAATGTTGGTCCACTCCTCTTTGCAGATCATCTCTAAATCCCTAAGGTTTCGAGGCTGTCTCTGTGCAACTCTGAGCTTGAGCTCCCTCCATAGGTTTTCGATTGGATTAAGGTCCGGAGACTGACTAGGCCACTCCATGACCTTAATGTGCTTCTTCTTGAGCCACTCCTTTGTTGCCTTTGCTGTATGTTTTGGGTCATTGTCGTGCTGGAACACCCATCCACGACCCATTTTCAGTTTCCTGGCAGAGGGAAGGAGGTTGTCGCTCAGGATTTCACGATACATGGCTCCGTCCATTTTCCCGTTTATGCGAATAAGTTGTCCTGTGCCCTTAGCAGAAAAACACCCCCAAAGCAAAATGTTTCCACCCCCATGCTTGACGGTGGGGACGGTGTTTTGGGGGTCATAGGCAGCATTTTTCTTCCTCCAAACACAGCGAGTTGAGTTAATGCCAAAGAGCTCTATTTTGGTCTCATCAGACCACAGCACCTTCTCCCAGTCACTCTCTGAATCATTCAGGTGTTCATTGGCAAACTTCAGACGGGCCTGCACATGTGCCTTCCTGAGCAGGGGGACCTTGCGAGCCCTGCAGGATTTTAATCCATTGCGGTGTAATGTGTTTCCAATGGTTTTCTTGGTGACTGTGGTCCCTGCTAATTTGAGGTCATTAACTAACTCCTCCCGTGTAGTTCTAGGATGCTTTTTCACCTTTCTTAGAACCATTGACACCCCACGAGGTGAGATCTTGCGTGGAGCCCCAGAGCGAGGTCGATTGATGGTCATTTTGTGCTCCTTCCATTTTCGAACAATCGCACCAACAGTTGTCACCTTCTCTCCCAGCTTCTTGCTAATGGTTTTGTAGCCCATTCCAGCCTTGTGCAGGTCTACAATTTTGTCTCTGACATCCTTGGACAGCTCTTTGGTCTTTCCCATGTTGGAGAGTTTGGAGTCTGCTTGATTGATTGATTCTGTGGACAGGTGTCTTTTATACAGGTGACTAGTTAAGACAGGTGTCCTTAATGAGGGTGACTAATTGAGTAGAAGTGTCTAACCACTCTGTGGGAGCCAGAACTCTTAATGGTTGGTAGGGGTTCAAATACTTATTTCACTCAATGAAATGCAAATCAGTTGCTATCTTTTATTTAAAGTTATTTTTTCGATTTTCCTTTTGATGTGCTATCTGCCACTGTTACAATAAACCTACCATTGAAATGATACTGTTCTGAGACTTTTCATTTCTTTGTCATTGGACAAACTTACAAAATCAGTGAGGGGTCAAATAATTATTTCCCCCACTGTATATCGCACCCCTCAATCAGTATTTTGTATAAGCCAGTGTATCGCAGGCCTCAATCAATATTTGGTGAAAGCAGGTATATCTCACCCCTTAATCAGTATTTTGTAGAAGCAGGTATAAAGAACCTCTTAATCAATATTTTGTAGAAGCAGGTATATATCGCACCCCTCAATCAGTATTTTGTGGAAACAGGTATATAGAATCCTATCACACCCCTCAATCAGTATTTTGTGGAAACAGGTATATAGAACCCTGAATCAATATTTGGTGGAAGCAGGTATATCGCACCCCTCAATCAGTATTTTGTGGAAGCCGGTGTATCGCAGGCCTCAATCAATATTTGGTGGAAGCAGGTATATCGCACCCGTCAATCAGTATTTCGTGGAAACAGGCATATAGAACCCTGAATCAATATTTGGTGGAAGCAGGTATATCCCACCCCTCAATCAGCATTTTGTGTAAGCTGGTGTATCGCAGGCCTCAATCATTGTAACAGAACCCATGTTATTGCCTGGACCAAAGACTGTAACCTAGTATAAATCCCCTGGATTCATTACTTCTATTTTGTTAAGTATCTTAAGACCCATTGTGTTTGTTCCTTTTGCCACAGGCAATGACATTGTGTTGTTGATTGTGTCATAGGCAATGCCATTGTGTTGTTGATTGTGTCACAGGCAATGCCATTGTGTTGTTGATTGTGTCACAGGCAATGCCATTGTGTTTGTGGAATGTATAGTTTTAGAGTTACAGAAATGTGTTAAAAAGTATATTGTTCGCTTTGGAAATAATTAAGCTGATACCACAATTAACTCCACTATCTCCCAAGCAGATGAAGGGGTGTGTTTAAACTGTAAAACTGTAAATGATTGGCTGCTATGTTTATGGGCTCAGTTCCCAACAAGGTCCACGTGGGTGGTAACCTTGTTGAAAAATGTGTATAAAAGGAAATGCTTGTGTGGTCATTAAAACAGTCCTGCTTAACCCTCAAATGTAGCCTCGTCTCGTTATTGAAGGGTACCTGCTTCCAGCTTAATCGCTAGCTCTTCTAAGAGCTCTACTTCTCCCTCTCTACAAGGATCCAACGGATGGGATATCGGAAATACTCTGCAGCACCGCCTCGCGCTGGCAAAAAGACTTCTCCGGCGGCATACACCCTGTTCACAACCTGGGTGGCCGTTACAATCATAATTTGGTGGAGGCAGGTATATCGCACCCCTCAATCAGTATTTTGTGGAAGCAGGTATATTGAACCCCTTAATCAGTATTTTGTGGAAACAGGTATATAGAACCCCTGAATCAATATTTGGTGGAAGCAGTTATATCTCACCCCTCAATCAGTATTTTGTGGAAGCCAGTGTATCGCAGTCCTCAATCAATATTTTGTGGAAGCAGGTATATTGCACACCTCAATCAGTATTTTGTGGAAGCAGGTATATAGAACCCCATAATCAGTATTTTGTGGAAACAGGTATATAAACCCCTGAATCAATATTTAGTGGAAGCAGGTATAGTGCACACCTCAATCAGTATTTTGTGGAAGCAGGTATATAGAACCCCTCAATCAGTATTTTGTGGAAGCCGGCGTATCGCAGGCCTTAATCAATATTTGGTAGAAGCAGGTATATTGCACACCTCAATTAGTATTTTGTGGAAGCAGGTATATAGAACCCTATAATCAGTATTTTGTGGAAACAGGTATGTAAACCCCTGAATCAATATTTGGTGGAAGCAGGTATATCGCACACCTCAATTAGTATTTTGTGGAAGCGGGTATATCGCACCCCTAAATCAGGTATATCACACCCATTGAAAATAGTTGTTCCAATAACGCTTGTCCCTCTATATTCCTGCGGTATCGCGGCAGAACTGCACACAGCTGCTGCACAATACAAATGCACTATAATATACTTTCTATGTTAGAAAGTATATTATAAGTATATCACACCCCTCAGTATATCACACCTATTGATAGCACATCTATACCAGTCCTTAACCCCTTAAGGACCCTGGGATTTTCCATTTTTGCATTTTCATTTTTCACTCCCCGCCACTTTTTTATTTTTCCATTCACATAGCCTTATGAGGGCTTATTTTTTGCGGGACAAGTTGTACTTTCTAATGGCAACATTTTCTGTTGCATACCATGTAGTAGGGAGCGGGAAGAAAATTCCAAATGGGGTAGAATTGGGAAAAAATACAATTCTGATAAAGGTTTTTTTTTTTTTACACTGTACACTATGCGGTAAAATTTACCTTCATTCTCCAGGTCAGAACAGTTCCAACGATACCACACTTGTATAATTTTTCTTGCGTTTTAATACAAAAAAAAAAGTATACCTTTGAGGAAAATTTAAAATAGCAGAGACCCCGCAGCTAAGGCGCCCCTGCACGCGCGAGCGGGCGCCATGTTTAGGGATCGGACCAATGACGTACAGCTACGTCATGGGTCCTTAAAGGGTTAAAAGGACTTTTGTGGCCATATTAGCTAGCTTTTAGTGTCCCTAACAATCTGTCGCTGCTCCACAAAGCAACCTCTCCCTACACTTGCAAAACACAGAATGTAAAATGCTGCCAGATCGGTTTCTGTGATAGGGTGGGGGTATGTCCATGTGCTGAAATGTCTCAATTGGCTGTCCTGTCCCACCTGATGTGTCATGGGTCAAAGTTCATTGCAATTCAAAAGAATATGGCGCTGGCAGACATCGCCATATATTCACAAGTTTGGCGAATCGTGAACGAGCAAAGTTCGCCGCGAAACATTCGCCGGGCAAACTGCAAGGCCATCTCTAGAGGTGATGATGTTTGTTTTGTTTTTTTGCTGCCATTTCAGACAAAAAATGATTAATCACCACGAAGCGCCAAGAAATTCGGATCAAAGTCAATTCGATTAGTTTCGATTCGCTCAAAACTAGTTCTGATGTTGACTTTTGGCACTGGAGTTACAGAAAAACAGCTGATCGGCTGGGGTACTAGATGTCCGATCCCCACAGGTCAGATACAGTCCTGATCAAAAGTTTAAGACCACTTGAAAAATGGCAAAAAATCATATTTAGCATGGCTGGATCTTAACAAGGTTCCAAGTAGAGCTTCAACATGCAACAAGAAGAAATGGGAATGAGACAAAACTTTTTTTGAGCATTCAATTTAATGAAAACAACGAATAAACTGAAACAGGCTGTTTTTCAGCTGATCAAAAGTTTAGGACCACACCTCCCAAAAAAACCTAAACCCCCCCAAAACAGAAATCCAACTTCCAAACATGAACTCAGTAATGAGTAGCTCCGCCGTTATTGTTTATCACTTCCAAAATTCGTTTCGGCATGCTTGATGCAAGCGTTTCCATGAGGTGAGTGGGAACATTTCTCCAAGTGGTGAAGACGGCCGCACGAAGGCCATCTACTGTCTGGAACTGTTGTCCATTTTTTTAAACTTCCCTTGCCATCCATCCCCAAAGGTTCTCAATTGGATTTAGATCAGGGGAACACGCAGGATGGGCCAAAAGAGTGATGTTATTCTCCTGGAAGAAGTCCCTTGTCCTGCGGGCATTGTGTACTGTAGCGTTGTCCTGTTAAAAAACCCAGTCGTTACCACACAGACGAGGGCCCTCAGTCATGAGGAATGCTCTCTGCAACATCTGGACATAGCCAGCGGCCGTTTGACGCCCCTGCACTTCCTGAAGCTCCATTGTTCCACTGAAGGAAAAAGCACCCCAGACCATTATGGCGCCCCCTCCACTGTGGCGCGTAGAAAACATCTCAGGTGGGATCTGCTTGTCATGCCAGTAACGTTAGAAACCATCAGGACCATCAAGGTAAAAAATATTCTCATCAGAGAATAAAACTTTCTTCCACCTATGTTTGGTACTCTCTTGCAAAGTCCAAACGAGCAGTTCTGTGGTGTTCAAGGAGACGAGGTCTTTGAAGAAGTTTTTTGTTTTTGAAGCCCTTCAGTCTCAGATGCCATCTGATCGTTATGGGGCTGCAGTCAGCACCAGTAATGGCCTTAATTTGGGTCGAGGATCGTCCAGTGTCTTGACGGACAGCCTATTGGATCCTCCGGCTCAGTGCTGATGAAATTTTTCTTTGGGTCTTCCACTTGACTTTTTTGTTCCATAACCCTCAGGATCATTTAAGAAATTCCAAATGACTGTCTTACTGCGTCCCACCTCAGCAGCGATGGCGCGCTGTGAGAGACCCTGCTTATGTAGTTCAACAACCCGACCACGTTCAAAAAGGAGAGTTTTTTTGCCTTTGCCATCACAACGTGTGACTACCTGACAGAAAATGACAATGAATCCACATCTTTGCACAGATTTGGCCTTTTAAAGGCATGTGGTCCTAAAATTTGGATCAGCTGAAAAACAGCCTGTTTCAGTTTAATCGTTATTTTCAATTAATTGAATGCTCAAAAAATGTTTTGTCTCACTCTCATTTCTTCTTGTTGCATGTTGAAGCTCTACTTGGAACCTTGTTAAGATCCAAGAATGTAAAATATGATTTTTTGCCATTTTTCAAGTGGTCTTAAACTTTTGATCAGGACTGTAATAATGGCCTATCCCAAGGTTACACCATCAATAGTAAAGGAGTAAACAACCCTCTCAACTATGCCTGACCAGACACCTTAGCTGGAAGTTCCTGGGTCCCAATACAATTTCCTAACAGGACCCTGCCTACCATGTGCTATTTATGTTGCTGGTTTCTTCCCATGTGACAGAGGGGCACTTGTGGAACACAGGACAGAATAGCACAGCATGTATTGTATTTCTATTAGTTGTTCGTTCTTTTCCAGACAATATACTTACTAAAGGGGTTGGCATATCTGGCACTTTGGTGGCGTATCGTAGCTATCTCTAAAATTGTAAAAGTATTTGCAGGCAACAGAAAATAGTATTTTGCCTTTAAGGAAGGCTGCAAACTTTATTTTAGACTCAGGCCTTTTTCTTTTGGTTCTGAACAGTAGCGAGTGGGGATTGTTATTTCAATATTACGGGGAGACCCCCAGGAGTAGGCCTTCTCTCTTCCCTCTGACTTTCCTGCCTTACCTCAATTGACGGTTTCTTTTCGGTCTTAGGTCTGTTACATGACGAACTGGACAAATCAGACTATGCTGAAAGTCAGTTTACTACAAGGTACTCGCCCTATGGAGGAATATTGTGCCGAATTTAGGAAATGGTGTGTGGCCTCTGGTTGGAATGACCCCGCATTAAGGTGTCAGTTTCATTGGGGTCTTTCAGAGGCCTTAAATTACTTACTGGTCAGCTACCCTACCCCCAATACTTTAGATGAGACTATGACGCTTGTTGTACGTTTGTATCATCAACTTATGGAGCGTAACAGGGAACGTGTGGTTTTGCCCGGTTCCAGATACCGTCCAGATCTGGTCCTACTCTCCCTGTACTGCTTCCTTACCTGAAAGAACCCATGCAGCTTGGTGCCACCTCCCTCTCCTTTGAACCCTCAGAAGACGTCAGGGACTTTGGAGGAGATTGATCAAACTGCTTTAAAGTAGAACTGACTTAGTTGTACATAGCAACCAAACAGATTCCACCTTTCATTTTTTACGGCTTCTTTGGAAAATGAAAGGTGGAATATGATTGGTTGCTATGGGTAACTAAGCCAGTTCTACTTTACACCCGTTTGATAAGTCTCTCCCTTTGTTTCTATTGTGTTTCCACCTGTCACTGGGTCAAGTCACATTCCAAATGTTCACCGTGTCAAGTCAGGAGTCAAGTGCGGCTGGGAAAAGGTTTTTGGGAAAAAAAGGTATTTAGTGAAACCTCTAAGAGAATTATGTTACCTATTTGTATTCAGTTTGGGAAAAGGAAGTTGACAGGAGAAGCTTTTGTTGATTGTGGAGCCGCTGCAAATTTCATTAGTGAGAAATTTGCACTGTCCCTAGATCTTCCGTTGTCTCCATTGCTCTTTCCCATTCAGGTGACAGCGATTGATTCTACCATCCTGGGGAAGGATGGCATTGAATTCTGTACACATGAAATTACCATATCCGTGAGGGTCCTCCACTCTAAAACTTGTTCATTTCTGGTGATAAAGGAATTACCTGTTGATATCTTGCTAGGTATTCCTTGGTTACAGGCTCACAATCCTGTAATTAATTGAGAATCAGGGGAATTAGAGAGTTGGGGTAAAGATTGTACTAATCATTTGTCTACCTTATTTATGGCCTCATTTCAAATGATTCCTCTAAAATTGTCTAATATCATTAATGAATTTGAGGATGTATTTGTGGAACCTAGTTCTGTTTTTCTCCCTCCCCACAAAGTCGATGGCTGTGCAATCGACTTGATTCCGGATTCCAAATTTCCAAAGGGAGTAGTTTTAATTTATCAGGTCCAGAACATCAGGCAATGAAAGACTACATTAAAGAAAGTCTTCTAAAAGGTCATATCTAGCGGTCTGTTTCTCCAATGGGAGCGGGATTCTTTTTTGTCAAGAAAATGGATGGCGGTCTTAAGCCATGTATTGACTACCGGGTGCTTAAAAAGATAGTGATAAAAAAAACGCTATCCTTTGCCATTGATACCAGACCCTTTAACCCAAATTTAGGGAACTGTTTTGTGCTGGCTAGGCATTTTTGGTGGCCTACTATGACTAAGGATATTCAGACTTACATTTCGGTGTGTGACACCTGTGCCAGGTCTAAAACCCCCAGGTATCGTCCAACTGGAGAACTGTGTCCATTGCCTATTCCCAAAGAGCCATGGTCACATATCTCCATGGATTTTATCACATATCTTCCACACTCCTAATGGAAGACTGTGAACGGGGTGGTGGACAGATTTTTGAAAATGTCACATTTCGTTCCTTTAAGCAAACTTCCTTCGACTAAGAAATTGTCCTCGGTATTTGTAGACAATATTGTTAAAATCCATGGCATTCCTGCAAAAAAACTTTATCTGATGAGGTGCAATTCGATTCAAAGTTTTGGAGATCAAGTTGTCACTTTCTCGTTCTCTTCAGCTTTTGACCCAGAAACTAACGGGCAGACTGAAAGGCTGAATCAGAGCCTTGAACAGTTTCTGAGGTGCTATGTGGCAGACAATCAAAGTTATTGGGTATTGTATCACTGGCTGAACTGGCCATAAATAATCGTCCTAACAGTTCTACTAATACTTTGCTGTTTTTCTACAATTATAGTTTCCATCCCTGTGTGGGTTCATTTAAGTCTTCAAATTCTGATAATCCTGAGGTAGAAATGATGTCTGACAAACCATTGGAAATATTTGTCTTAAGGTTCCATCCAAAAAATTTGCGCCAAACTTGATTGGTCCATATGAGATTATTGAATTTATCAATCCTGTGTCGTTCTGTCTGAAATTAAGAATCGTTCAAAATTTATAATGTGTTTCATAAGTCTTTATTTTAAAAAATGCATTACTCCTCTGGTTTCACAGGAACCTCCTTGTCTCGTGGAGGTAGAAGGTGAGGCGGAGTGTGAGGTTGGGAGAATTCTGGATTCCAGAAGCATACATAATAAATTAATAATATCTTGTCCTCTGGAAAGGTTATGGTCCTGAAGGGAGGTCATAGGTGTCAGCTGATGAGGTCCATGCTGATCGTTGGTTAAAAGGTTCCACGAGTTACATCCTGATAAACCTGCTCCTATTGAGGGTCTGGTAGCTTCTCCTGAATGGGGGCTACTGTCATGGTACCCCTGGCTGCTGCTGCCTTTTTATGGCAGCAGCATCTGGTTGTCGGGGGAGCCTGGAGAGCAGGCTGACCCTTGTTGACAATGACCTAAGATGCTATGTGGAATCACAGGACCCCAAGTCTCACTACCCTTGAAAAGTGTGTAATACATGTCCACAACGATAAAAATAATCACTGGTGAGGTAGAGGATAAATATAAATAAAGTAATATTATCCCTAGCCTATATCCAATGATAGCTAATATCTAAAAAGAGGACGTCCCATAATGGATAAAGGCCGGAAAGGTCAAAAACAGTGTAGAAAAAAACAATATCAACCACCTCTAGGCTCACCTGTGGACATGATCAGGGGAGAAAGGCGTAGGGTGACCAGAAAAAAACACCTCAATGTAGAAAAAAACAATATTAACCACCTCTAGGCTCACCTGTGGACATGATTAGGGGAGAAAGGCGTAGGGTGACCAGAAAAAATGCCTTGACAACACGCGTTTCGCCCTCACAGCTTCGTCAGGAGGTCAAATATGTACTGACCTGATGTCATCATATATCCATATATGGCGCCAAAAACTATAATAGGTGGCGCGTACCGCCGCATGCCTCCTGGGTGATACACGGTCACGATTTGACTGAGCCACGCAGCGCACCTCAGTGATGCGCTCATCCAACCTATCAGAAGCGTGTGGATACCGCCATCATGGAGATAGGTAAATATAAACAGACCAACATATTCCTAGTAAGTTAAGATGCTACAGCATACATAGCTGAAAACTGGATCTGTAATATTACTATCAGAACGGAACCATGGATAAATACTAATAATATACATATTCTCAATATTTATGAAAATACGATTGTTCGCTGCAAACACATACTGTAATAATATTAACCCCTCAAGCGACAGCCAGTTTGGACCAAATGTCGGAGCCCCATTTTTCAAATCTGACGTGTCAGTTTATGTGGTAATAAGGCCTCTTTCACACGAACGTGTGCGCTCCGTGGCCGTATTGCGGACCGCATTTGCGGATTCGTAATACACGGGCGCCGTTCCGTGGGCATTATGCATCACGGATGTGGACCCATTCACTTTTATGAAAATACGATTGTTCGCTGCAAACACATACTGTAATAATATTAACCCCTCAAGCGACAGCCAGTTTGGACCAAATGTCGGAGCCCCATTTTTCAAATCTGACGTGTCAGTTTATGTGGTAATAAGGCCTCTTTCACACGAACGTGTGCGCTCCGTGGCCGTATTGCGGACCGCATTTGCGGATTCGTAATACACGGGCGCCGTTCCGTGGGCATTCTGCATCACGGATGTGGACCCATTCACTTGAATGGGTCCGCAAATCCAGGGATGCGGAATGGTGCGGAACGGCAGCACAGAACTGAACCCTACGAAAGCACTACGGAGTGCTTCTGTGGGGTTTCGTCCCGTACTTCCATTCCTGCAAAAAGATAGAACATGTCCCATCTTTTTGTGGACCGGGCGGATCGCGGACCCATTAAAGTGAATGAGTCCGCGATCCACTGCGGCTGCCCCACGGTTGGTGTTCATGCATAGAGATGTCCCAAATAGTTCGCCGGCGAATAGTTCCCGGCGAACATAGCTTGTTCGCGTTCGCCGCGGCGGGCGAACATATGCGATGTTCGGTCTGCCCCCTATTTGTCATCATTGAGTAAACTTTGACCCTGTACCTCACAGTCAGCAGACACATTCCAGCCAATCAGCAGCAGACCCTCCCTCCCAGACCCTCCCACCTCCTGGACAGCATCCATTTTAGATTAATTCGGAAGCTGCATTCTCAGTGAGAGAAGGGACAGTGTAGCTGCTGCTGATTTAATAGGTAAATCGATAGCTAGGCAAGTGTATTCAGTCACCAGCGCAACTCATATCTGGTGTCACATTCGATTACATTTAAAGAAAAACAACAATTTTGACTGAATAAATAGCAGTCAGTTGCACACACGTGTTTGTGTGTTTAAGGCCCAGTGCAGTGCATAGTGTCACTTCAGCGCCATTCATATCTGGTGTCACATTCGATTCCATTTAAATAAAAAAAACTATTTTGACAGAATAAATAGCAGTCAGTTACACACGTGTTTGTGTGTTTAAGGCCCAGTGCAGTGCATAGTGTCACTTCAGCGCCATTCATATGTGGTGTCACATTCGATTCCATTTAAATTAAAAAAACTATTTTGACTGAATAAATAGCAGTCAGTTACACAAGTGTTTGTGTGTTTAAGGCCCAGTGCAGTGCATAGTGTCACTTCAGCGCAACTCATATCTTGTGTCACAGTAGCTTGAACGCATAGTACAACTTAACTAATCTAAAAAAAATGACAGGCAAAGGCAGGCCACCCCGCAGGGGCTGTCGTGGTCGTGGTGCTGTGATTCCCTTTGGCCCTAGACTAATGCCCAGTGTTCAGAGGCCACGTACCCTGAACTCAAAAATTTCTGAGGACATAGTTGACTGGCTAACACAGGACACCCAATCTTCTACAGCTTCCGCTCGGTACCTTGACGCACCATCCTCCTCCAGCTCAGCTTTGGGCACCTCTCAAGTTACCACTCGCCCGCCTGCCGCCACCACCAACACTAGCACCACAGCCGCTTCACTTGATCTGTCAGAGGAGTTATTTACACATCAGTTGGAAGAAATGAGTGATGCGCAACCATTATTGCCAGAGGATGTAGATAACAGGGATATGTCTCAGTCAGGCAGCATTACACACATGGACGTACGGTGTGGTGATGATGATGTTATACCCGCTGCTGCTTCCTTTGCTGAGTTGTCAGATACAAGTGAAGCGGTTGATGATGCCGATGTGTCCGTGGATGTCACGTGGGTGCCCGCTCGAAGAGAAGAAGAACAGGGGGAAAGTTCTGATGGGGAGACAGAGAGGAGGAGGAGACGAGTTGGAAGCAGGGGGAGGTCGTCGCAAGGAGCTAGTGGCACAGTCAGACAGCATGCATCGGCACCCGGGGTCAGCCAGACAGCACGCCAATCAACGCATGCTGTTGCCACCACCAGAATGCCGTCATTGTAGAGCTCAGCAGTGTGGCATTTTTTTTGTGTGTCTGCCTATGACAACAGCGATGCCATTTGCAACCTGTGCCAAAAGAGACTGAGTCGTGGGAAGTCCAACACCCACCTAGGTACAACTGCTTTGCGAAGGCACATGATCGCACATCACAAACGCCTATGGGATCAACACATGAGTACAAGCAGCACACAAACTCAAAGCCACTATCCTCCTCCTGGTCCAGCATCTTCAGCCACATCAACCACTGCTGTCCTCCTTGCCCCCTCTCAACCATCCGCCACTCCGTCTCTCCCCTTCAGCAGTTCCTGCTCATCTGCCCACAGTCAGGTGTCTGTCAAGGACATGTTTGAGCGTAAGAAGCCAATATCACAAACCCCCTTGCCCGGCGTCTGACAGCTGGCTTGTCTGAACTCTTAGCCCGCCAGCTTTTACCATACAAGCTGGTGGAGTCTGAGGAGTTCCAGGGGGACGTAACAGGGATTAAACTGATAAGAATAGAACAATATAACACACCACAACTATCTGGCGGCACATTAGATTGCAGGCGCAGTGCCCCAAATTTGAAGTAGGAGGACCGACCAAGCATCTTTTTCCATCCCCCCGTTCCTAAAATCGATGCCATATACACGTCCCCTGATAGGGGACGTAACAGGGATTAAACTGATAGGAATAGTACTACTTAACACACCTTATAATAACGCAGAGAGAGGCAATGCAGAGAGAGGAGTCTGAAGAAGAGGAGTCAGAGGAGGAAGGTGGCTTTGAGGAGGTGGAAGACCAACCACAGCAGGCGTCCCAGGGGGCTTGTTGTCACCTTTCGGGGAACCTTGGTGTTGTACGTGGCTGGGTGGAGGAAGAGACCTTCAATGACATCAGTGAGGACAAGGAACGGGACATGGCTAGCTTGGTATCCAACCTTGTGCAAATGGGGAGTTTACGGTTGTGCAAATGGACTGTTTGCGGTGCGTTAAACGAGGAGTTTGGTCTGTCACTGTGAAGCGGGCGTAACCCTTACACTACCTGATCGATACAACATCATACCTGATGTTTTAAAGCACGTTATTCCAAACAATTTAGGAATGTTAGGTGATTTATGCCCTTTATGGATTAAAACCCGACTCTGCGTCAACTACGTAATTTTCCATGGGAGTTTTGCCATGGATCCCCCTCCGGCATGCCACAGTCCAGGTGTTAGTCCCCTTGAAACAACTTTTCCATCACTATTGTGGCCAGAAAGAGTCCCTGTGGGTTTTAAAATTCGCCTGCCCATTGAAGTCAATGGCGGTTTGCCCGGTTGGCCCGTTCGCGAACATTTGCAAAAATTCGCGTTCACCGCTCGCGAACAGAAAATTTTATGTTCGCGACATCTCTATTCGTGCATTGTGGCCCGCAATTTGCGGGCCGCAGTATGGCCACGGGGCGCACACGTTCACGTGCAAGAGGCCTAACTCTGGAATGTTTTTACTGACCCAAGCCATTCTGAGATTGTTTTCTCATGACACATCATACTTTATATTAGTGGTGAATTTAAGTTGATACATTTTACCTTTATGCATAAAAAAAACACATTTGTAGAAAATTTGAAATAATTCGCTATTTTGAAAATTTTTATTTATCCGCTTTTAAGACTGATACTTCATAAAATAGTTATTACTTTACATTACCCGTATGTATACTTTATGTTGGCATCATTTTGTAAATGTCATTTTATTTTTTAGGACGTTAGAAGGCTTAGGCCCCTTTCACACGGGCGAGTTTTCCGCGCGGGTGCAATGCGTGAGGTGAACGCATTGCACCCACACTGAATCTGGACCCATTCATTTCAATGGGGCTGTTCAGATGAGCAGTGATTTTCACGCATCACTTGGGCGTTGCGTGAAAATCGCAGTATGTTTTATATTCAGCGTTTTTCACGCAACGCAGGCCCCATAGAAATGAATGGGTCTGCGTGAAAATCGCAAGCATCCGCAAGCAAGTGCGGATGCGGTGCGATTTTCACGCATGGTTGCTAGGAGATGATAGGGATGAGCAACCCCATCAAAGTCTAATGACTGTATTATTTTTCCTTATAACATGGTTATAAGGGAAAATAATAGCATTCTTAATACAGAATGCTTACTAACATGTGGCTTGAGGGTTTAATAAATAAAAAAAATATTAACTCACCTGATCCTCTTGTTCACGCAGCCGGCATCGTCTTCTTTCTTCTTCTTTCAGGACCTGTAAAAGGACCTTTGATGACGTAATCGCGCTCACCACGTGGTGAGCGCAGTGACATCAGCGCATATCCTGCGGAATGAATATAGAAGAGCCAATTTTTCCTGTAGCACAGCAAGGATTAACAGCAAAAAAAAACTCAATATTTATTACCCAGATTCTGCAGTTTACAGAAACACCCCATATGTAGTCGGAACCTGCAGTATGGGTGCACGGCAGGGCGCAGAAGAAAAGGAGCGCCATATTGTTAACAGAGGGCAGATTTTGAAGAAATGGTTTTCAGGTGCCATGTCATATTTGAAGAGACCCTGAGGAACCCCTAGAAAGAAAACCCCCAAAAGTGACCCCATTTTGGAAACTACACCCCTCAAGGAATAAATCTAGGGGTGAAGTGAATGCTTTGCCCCAACAAGCGTTTCATAGAATTTAGAAACGCATGGCTATGTAGCTGTGGGAGAGCTTGTTTTTTGTGGGAGGGGCTGTAGTTTTTATTTGTATCATTTTAGGGTACATATGTCTTTTTGATCACTTTATAGCATTTTTTGTGGGGGTGAAGTGGGTAAAAATGGCACATTTTTTTGTGGGTTCCTCTTGCGGTAAATATGATATGATAATTTTATTCTGTGGGTTGATACGGTTATGGCGATACCAAATTTATATAGTTTTTTATGTTTTGCTACTTTTTCAGCATAATATCACTTTTGTGTTAAATTTTTTTTTTATATTTAGCATCGTCATATACTTAAGTCCATATCTTTAAAAAAATTTCACCAATGTGTGGGGGCTTGTTTTTTGTGGGACGGGCTGTAGTTTTTATTAATATCATTTTGGGATACATAAGTATTTTTGATCACTTCTTAGACCATTTTTTGTGGAGGTGAAGTGGGTAAAAATGGCAATTGTGTCAGTGTTTTTTATTTTTATTTTTTATGGGGTTCCTCTTATGTTAAATATGATATGATAATTTTATTCTGTGGGTTGATATAGTTATGGCAACACCAAATGTATATATTTTTTTATGTATTACTACTTTTTCAGCATAAAATCACTTTTGTGTTAAAAATAAATTATATTTGTCATCGTCATATATTAAAGTCTATAACTTTTTTCTTTTTTTCACCATGCAGCTGTGGGGAGGGGGGGGGGGGGCTTGTTTTTTGCGGGACTGGCTGGTATAATTTTGGGCAACATAAGTCTTTTAGATCTTTAGTTTTTTGTGGAGTTGAAATGGGTAGAAATGGCAATTGTGTCAGTGTTTTTTATTTTTATTTTTTTATGTGGTTCCTCTTGCATTAAATATGATATGATAATTCTGTGGGTTGATACGGTTATGGCAATACCAAATTTATATAGTTTTTTATGTTTTACTACTTTCACAGCATAAAATCACCTTTGTTTTTAAAATAAATGATATTTTGCATCACCATATACTAACATCAATAACATTTTAATTTTTTTTACCAATGTAGCTGTGTGGGGGCTTTAGTTTTTATTGGTATAATTTTGGGGTACATATGACTTTTTGAACACTTGTTATTTATTTTTTGTGGAGGTGAGATGACAAAAACAGCAATTCCATCATTGTTTTTTACCTAATTTTTTTTACAGCGTTTACCGCGCGGGATTAGTAATACTAGTGATACTTTTATAGATCAGCTCATTACAGACGCGGCAATACCAATAATGTGTATTTTTTTATTTTTTTCTGTCCTAAATGAACGGATATGAAAAAGACAATGTAATTTAATTTTTATTTAAATTTGTATTTTTTTTTTGTTTTTTTACTTTTTTTTTTACACTTTTTTTTAAAATCAAGACTCATTTGGATCTTGAAGATCCAGTGGGCCTAATGGCTATACAGTGCATTGCAATAGTCATCTATTGCAATGCACTGTATAGTCAGTGCAACATTTAAACTAAGGCGGATCAGACCCTCAGGGTCTGATCAGCCTTAGGCCTCTTTCACACGACCGTTTTTTTTTTTCCGTTTTGCGGGCCGTTTTTTGCGTTACGTATACGGTCCGTATACGGAACCATTCATTTCAATGGTTCCGCAAAAAAAACGGAATGTACTCCGTATGCATTCCGTTTCCGTATTTCCGTTTTTCTGTTCCGTTGAAAGATAGAACATGTCCTATATTTGGCCGCAAATCACGTTCCGTGGCTCCATTAAAGTCTATGGGTCCGCAAAAAAATGGAATGCATACGGAAATGCATCCGTATGTCTTCCGTATCCGTTCCGTTTTTTGCGGAACCATCTATTAAAAATGTTATGCCCAGCCCAATTTTTTCGAAGAAATTACTGTATACTGTATATGCCATACGGAAAAACGGAACGGAAAAACAGAACGGAAACGGAAACACAACGGAAACACTCTCTGCTGCTGATGGTGGCAGCTCTGTTCCTGAGCCGCTGCCATCACAGTGAAGCCGGCTACAGGGAGCAATGGGGGCCTCTGGAGGCATATGGTGACCCCATCTTATATCACTTAATAGCAAAATTGGAGTTAATTAGTCACATTATGTAACTGGCTGTGGTGCAGATCATCAAAGGCAAGTGGAACCCTCCGCTTGCACATCGCACCATTCTTCTCCCTCCCTGACAGTCCCTCCTCAGCCTGCTCTCATTTTCATCGGTAGCAGTGACCGGACACGTTGCAGTGGCCGGCAGCATCACATATTCACCGGAGGTAGGGGGTGGTCTCGTGTCAGTGTGGGGATTCTGGCATTATTCTAGCACCTCCCAGGTATTCATCCTTTAACCCCTGTAGAGGGATATGGACTTTGCTGTGTCGACCAGACCGCTACCTACTGGCATGGTCCCGGTGTAATTGGCAGCGGACCTATGGAAGTCAGAGACACAGTTGATAACACCAGAGACACAGGTATAGTACATAACACAGAGCACTGACAGACAAACAGATCACAAACCCATGCAGATGGACACAGGATCCTGTTCACACCTGGTAGGTGCTGCAGGAACCGGTACACTTTCTATAAGAGCTGCAAGAACCCATTCACACTTCATAATAGCAAGGCATACTGGCAAGCAGGCATAGAATTCACGAAATTCAGACATACAGACTTTGGGAATTTGGACACACAGACTTCAGGAATGGACTTCTGGAACCCAGATTCCACCATTTCATTATTTCATCAGCGAAAATGGAAAATCCATAAGTGAAAAACTAAGTACACCCCATGAATCAGTAGCTTGTACAACCACCTTTAACAGCAATAACCTGAGGTCATCCTTTTCTGCATGACGTTGTCAGTCGCTCACATCATTCTGGAGGAGTTTTGACTCCACTTTATAACATTGCTTCAGATTGAAAAGTAGAAACACAAAATGGAGTCAGATGAAAATGGTGTGATAGGGTTTTCTGCAGAGACACTTTGTGATCTGTTGGAATATAACCAGTTCTACAAGATATGCTACAATATTGAAATAGTATATTCTGACTGAATTCATTGCTCTACTAGATTTTTGTTCAAGCAAGCAGCTCGGGGCCATGTCCATGCTCAAGGGGCATGTCCTGTAACCTTCACAGCTTCTAACAGTAGATGTGTCTGGTGCCGGCAGTTAAAGGATGAAACTAAGCATGTGTTACCTCCTCAGTAAGGAGGATAGATTTTAGGTGGATACACAATTTTTTATTTAATTACACGCAATTTCAAAAGTTTTCAGATCCAGGTGGTGGTTTGAAAAATGTTGAATATTTGTCATATGGCATCCTCTTTAAGGTCCTGCTACAGAGTGGAGATCTGGACTTTGGGCCATTCCAACACCTTAATTTATATATTTTTCAGCCATTGTTTGTAGATTTGATGGTGTGCTTGGAATCATTTTTCTGTTGAATGACCCATCTGTTTAGCTGTTGAATAGAAGGCCTCACATTTGACTCTAGAATACTTTGATATACAGAGGAGCTTATGGTCGACTCAACAACTGCAAGGTGCCCAAATCACTTGTGGCTGCAATACAAGCCCCAAAAAAATCACTCCTCCACCATTGTGCTTGACAGTTAGTATAAGGTGTTTGTGCTAAAAATAATCCTTGTTTTCACAAGACGTGGCTCTGTGCATGTGGCCAACAATCTCCACTCTGGCCTTGTCTCTCCAAAGAACTTTATTCCAGAAGGCTTATGGTTTGTTTACATGCAACTTTGCAAACTTAAACCATCCTGCCATGTTCTTTTTAGAAAGGAGAGGCTATTTTCTGGCAACTATTCCAAACAAGCCGTACGTTCAGTCGTTTTTTTAATAGCGTCATGAACTTGAAAATTGAACATGTTAACTGAGGCCTGTAGAGTCTTAAATGTAGCTTTTCTTGCAATTTGTCTAAGCTTGGTCTGACATTTTGGGGGAATTTGCTTGGACATCCACCCTTAGGGCTCATTAACACTGTATTGTAAGAATATTTTTTAAGTACTGATTGTTTCTGTCCCTTTAATTCAGTTCCCTTTCATTATTACCATTCTGTTTAATGAGGTGCTTTGTAATCTAGTACCTACCCCCCACTTTGCTGATAACACCCACATTCCGTCATAGAATTGCGTTATGGTCCGTGGTAACGCAATCCATAACGCAATTCTGCTTTTACCAGCAAACGAAGCGTGAACGAATTTTATAACATGAAATTTGCTTATCTCTAGTTATCAGCAATTCTGGGTGTGGTGTGTTTAGCTGTTTCCAGAA
Organism: Bufo bufo; assembly: GCF_905171765.1. Taxonomy (NCBI): domain Eukaryota; kingdom Metazoa; phylum Chordata; class Amphibia; order Anura; family Bufonidae; genus Bufo; species Bufo bufo. The sequence continues at coordinate 255,535,437 of NC_053389.1, forward strand.
AAGCTGTGTTCCTTTGTGCTGTAAGTTTCAGGAATATGCAACATAGAAAACTGTGTAGCTGATATGGCAACCATAAATCATTCAGTGGAATGTGAATGGGTGGGGCTTTAAGTTGCAGTTGTGTTGAATATGTGTGAAGTGGTGAAGACTGATGGATGCTTAGCAGAGCTGTGTGTGCAGTTTGTACTTCATGTATAGGGGTGTGGTTATGAACTGTGTCTGGATATAAATAAATGATGCTGCATGTGCATCATGCGCATTGGAAATTTTATTTAATTTATTTCTTGGGAGATTTTTGTTTTTTATTGGTGATAGCATTTTTGATTGAGCGCTACATTTTTTCTTATTGAATTCAATTAAATGTTTTCTATCAGCCCATCATGTGTTCGTGTCTGTATTGTCAGATTAGTTTTTTTTTCTATGTTTGATGTTATGTCAACTGTAACATATAAAATGTTCTCATAACATCAGAGATCTGTCCTCATGAACAATTGAGAATAGAATGACTGAAAGAGGGAAGATTGCACTGTCCAACTATGACCTAGAGGGGAGGAAGGAGGACAAGGAGGACGTCACAGACACAAAGACAGACTTCATGGAAAAACAAACAAACTGTCCACTCAGTTAACATCAAGAAAAGCTGGGTACTTCTGCAAAATGTCAAAGGGTATTAAGTGCAGAATACACAATATAACACATTAGTAACACCAAACAGCATTGGGTATGTTAAGAAGGGTATTAATGGTGTTACATTGAAAAAGATACCCGTGCATTGCTATTGTTTAATGTATTGAAGTATGAAGACATAGATCTCTATTACTTGTAAAAATAATATGTATGTTTGTTTTGAAATATTATTAATATTAATCTTAGTATACAGACAATTAGACTAGGTTCAGGGTTTACCAGTTTACTTTGCTTTGGCAGAGGACCGCTATGGTACCATTGGAAAAGTTATTTAAATACAGTGTTGGACCGACAAAAGTTCAAGGATTTTTATTTGTTTATTAGATCCATTTGATGCAGGGGTGGAGAGGAAACCACCCCATCACGGCTTTTCCTTGCACAGACTGAGTTTTTTTGAATTGATATCTTCTAGACTAAGTTTTTTTTGGAACTGTTCCACGTATATCTTCCCTAAGTGCAGGTTGTATCAGCTGTTAAACAGAGCTGGGTCTGGCAACCTCAGAAATGTCCAGGTCAACGACATCAGGTGTGGTAAGACCCAACAAGAAAAGACTTCAACCACTGGTCTGCTATGCTGAACTAGGCCTTGCTGCTCATACTACTGTTGTCCAGGAGAACTCAAAGGTAATCCTCTGCCCAAGACTTCCTGACCAACCAGCAGGGCTGATGCAACGATCTGCAGACCAGTGAGGGGAGGAGGTCCCAGTGTCAAAACACTCACACAGATGGACTGTCTAAGGCCTCTTTCACACGGGTTTTTCACTGATGGTTGCTAAGAAATGTTGTTTGTAAACCTTCCGTTTTTTATCACGCGCGTGAAAAACGCATCAAAACGCATTGCACCCGCGTGGAAAAAACTGAACAACTGAACACAATCTCAGACAAAACTGACTGAGCTTGTTAGCAAAATGGTGCGAGTTTCACTGAACGCACCCTGAACGCATCCGGACCTAATCCGTCACGCTCGTGTGAAAGGAGCCTAACACCCACTGATAAAGAGGCTCTGAGATCTGCATTACACCTGCAAAACCCCTTCACAAAAATGAGGTGGGGTGATAGACTGAACTTCAAAACAATACAAAAAAGGGCCATGCAGGTGCACAGAGCATCAAGAAATGGACAATTGACTTTGCACTAGACTTTGATATCCAAGAAGACCAGAAGTGAAGAAGACCCCAGTGAGACACTTCTTGTTAGTCCAACACATTTTTTTTTATTTTTTTATTTTTTTATTTTGAGATCCAATAGTTCCAAAGTAGTTTTCTGTCAAATGACTAGGCAATATATGTAGAATAGGTCCTAATGTTGGTTGGTGAATTAAAGTGGAAAAACCAGGGGTGGAAATGTATTGATCTCACTGTCTGATACTCCAGATTGTACTGTTTTTGTATTGTTATAGATGAAGAACTGGATATTTCTTACCAGACTCAGCAGACTTCTTGTGCTTATCACGCTTGCTTTAAAGAAGAACTCCTGCAAAAAAAATGTATTCTCTGACCTGCTAGAAAGGTACATGATGTAATCTGTAGTGAATGTCATTTTCTTACCAGTGGCTGTATTTGTGAGTTATACCTCCCTAATGCTTCTCATCTGTGTCATGTGATCTGCAATCAGACTCACCAACTGACACAGCATCTTATGTGTGGACAGGAAGTCAATTTCTCTATGTATTCCTATGGGAGCCTCACTTTCAGTCTCATAGGAATGAATAGAGGAGTAACTGACTGAGAGTTGGTCACATGACACAGCTACAATTAGAAGAGAGGGGATAACTCACAAATACAGTCACTGATGAGAAGATTACATTCACTACAGATTACATCATGCACCTTTCTAACAGGTCAGAGAATAAAAATTTGTGCGGGAGTTCTTCTTTAATGCACCGGCCAGGATATCTTCACGCATGCGCTTTGAGAGCTTTACCCACTCCGGACTTCGGGAGATGTTTAATACTTAGTTACCATACTTGGAGTGTTCTAGGAAAGTTTTTCAAATATAATCAGTCACTGCATTGAAGCAAGTGCGATAAGTGCAAGAAGTCTGCTGAGTCTGGTAAAACATATACAGTCATCCCTCAAGATACAATAGCCTCAGGATATGATATTTTCACCATACAATGGTCTTCTCTGACCCATCGTAAGTTGAAACCAGACTCAACATACAATGTCTCAGACTCAGGTCCAACAAATCAAGGCCACTTCTCTGGTGAAATAGCTGTATTAGTTGCTAGTAAGCAGCTATTCCTTAAATGTTATTTGTAAGGACTTGTTTTAATCTGTCTTAGTTATCTGCTTATTTTTGTTAAATCTTAATTTTCTCTTATCTTGGATGACATTTTGGGGCTTTGGAACCGATTACTCAACTTACAATGGTTTCAACATACAATGGTCCTCCTGGAACCAATTACAGTAATATTGTATCTTGAGGGACCACTGTACGGTTCTTCATCTATAACAATACAAAAACGAAACAATGTGGAGTATCGGACAGTCACATTTGATCGTGTAACAAGATATACTATGGGCTATAACAATGAATGCTGTTACAACATCGCTACAACGCCCAAAGTAAATCTGACTGACATGAAAGACTGCAGTGCAACTCGCACAAATAGAAGTGTGAACTATTATAATATACAGAAGCCTGCAGCTAAATTCGCACCAATATTAGGGTGAATCATTACAGCATATAGGAGATGATTTATTGCATGAGTGTGGGATAAAGGTCATACAAGTTGCCATTATTTGTCAATACATACGAGAGCTCCGCATGTGAACATACCAAAAAAGGGACCGAGACTGTATGAGAATTATTTTATGTTTTTTAATTGTATATGTATTTGAAATCTTTATTAAATGTAATGATGTTACTGTGAGCCAGCCATATATATATGTTGTCACAAACCGACATTTCTGATGTGATGCGGTGTCCTAACTTTACTGAAATTGAGTGAGCCGGCTCGAGGTCAAAACAGCAACCTGTGTTTCTCATAATGGCCTCTTCACTGAAATGAGCAATGCGCGTATTTATACACAGACTGACATAGTAGAAACTGTCCTATTGTACACAAGCTTTGAGTTTCTATGTTTGGTTTCAGATAAGAAAAAGAATGGTCAGCATAGGGGGAGTAGGGGCCCACTGTGGAATTTGTACTCTTGCCTCCCAAGGCTAAATCCCCCTCTTGTGTAATCACAGGTTAAACATAGACACACAAAGCTACCTCTCTGGTCCAGACATCACCACCTTACTATCAAGAATCCCACAATGTCTATCTTCTATATCATCCTTCTTCGCCTCTCGCTTTCTAAAACTTAACATGGATAAGACAGAATTTATAATCTTTCCCCCATCTTGTTCAACCCCCCCCCCAACAGACCTATCTATCATGATCAATGGCTGCACACTCTCCCCGGTCAACAAAGTCCGCTGCCTTGGAGTGACCTTGGATTCTGCACTTTCCTTCCGACCGCAAATCTAAGCTCTTTCCACCACCTGCCGCCTCCAACTCAAAAACATCTCCCGCATCCGTGCTTTCCTTAACTTTGAATCTGCGAAAATTCTTGTACATGCCCTCATTATCTCCCGCCTAGACTACTGCAACATTCTCCTCTGTGGCCTTCCATCTAGCACTCTCGCACCCCTCCAATCTATCCTCAACTCTGCTGCCCAACTAATCCACCTCTCACCCTATTACTCCTCTGCCTCTCCCCTCTGCCAATCCCTTCACTGGCTCCCCATTGCCCAGCGAATTAACTTCAAAGTACTAACAAATACATACAAGGCCGTCCATAACCTGTCCCCTCCCTACATCTCTGCGCTACTTTCCCGATACATCCCCACACGCACTCTCCGATCCTCACAAGACCTCCTTCTCTCCTCTCCTCTTATCGCCTCTTCCCACAATCGACTCCAAGATTTCTCCCGTGCATCCCCCATACTCTGGAACTCGCTACCCCAACATATCAGACTCTCCCCTACAGTGGAATCCTTCAAAAGAAACCTGAAAACCCACCTCTTCAGACAAGCCTACAACCCGTGACCCTGCTGCCTCTATACCGCCATGACCAACTTAACCCGCACCTACTGTGTCCTTCTCCCATACCATGTGGATTGTAAGCCCTCACGGGCAGGGCCCTCTCTCCTTCTGTACCAGTCTGTAACTTGTCTTGTTTATGATTAGTGCAATTGTCTGTATTATGTATGTGCACCGCTTATCATATGTACAGCGCTATGGAATAATTGGCGCTTTAATAATAAATAATAATAATAATAATAATATAAAATGAATATGTATACAAAATGGACGCCTTATAATTTCCCTCACAAATCCCTCCTTTTGTGAATAATTTCAGGTATTGCTCGGGAGGTATATTAACATGTGCTAATCACACATCCAGGACTTGCTACCTCTTCACCTGATTCCCTCCTGAGCGTCCTACAAATTATATCACAATTACACATGCTGGATCTTTCTAGTGGGAGATCTTGCTTGATGGAATAACCAGTTTTACTCTTAAAAATGATGACTGTACTGTATGTGAACCATACTATTTGAACTATACTTTGAAACCAGTTTGCCAGATTTAAAAAAATGAAAATGTATTCCCCACCAGTAATCTTTGGCATTATCATGCTCTTCAAGCCATTTTTCTCACATTTCCTTGACAACTTTGATTTGGGCCCTAACCTGAAGATCTCCCTGTGGGTCAATATTGTGGCAGCAGGTCGCCCGATAATTTGGCAGATACACCCATCTTTTGCTGTCATATAATCTAGCACTATTGTGTGTTGATTAGTTACTAATATAAGCTGAGCCTGTGAGGTACTAGTCTGATTGAGCATCCCTTAAAAACCTCCCAAATTTGATCAGCTAAGTAATCTGTTGCTTCCACTAATCTGTCCCATATCTGCATCACCATAGAATATAAGAATAGTGTACAGAAAAGTCTATTTGCCTCCCCCATCGATACTACATGTGGCCTCCCACTTGGTCTGGGGTGATTCTCAGCTGCCCTCTTATATAGGGTGTGCTTGGGGACCGCATACTTTATCATGTGGTAAGATAAAAGTGGCAGGTGGCAGCCGGACCAGGGTGCATGTTCCAAGCATGTTCCACTTGTAGGCTGCGACTCCACAAGCAAAGGAAATGTCATCAGTCATCTCCCATACTAAAAAAAATTGACAGGAGTAATTTAAACCTGGTCCTATTATGGACCCATTATTGTAACCCCTCCAGTCACCTTCACTGCCCAAAGGAAAGAACTAGTTGTGTTCCCATGACTTGTTGTGGAGGGTTCTGACTAGCCCCTGCATACTGCCTCGGTCTGTGCCTATCCCTTCTAAAAGTCCAAATGAGACCTGGGTACCGAACCCTAATTCTCCCAAATGAAGTCGTGACACCTTTTTCCTAGCTCACTTTTGTCCATTAAAATCCCACACCCATACTGTTCCATCTTTCTGAGCAGTGACATTTGCTTGCCACCAAGTGGCCTCTACCCACCCAGTTATGGGAAGGACCACTGCTGTGGAGTTATATTTTGGTCATCCTGTCCCTCTCTCCTCTTTGAGACAAACTGACAGCAAGACATATGGGCGAGTTCATACAAAGTCAGAGGAATTGCAAGAAAAGGCATCGTACTTGAGCTCACAGGGCTGTGGGTACAAATCAAGCAATTCCTAAGATTCAAGTCTCTATGCAATATTTGGTGATTTTTAAGAAACTTATTGTCCCAGTCCCTCTTCAGCATCTCATTAAGAGTCCATATTCTTGGCACCAAGATCAATAGTCACACAAGGGGAATGAGAGGCATCATCTCTTCCAATCTCAACACTCAAAACGTTCTTGAAATGCATGGACCCAATCTGTTTACTTGTAGTGGCAGTTGTGAAAAAGACTTGGAAGAGTTCATCAAATTGGGGGTCGAGGCTTTTCCTGGCGTGTCTCCTCCGGACCACCCAGTATCCTGGTTCCAAAGAGTGACTCCCTTCAGGACTATTGGGATCTGGAATAGATGCAAAAACCTGTTTATGTACCTTATTTAATTGTGCCTGTAGGGCCTGCACATACTCTGACAAGGAACTGTGTTTAGTGGCCAATACTTGCAGAAAATATTGGCCAGTACGATGGGCAGACCCAAAAAGGATCTCATAAGAGGGCAGTCCAGTTTTTCTACATGGAGTGTACCTGATTGAGAACAAGGCTACATGTAAACAGTCAAACTGTCAACCTAATTCTTCTCTGTCTTCTCTATGGCTTTTTGAATTTTCAATTTAAGTGTGCCCTTTGTTCTTATGACTTTTCCTGAGATTTCTGGGTGGTATAACACATGGATAGCTTGTTGGATACCTAAGGCCTCTGTCACTGCTTTCATGATTTCCCCTGTGAAGTGTGTACCCCAGTCAATTTATATTACTTCCGGGACCCAATATCTACAGACCACTTCCTTGAGCATTTTCTCAGCGATGGCTTTTGCAGTAGCATGTGTCACCTCCAGGCTTCAGGCCATCCAGAGAACAAGTCTACTCAGACCAATACATACACATAATTACCCACCTTATGTAGCTGTATGTAGTCCACCTGCAATCTCTGAAATGGGTAATCTGGTCTTGTGATGCTCTTCCTGGATACTCGGGTAGGCTTACCAGGGTTATGCCTTGTAAATTTAAGGCATCCCTGTACAATTTTTTCTCAGTCGCATTCTGAAACCCTGGGGCAAACTAGTTCTGTAACTGAAGTTATGAAGTTATGGACCACTGACTGGGACATGGTGGCCATCAGGCAACCGCAGTCAGCCAAAGGTGTTTTCATGTTAAGTTCTGCTGAGCAACTGCGCTTCCCCCTGCCCAGTCTGTTTCTTTAATTTACTCACAAAAGGTGTAAAAGGGGCTGGCCCATAACAAGGATGCAGGAAGTGATGACATACAGGAAGTGATGACATAGGAAGACAAGAATAACCTAGCCAAGAAACACATGTATGCAATAATCTACCATTACCACTGGAGCTAATTTTATCCAGCCTTGCTCCGTGATCCAGGCCAGATAAAATTACTATGATCCTCATGCATGTTTATTTACAGGACAACGTCATTATCTCCAGCGGCTGATCAGGCGCACTAGAGACAACAAACGCACGTTCCTTTCATTATATTGTTCTCCTAATAAATGCATCCACGCCAAGCCAATAAATCCGCGTCTTGCGCGGGGGCCCTAGCCGGCGTCCATACATCAGCCAACAAAACACTGCTCTGCTGAACACATCAGTCTCCCCCGGCCCACAGCCCAGTACTTAGCACATGGACCATTCGCCGACGGAGACCTCTGCGCCTGGCAGCTGTGTCTTCACATACACGGGTTTATCCAATGGTTTACCCTGACACTCAGAGACATGATGACAATACACAATATATTAAATACACATCCTAATAAAATTTCCACAACAGTCAGGACCCTCCTTCTCCTTGTATGGCACCTCCTTCCATCCATACTTATGAGGGGAAGTCTGGTTCTGGAGGGTTCATAGCAGTTCTACTTCTACTGCAGGCATGGCCGATGGGGCAGCCACCATCAAGGGGAGGAATGCTGCCTTTCTGGCCACCTGATCTGACAATGTATTAATCAGATTTTCAGTGGGACTGCTCTTTGGGACTGACACCATCAACACGGCTGCCCTCTTATGTAATATCAGTTCGATAGCTGTCGTACAACCTCAGCATTCTAAGTTTACCTATAGAGCTCAAGAAACTGCATCTCTGCCAAATGGCTCCAAAGTCATGTGCTACACCAAACACGTACCTCGAGTCCATAAGGATATTCACCTCTTTTCCCTCATGCAGATTACACGTTGCAGTGATTGCCTTCAGCTCCGCATCTTGTGTCAAGCAACTAGAAGGGAGGGGTTTCTGTATCACTGCCTCACTATTTTGGACTACGGCTTGCCCGTGACAAATCTTCCTTGGTTTTTGTCCCATGATCTCGAGCCATCTATAAAATACTCAGCAGAAGGATTATTGAGTGGTACACCAGGAAATGTTTCCAACCCCTTGTTTTCATACCTATCAATGCTTTGACAATCATATTTTTGTGTCATGTTACCTGGGCATTCCTCACTGACTAATTGGAAAATTAGAGACTGGATTTCACCTTGTTTTCTGCTTTCTCCATGCCCTCCCCCCCCCCCTATCCAAATACACGAGCAGCAAGGTGGTTGGATTCAGAATATTGCAACACTTAACTAGATTGGAGTGTAAGAGAAGTGAAACCTCAAATCTGATGAATTTAACCTTGTAAAGGTGGCTGGGCTAGCTGTAGCCAGGTCTGGTTTGGTAAAATTTCAGACACCGCATGGGGCACTTGCAGCTTTTTTTTTTTAACAAGTTCAGCTGCAGCCACAACTGTTCATGCACAAACGTAGATCATATGGTTACAGGGTACAGAACCACTGAGTAATACCCCAACAGACTATGCCTGCCTCTATGGTCTTGGGTAAGGACTCTACTAGCTTGCCCTGCTTGTTCATGGCAAAATAACAAAAAAGTCATGGATGCCTAGTTCAAGGGGCAGCAATCAATGCACATTTCAGGTTATAAAAGGCATCTGTTGCCTCTGCAATTATGTTGGTAAACCATGGGCCATTGTACTGGAACCACAAGATCCAGACGCAACAATATTTGGCAAGAAAGGGATGAAAATAAGTCCTTAAGAGGTTAAAGGGGTTGTCTCATCATAGACAATGGGGGCATATCGCTAGGATATTCCCCCGTTGTCTTATAGGTGCAGTTCCCACCACTGGGACCCGCACCTATATCGGGAATGGAGCACCGCAAGGTGGTGGCTGGAGGACTCCGGTCGCCACCACCAAACCGGCTTCCCATAGAAGTAAATGGGAGCGTACCGCGCATACACAGCCCCCACTCCCATTCATTTCTATAGGGCTGACGGAAATATTTTCTTCGGCCCCATAGAAAATGAATGGATGGAGGCTGTGCATGTGCAGTGCGTCATCCTTCACTTGCAGGGCTCCGTTCTCGATATAGGTGTGGGACCCGCACCTATAAGACAATGGGGGCATATCCTATTAATATGCCCGCATTCTCCATGATGATACAACCCCTTCAAATAAGATCCCACCAGAACTTACACAAATTACAAACGTTTTCAACCCTGTATCATCCACCCTACTGGACCTGGTCACATACAACCCCCAACTGAGCATCTTGAGGAAAATTGCTGCTGATCTCCAATCCAAATTTAACAAAGATAATAGACTACATAAAAAAACTCCCATACTTACTCTGGGCAGTAAAAGTCAATGGAGGGCGCTGATGGATGGGTCTGGTCACATGTCTCTCCATCAGAAGTGATTTTCGGACCAGAGCACTGGTAATGAGGAAGATTAAAGTAAACAAAGAGGAGCACTATAGAACGCAAGACATTGGTACAGATAGTTTAAAACAAAGTTTTGCTTAGTGACTTTAGGTTCTGTTTCCAGGCCATGTTGGGAAGTAAAGATAAACGAGGGAAATATTTTAAGTCAATTTTGCTTGAGTCTGGGTTTGCATACTTTATGCCACATTAATCAAAAGTTGCATGTTTGATACATTTGTCTTATCCTAAAACCTAACACTTTTGTCTGGAAATGTTTCTCCAGCTTTCCTACTCCACTTTCCTACTGAAGTGAATTTAAACTTTTTCAAAAAGTCTCAGTGATAAATCTAGAGTGAAACTGATTAACATGGGAGAACCACACCAATATTTTAAAACTAGAGTGAGATGAAAATGCAAAAAGTCACAAAGTTTTTACACAAGTGAGCCCAAAAAGTTACAAAAACCCCAGTCTGTGACTGTTTGAAGCCAGAATACTGAAGTGAAGGCATGATAAATCAGGGTCAAAGTGTACAACCCCTTTAATGAATCTCCTTGTCAAAAATGCTTTATCATCCTTCATCAGCAGAGACTGGCACAATCTATTGTAACAGTAGTAATTGCTGGACCTGTACTCACATCTTATCAATGCTTTCTCATTTCCATCCTTCAGGTTACCCAATGAGGGGATTACAGATGAGCGAATTTCTTCAAACTTCAATTTGGTTGCTTCGCTGAATCTTACAAGAAAATTTGATTTATGACAAATACTTCTCTACTACTATTAATGCACATTTTTTTGTAAGTAGTGGGTGCAATGACAAGGAGTGGCAATTGCTCCTCTCCCCATCATTGTAGCCCTCAGATGCCGCATTCATTCACGATCGCTGCATCTGAGTGTAAAAAGTGTGTAAAATTAACAGAAAAAAAATGAAATCATACTTCCTGCCTCCATTTGCTCACGACGAGATGACGTTGTCACGTCATATGTCACCATGCACAGGATTTCGGCCGAGATTGTTAATCAAGATAGTGGCGGCCAGCCCGTCGTGAGCAAATGGAAGAAGTAAGTATGATTTATTTATTTTCTTTTCACTATTTTAGGTTAAATCCTGAAATTTGGATCGAATTCTACTTCGATTCGCTCAAACTAGAGGGGATCTATATTAGGGAAACTAAGCAGAAACTACAATCCAGGATGAATTTACACAGACACACAATAAAGCAGTGTAAAGATCAGTGGGTGTGGCCACTCATTCACATGTCAGTGTTCGGTCAGTGATTTCCATCAGTGATTGTAAGCCATCAGTGCGGCTCTAAACACAGAACAGGAGCAGAGTCTGTGGAGGCTCCAATCCTGTTTTTTGCTCACAATCACTTATGGGAACCATTGACCAAAACACTGGCATGTGAATGAGGCTTTAGTTACATTTTTAACTAACAGCTTTCCTAAGATATGCAGGTCAATTAAAGGGGAGGCGGGAATGCACGGAGAAGAAGCGGTGCTTCTAGCCCTCTGGCCCGCCGCTTGGTGCTTGAAAGGGCTAATTTGCATGATCATAAAATACTCATATCTTGGGAACACCGCTACTTAAAAATACTAGGAATTGTTTTAACAGCATGATCAACCCTACCAGGCAACTCTTTAAGAGAGTGTTAAGAGGAGTAACCAAGTAAACATTTCCACAGTGTGCATTGCATGATGTTTCTGTGACTGGTGGGGAGGGCGTGATATTGTATGTGGACTGGTGTGGTTTGTGTGGAAGGGCTGCTTTTCAGTCCCAGTCAAGCACTGCTAGGGACCGCTGGGCTGCAGCGATAGAAGTCAGCATGCACACATTGATTGATTCTGCTCAGTGGTCCCATTAGTCGAGTATAGTCGAGGCCCATTATTATGACCACTTCCTACTTTCGATGTTGGCAGAGCATAGCTCATGAAGAAAGTCACATGTGAGCTGGCTTGGTGGGTATATAAGGTGTGTGATAGGCTGTCTGCACACATATCCCTCACTACTGTCATAAGTAAAAGGAGCCATTTATCAGAGTTGCAGAAACTGATGATTATTGACTTCTGGGCCAAGGGAGGCAGTATTTTTAAAACCGTGTAGCTTGTGGCACCAGTGTGAATAAGCAACATGGAAACTGCAGAGCACCTTGTGCCATTGGTGTGAGTAGTGAACGTCGGCTACAAAGGGTCACAAGGGCACACCGACATATAGTATAGCAGCTCACGACCAAAATGAACCAGGGGGCTACCAGATGTGTGTCTAAAATAACAGTTCAGTGACCTCTACAGTGTATGGGGCTCCGAATCAGATAGATGGTCACTGCACCTGTGCTAACGAAGCTGTATCTGCAGAAAAGGCTTCATTTTTTCAGCAGTATCGGAATTGGACCTCTGCTGATTAGCAAACAGTTTCCTTCTCTGATGAGTCACGTTTTCTGCTTCATCGAATAGATGGACATTGACGTGTCAGGTGAGAAACATCAGAGAACAAACACTCTGCAACCATTACTGGAGGAACACAAGCTGGTGGTGGCAGCGGTATGGTCTGGGGAAGGTTTTCATGGCATTATCTGGGTCCACTCTTCTTTTGTGAAGACAATGCAACATGGAAGAGCATGACCAAGACTTCCAAGTACTACCCTGGCCTCCTAATTCCCCAGACTTGAACCCAATTAAGTACCTGTGGGAACACCTCGACAACCTTCACTCTATGGATCCTCCCCCACACACCCTCCAGCATGGCTCCAGATACCTGTGACAACTGACCAGGACCCTACTGAGCAACTCCCAGTCCATCTAGCTGCTCTTCATGCTGCACTTGGCGGTCATAATAATTGATAATGTGAATGTGTAGATATATACAGGGACGTAGCTAGAACTGACCGACAACAAATTATTGTACGGGTCTCCCCTTGACCATAGAGTTCAGTAAAAAAAAAAAAACTTTTTCGTTAACACTGTATGGCATCAGCCGGAGGCATCTGTTAACGTACACGTTTTTTGTATACATTAAACGGATGACAAAAACGTGATGTGAACCCAGTCTTAGTATGCCAAAATAAGCACTAGTACACAGCGGGCAGAGAGGGCTTTATTTACTCTACTGGTAAATACATGGCACACTACCCCCAAATAATAATAATAATACATTTAGTAACTATTACAGAGACTAAATAATATTGCCATACTGGATAATAGCTCATACCATGACTGGATAACACCTCCATACAGTGAATGGATAACACCGATATACAGTGACTGGATAGCATCGCCATACAGTGACTGAATTGAAGGGTATAAGGGGGCACAGTATAGACTCTAAGAGGGCACAATACAAGGTACGACGAGGCACCGTCACATGACTCTGTGATGTTAGAAGGTCCTTATAGTGCATAGAATTTAGACACTACCATAATGAAAGGAAGAGGAGTGAGATATGTGACCAGGGCCCTGTATGCACAGCCGGCCAGAGCACTCAGCAAGTTCCGGGGCCCACTTCTCCTGGGGGGGCCCACTCAGGTCTAGTGCCGGCAGATCGCTGAACAGTGGGGATTCCCCTCCAGCAGTGTTACTGAAGAGTCAGAACTCCAATTCCTGGATTAGGAGTCCCTGCTCTGACTCCATATATTGCTATGCCTATATGGAGTCAGTGCTATGAACATGAAGGGGGTTTCCCCAAGCATTGTCAGTATTCTTGGAGACACCCTGTGTATTTAAGTCAAATTTAGCCTCTATTTCTGAAATGTTTCTGCTGGGATTCAAACTCACAACCTTCTATCTTAACCACTGAGCTATAGAGCGCAATGCTAAACTGTGGCAGAAAAACCTCATAGTAGTTTCTCATGTATTAGGTATTTCTATACAGCAGAAGTATCATTTGATTTTTTTTTTTTTGTAATTTCAAAATGTATGACACAAAATAAATATGTAATCACAAAAAAAATAAAAAAATAACACTTCTGATATATATGAATGTGTATTATGTGGGAAAGTACTACTGAGGTGTTTAAGCATAATATATTTTTAGCAGTTTAACGTGAAGCTCTATAGCTCAGTGGTCAAGGTTCTTGCCTTTAATGTAGTTGGCTATGAGTTTGAATCCCAGCAGAATCATAAAAAAGAGGCTAAATAAAACTTAAATACACACCCCAACTTTTTTAATTTGTGTAACCAGTATTTTTTGTTGGGAAAGGTGGCAACCCCAACAGAACCCCCGGTGACCCCCCATAACTTTTATAGCTTTGTCTACGGAGATGTGTGGGGGCTCATTTGAGGGAAAATCTATCTTTTTGACAATACCATTTTGGGGTGTGTACAACTTGATCACTTTTTATTCAGTTTTCTTGGAAGATAAAGTGATGGAAAAACGGCAATTCAGCCTTTTTTTTTCTCTGTTACATTCACCATATGGGCTAACCTTTTTTTATATTTTAATAGTTTAATAGTATGGGTGTTTTCGCATGCAACGATTCCCATAATGTTATATTTTTTTTTGTTTATTTTTATTTTGGGGAAAGTGGGGTGATTTTACGATTTAAGTTTGTTTTTTTTTTAAACTTTTTTTTTATTATTACTTTTTGTTAGGTCCCTAAGTGGACCACAGCTTTCAATCTTCAGATTGCAACTTATACAGAATAATGGAAATTTCTCCATTATTCTTTATAGAAATCACTACATCACAGTTCAGTGCTGCCACCTAGTGGCCTGAACTGGGATATACTAATAATGAGCCTGGAAGCCTAGTACAGGCTGCGGCTCATTTTTAGAACATGGTCCTTTCCCCGATCTCCGCTGGGGGAAGCCTTGTCTGAGCAGGAAGCCTGTGCTTCCGTTTTTTAACACTCTCAGATACCGTGGTGACATTTGACCACAGTATTGGGGTGGTTAAATGTCCAGGTCAGCATTACCGCAGATCATGGACATTGGCCGCTGTTACCTAGTTGCTATTAGACAGTAGGGGCCTGGTGAGAATGAGATAAGAGAAGGAATCTGTGGGGCAGGGGGCATGGTAGATGTCAGGGAGTCTGTGAACGCAAACTAACTGCTCAATGAAGCAGTAAAAACTATTAAATCATCAAATCAAAGCATTGTAACTGCTGGCACTATAGAATCCAGACAGCAACTTATTCAAGAGCTCCCTGACCTCCCTCCATCCCACAGAGAAAAGACAGTGCAGACTCACTTACAGGCTGGCTGCATCTCTTCAGGCTGCTGCTTCTGCTCCTGCCATGTTTCCTTCCAACACCTCCTCAGGAAGCTCCTGCTCTGCAGAATGGAGAAGACGGGATGTGTCTGAGAGGCTCCGAGGTTCCTTCATCAGGGAATAGGAGCCGCTGGCCTCTGCATCTTTTTGAAATAGGCAGTCATGCTACAGTTTCCGGGACCCTTCTGAGCTCGGGGGCCCCGAAACAGTGGCTTCTCCGATTGTTATGCCCCTGTATATATATATATATATATATATAACGCAAACAATCCCTCCAATCTGATCAAGCATCTAGTCAAGTATGCGCTGTGCTTCTCGATTAGTTAGTTATCCCCTATCCACACTTGAAGTTTAATTTGAAAACTCGGCACTGCCCCTTTGAGGCTGCATTCATGTCTACATTATTATTTCCATTGTTCTGCTCTGGTATAGGAGCAGAACAATGAAAATATTGGCAGTTCCAGGTCCTTCAAATGATGGATACCAACAGTGCTCGACAATCCCCATTGAATATAGCGGGGTTCATTGGGTTTCCAAATAGAATAGTGGTGCATGCTGCGCTATCTTATCCAGCATTTTTTATAGAATACTCGAGACATAGGTGACTGAAGCCTAATCATTTCATGTCAGGTAGTTATATTAATTTTAGTAACACAGGCTATACTTAACATTTATGTAGATCTTGATTTTCAGGGTTCTGGTGATGTACATGAAATTCTTAGTCTGTGTTCACATTTGTATTGAGCTATCTATTCTTATCCATCAGAAGAAAAGAAAAAAGATCTGTTTGATGTGGAGCATCAGTTGTGCATCAGTTTGTGTCAGTTACTTAGGGTCCATTCACACATCCGTGCGTGTTTTGCGGATCCGCGGACAAAACTAAGATATGTTCTATTTTTTTCGGGAACGGAATTGCGGACTGTGTCCAGGCAGCACATCGTTTTTGATGGGAGGAAAAGTTCAACATGCAGGACTTTTTCTCCCATTAAAAATAACTGATGTTTGACGAAACTGACAAAAACTGATGCAAACTGAGCTTGATTGATGCCCATTCAAACAAATGGGGGTTAAACAGATCCTGGTTAATGTAAGGCTGCATTCACCTCTGCATGAACTCCAGCAGTCTGTTCTGGTGGAGGAATAGACGTATACCACTGTACACTGCCAGATCGCCAGTCATTATAATAGGATCTTGCAGGGATTTCCTGCTTTCCAGCATATATGCCACCATTCAACCAGACAAAAAAGGCTGTGTGTAGTATTTTCTGTCTTGCCGGAATATATGCCAGAAACAGTCACTGGAACAGAGTGTCAGAGTTCACAACACAGATGGCCTAACAGACTCCATCCAAGGACATTCTAGCATAACATGATGCATACCAGCAGTGGTGTAACTAGAAACAGCTACTTCCCCTGCTTCCCCTATAACGACGCCTCTGCATACCAAGATGCAGGTGGGATATGGTGGGTAATAATACACTGTACCTTGAAATAGTAGTTAAATGGGAATAGAGTTAAATGGTGTCTAAAACTACCAGTGTTTGTTCGCGATAATCTGCCTGTGTAAATGTGCTGCAGAGCACCCAATGGACAAGCAAAACGCTCATTCATAGGGTGAAATGATCTTTCAGGCAGCTCATGAAATCTTTATTTCTGGCAGCAGATCATGCTGTGTGAAGAGTGATCTGCTGCTCAGAAACAATCTGTATGAGGATTAATGATGGCAGTAACCATACTGGATGTAAATGCAGCTCTTTCCTCCACTGATGACCAAGCAATTATTTATTGGGAAGGTATGGTCCCTTCCTGATAATTGCGTCATTGATCAGCGCATGTAATTGCACCTTA
Source organism: Bufo bufo (assembly GCF_905171765.1). Taxonomy (NCBI): domain Eukaryota; kingdom Metazoa; phylum Chordata; class Amphibia; order Anura; family Bufonidae; genus Bufo; species Bufo bufo. The sequence goes on from NC_053389.1 coordinate 255,552,543, forward strand.
AAGGAGGTGCCCTTTCAGCAAGTGGTATTTATCATGTAGACGATGTCATACAAGGCACTTACTAATGTATTGTGATTGTCCATGTTGCCTCCTTTGCTGGCTTGATCAATTTTTCCATCATTATACACTGCTCATTTGCAGCGGTGGCCAGGACAGGAGCTGCTGCGCATATGCACACTCCCAGGCTGGCTCTTTTTCTGTATTATGCAAGCATGGCCACCACTGATGGATTACAGCAGTGGTAGCAATCTCTGAATATGAACAGTGTATAATTAAATGGAAAAATTAATCAAGCTTGCAAAGGAGGCAATATGGACAATCACAATACATTAGTAAGTGCCTTGTATTAACTTTGTCTACATGATAAATTCCATTTTGCGATTTGCTGAAATTGGACAACCCCTTTGCGTTTTAACACAACTTTGTGTAAATCAATAGTATAAGTGACCATAAGAGACTTTGTAATAAATCTTTTCAGAGAGAAATGTCTAGTTCTCCTGTTATCAGCTGTTTACCTCCCCCTTCCAGCTTGCTAAATGATTTTCTTTTTGAAAATTCTTTTGAACAGCCCAAGAGAGGAAGTCAGAGACAGGCACAGCAAGAGAGACTGCTAAATTTCCATCAGTGCAGGTCAGGACTTCTCTGTAAAATCCTCCATAATCCTGGGGCTGCTTTGAATGTGTAAGAGACAGTTAGGAAGAAGGTTCTCCTCCACTTTCTAGGTGCAGTGGATGTCAGCTAGCCTCCACCCAGCAAACTGAAGATCACACAGAGAAGAAAAACAAGAAATGCCAGATACAAACCATATAATGGCCAGAAATAGTGTTATTTTTCATTTACATGCACTGTACTAATGAATAATGCAAAGTTTGTTGAAAGGCAAGGTACGCTTTATAATTTATTATACTTTACAGTATAGCCAAGAACTTTTTTGTGTACAGCTTGGCCATCAATGAGTGTGCCTTGTCTAAGTGTGTATCAAGATGTGACCTTGGCCTTGAACAAGGCAGCAGCCTTACTAGGAAAAAGTTGTATTAATTCTCATGAATTGTACTCTCGTCTTGGCTGTGTTTCTATTCTGCTGGCACCCTGTGCCGACCCCTCCTTTGTTTCCTTTTGTGGGCACATGCATGTGTTCTACACACATGCTGTCTGTCCTGTCCGGCTCCTCTCCTTCTGGCCCTGGTAGTTCTGGCTGCCGGTGTCTTTTGCAGGCTATGGCTGGTGCATCTGGTGTATAGGCCTCCTTTCCTGCGCCATAGGGAGCGTAAACTCTCACTCTTGACCTCTCAAAGGGCCAGCATGTGCACATACAAATACTTTCCCAGCCAATGCCTGATCATCCCTATGTATTTCAGTGGCGGATCCAGAGCCTGGTCTCGGGAGGGGCACTTTCAGATTACTTTCTGTCCGCCGCCACAAGACCACACAGTGTAGAGGTATACTGTATATTGTGTGGCACAGTGTATGCTATATGTGTATAACAAACATATTTAAAATAAAAACTTACAGTTACTTGGCTTGGCCCTTGGGGATTTCGGATACCACTTCAACACTTTGGCCGGGGGCTCGGTGGAGGTGATGTTGTGTTTTATCCTAATGAGAAAGATTTCATAATAAGGATTTGGAGGGGAAGAGGGATAGCAGAGCAGGGAGAGGCTGGTGCTGCTACTAGGGGGTCATACCATGGGAGAGTAATAAAGCGTACCATAAGGCCCCCCCAGTAGTAATAATTCTCCTTATAATAGACAGTGCAAAAAATACCCCCTTGTAATGCAACCAGTTGAGCTAATGTCCCCATAGTGCCCACATAATGTGCCAGTATAAAATACCCCTATATAGTGCCCCCAGTAAATGCCCCATAGTGCTCCTCTCCCCCTTCCTCCTAGTGCCCCCATAATGTACCAGTATAAAATGCTACTGTACAGAGCCCCCCATATAAAATACCCCTTCTTTGTGGCCTCAGTAGATGCCCCTATAGTGCCCACCAATAATGTGCCAGTAAAATGTGCCCCCATAGATGCCCCCCAATCATGTGCCAGTAACAAGAGCACCTCCCCATCATGTGCCAGTAACAAGAGCCCCCCCATCATGTGCCAGTAACAAGAGGCCCCCCTAATGTGCCAGTAACAAGAGGCTCCCCTCATGTGCCAGTAACAACACCCCCCCAATCATGTGCCAGTAACAAGAGGCCCCCCAATCATGTGCCAGTAACAAGAGCCCCCCCAATCATGTGCCAGTAACAAGAGCCCCCCCATCAGGTGCCAGTTACAAGAGGCCCCCTAATGTGCCAGTAACAAGAGGAGCCCCTAATGTGCCAGTAACAAGAGGCCCCCCTAATGTGCCAGTAACAAGAGGCCCCCCTAATGTGCCAGTAACAAGAGGCCCCCCCTAATGTGCCAGTAACAAGAGCCCCCCCAATCATGTGCCAGTTACAAGAGCCCCCCCCAATCATGTGTCAGTAATAAGAGCCCCCCCAATCATGTGCCAGTAACAAGAGCCCCCCCATCATGTGCCAGTAACAAGAGAGGCTCCCCTAATGTGCCAGTAACAAGAGGCCCCCCTAATGTGCCAGTAATAAGAGGCCCCCTAATGTGCCAGTAACAAGAGGCCCCCCTAATGTGCCCCTAACAAGAGGCCCCCCCTAATGTGCCAGTAACAAGAGCCCCCCCATCATGTGCCAGTTACAAGAGGCATCCCTACTGTGCCAGTAACAAGAGGCCCCCCTAATGTGCCAGCAACAAGAGGCCCCCCTAATGTGCCAGTAATAAGAGGCCCCCTAATGTGCCAGTAACAAGAGGCCCCACCTAATGTGCAAATAACAAGAGCCCCCCCCTAATGTGCCAGTAACAAGAGGCCCCCCTTAATGTGCCAGTAACAAGAGGCCCCCCCCTAATGTGCCAGTAACAAGAGGCCCCCCCTAATGTGCCAGTACAACTATTGTACATATAAAAAAAAAAAAAAAAAAACACTTATACTTACCTCCATGTCAGCGATGCGATGCAGGCCTCTTCCAGCCTGTGTCCCGCGCTGTACGGCTCAGGCGGCGCGATGGCCTCTCTACCTTCTTCCGCAAGGTGTGGGAAACAGTGTCCGCCGAGGCCTGGGGCCGCCGGCCGAGTGGCTGTTGGCCGAGTGTCCTCCAAAGGCTATGGGCTGCCAAGTGCACCTCAAACCAGTCAACAGGTTCCCCCAGGACACCACGTCCCCCAGGCACCGCTCAGCCTGCGCCGGCCTCTGATAGGCTGACGGCCTAGTGCCTGCAGCCTATTAGAGGAAGGGGAAGGATCACGCCTCTCCCTCCCCTGCCCGTTCGCTCTCGCAGCACAGCCATCTGTATCGCTGTCCTGAGGACGGCGCATGCCCAGTGTCGGCCGGTGTCCAGCTAACTCTGCTGTGAGATTTCCCTACCCGTCGTTGTGCGCCTGCGCGGCACACCTCCTCGCGTCATGTCAGGTGCGGCCGGAGGTGACGAGGGTAGGGAAATCTCACAAGGTAGGGAAATTTAACGGAACACCGGCATCAGAAGCAATGCCGGAGAGTGAGATAAGTACAATCTGTGTGAGGGGCCCGGACTTACTGCTCTTTGATAACCTCTTTAAAGGGAATCTGTCACCTGGTTTGAGCATTTTAAAGGGTTTCTGTCACCCCATTAAACCGTTTTTTTTTTTTTCTTTAATAATAATCCCTATAGTGCGATCTCATGATACATAATCAAATTAATAATTTTGGTTCAGTAGATTTTGCTAAAAAACGATTTTTAAAATATGCTAATTACCTTGCTACCATTAAGGGGGGGCTCTTGTTATTTGCACATTAGGTGGGGCCTCTTGTTACTGGCACATTAGGGGGCCTCTTATTACTGGCACATTAGGGGGGCCTCTTGTTGCTGGCACATTGGGGGGGCCTCTTGTTACTGGCACAGTAGGGATGCCTCTTGTAACTGGCACATGATGGGGGGGCTCTTGTTACTGGCACATTAGGGGGGGCCTCTTGTTAGGGGCACATTAGGGGGGCCTCTTGTTACTGGCACATTAGGGGGCCTCTTATTACTGGCACATTAGGGGGGCCTCTTGTTACTGGCACATTAGGGGAGCCTCTCTTGTTACTGGCACATGATGGGGGGGCTCTTGTTACTGGCACATGATTGGGGGGGCTCTTATTACTGACACATGATTGGGGGGGCTCTTGTTACTGGCACATGATTGGGGGGGCTCTTGTTACTGGCACATTAGGGGGGGCCTCTTGTTACTGGCACATTAGGGGGGCCTCTTGTTACTGGCACATTAGGGGGGCCTCTTGTTACTGGCACATTAGGGGCTCCTCTTGTTACTGGCACATTAGGGGGCCTCTTGTAACTGGCACCTGATGGGGGGGCTCTTGTTACTGGCACATGATTGGGGGGGCTCTTGTTACTGGCACATGATTGGGGGGCCTCTTGTTACTGGCACATGATTGGGGGGGTGTTGTTACTGGCACATGAGGGGAGCCTCTTGTTACTGGCACATTAGGGGGGCCTCTTGTTACTGGCACATGATGGGGGGGCTCTTGTTACTGGCACATGATGGGGAGGTGCTCTTGTTACTGGCACATGATTGGGGGGCATCTATGGGGGCACATTTTACTGGCACATTATTGGTGGGCACTATAGGGGCATCTACTGAGGCCACAAAGAAGGGGTATTTTATATGGGGGGCTCTGTACAGTAGCATTTTATATTATATTATTATATTTGGGAAGACTCCAGAAGAAAGCTTTTATGGGCAGTGAGTGTGGAACTACTGTACCAACTAACCGTTTGACTTTAGGCTAACTCTAACTGGATTATCCTGGCGGTCCGCTGGTTTTTTACCCTTGAAGGGAATCTGTCACCTGGTTTGAGCATATTAAGGTGTTACTACTGACATGTACAATAAAATACCTTATTTCTTGCTGTAGTCTTCATTTTTTGTTTTATGGTTTCATTAGCGATAAAATCCTATGTAATGCAAATGAGTGTCCAAGGTGCCCAGAGGGGCGTTATTATCCTTCTCTGGAGCCCAGTAACTCCCCCGTACAGTGCCCAGCCCGCCTTCCTTTAGAGCCCAAGCACGCCTCTTCCAGAATAAGTAACTGCCCACACCCGAACTCTTTGCCGCCGCCGCCCCCCTCTACTATGTGAAATCTCACGCAGGCGCAGTATCGCGGACTGCCTGCGCCTGTGCGATGTAGAAGCTCCTGAGGGCAATAGCTTTAAATTTATCACAGGGCTCGGCGCATGCCCAGTGACACATTTGAAGCTGTTGCCCTCAGGAGCTTCTACATTGCGCAGGCAGTCCGCGGTACTGCTCCTGCGTGAGATTTCACATAGCGGAGGGGGTGGCAGCAAAGAGTTTGGGTGTGGGCAGTTACTTATGCTAGAAGAGGCGTGCTTGGGCTCTAAAGGAAGGCGGGCTGGACACTGTAGGGGGGAGTTACTGGGCTCCAGATTAGGATAATAACGCCCCTCTGGGCACCTTGGACACTCATTTGCATTACATAAAAAGTAGATTTTATCGCTAATGAAACCATGAAACAAAAAATAAAGAATACAGCAAGAAATAAGGTATTTAATTGTACATGGCAGTAGTAATACCTTAAAGGGTTTCTGTCACCCCATTAAACCGTTTTTTTTTTTTCTTTAATAATAATCCCTATAGTGCGATCTCATGATAAATAATCAAATTAATAATTTTGGTTCAGTAGATTTTGCTAAAAAACGATTTTTAAAATATGCTAATTACCTTGCTACCAGCAAGTAGGGCGGCTACTTGCTGGTAGCAGCCGCATCCTCCGATGGTAATGACGCCGGCGTCTTCTCTTCCGGGTGTATGCGATGACATCATCGACGCAGGCGCATTGAGGATGGAGCGGTCGAGCAGAGCGGCCGCCTCTCAGTGCGCCTGCGCCGATTGAAGCCAGGTACGGCGCAGGCGCGAGATTTCAAATTCTAACAGCGCCAGCAGAGAAGGATTACCTTCCCTGGCCCTGTCAATCAGCATGCCGAGGGGGCGTCATTACCATCGGAGGATGCGGCTGCTACCAGCAAGTAGCCGCCCTACTTGCTGGTAGCAAGGTAATTAGCATATTTTAAAAATCGTTTTTTAGCAAAATCTACTGAACCAAAATTATTAATTTGATTATTTATCATGAGATCGCACTATAGGGATTATTATTAAAGAAAAAAAAAAAAACGGTTTAATGGGGTGACAGAAACCCTTTAAGGTATTACTACTGCCATGTACAATTAAATACCTTATTTCTATCTGTATTCTTTATTTTTTGTTTCATGGTTTCATTAGCGATAAAATCTACTTTTTATGTAATGCAAATGAGTGTCTAAGGTGCCCAGAGGGGCGTTATTATCCTAATCTGGAGCCCAGTAACTCCCCCCTACAGTGTCCAGCCCGCCTTCCTTTAGAGCCCAAGCACGCCTCTTCTAGCATAAGTAACTGCCCACACCCAAACTCTTTGCTGCCACCCCCTCCGCTATGTGAAATCTCACGCAGGAGCAGTACCGCGGACTGCCTGCGCAATGTAGAAGCTCCTGAGGGCAACAGCTTCAAATGTGTCACTGGGCATGCGCCGAGCCCTGTGATAAATTTAAAGCTATTGCCCTCAGGAGCTTCTACATCGCACAGGCGCAGGCAGTCCGCGATACTGCGCCTGCGTGAGATTTCACATAGTAGAGGGGGGTGGCGGCGGCAAAGAGTTCGGGTGTGGGCAGTTACTTATTCTGGAAGAGGCGTGCTTGGGCTCTAAAGGAAGGCGGGCTGGGCACTGTACGGGGGAGTTACTGGGCTCCAGAGAAGGATAATAACGCCCCTCTGGGCACCTTGGACACTCATTTGCATTACATAGGATTTTATCGCTAATGAAACCATAAAACAAAAAATGAAGACTACAGCAAGAAATAAGGTATTTTATTGTACATGTCAGTAGTAACACCTTAATATGCTCAAACCAGGTGACAGATTCCCTTCAAGCGTAAAAAACCAGGGGACCGCCAGGATAATCCAGTTAGAGTTAGCCTAAAGTCAAACGGTTAGTTGGTACAGTAGTTCCACACTCACTGCCCATAAAAGCTTTCTTCTGGAGTCTTCCTAAATATAATGAGCTTTCCTCGAGAATATGGCCTTGATTTGTATTTATGTAGCCAATATAATTATTAGTACGTAGTAGTAGAGTATGCTGATAACAAAAAACAATTGTTAAAGCTTGTATAACCATTATTTCCTGATGCACAATTCTACTGATATACTGTATGGATGTTCTAGTTATCTCTTCCACATGGTCTTCAATTTAATAAAACTATAATTAAAGGAAATTTGATGCTTTTGGCCAGACTCCATAGTACACCATTTTGTGTGTGCGCTGAGATCCTCAACAACCTTTCTTGTACAGAAATTACTCTGACATACTTAATTTATCCTCATAGGACAGTTTCTGATACAGAGCTCCAAATCACCCGCTTAAAATAATATTTAAAAGATAACACACTATCAGCCTGCAGGCACCACTAGGGGGAGATTAAAAGCTTACTGGTTACTGTTGAATGTTCGGTACAGTCAGTCAGATCAATTCCATCTAGGCGTATCCTCTGCAAAGAAATAGTAAAAAATTGATCAGATTTTTAAGCCTATTTAGATGAAAATAAGATATTAGATATTAAAGGTATGAGATGACTTTGGAAGGACATCTGGTCTCGACACGTTCTCTTTTATGGGTCTAGCTGACTGGTAAGGAATTTATAAGCTATAATTACTACATACAGTTACTGTGTATGCCTTCTATACCACAAGGTTGTAATGTATACCCTGGTGTCCATGTTTAGTCACTGATGGATTCCTATTTATAGAGTTCATGGGATACAATAGAATATGTGCAGAAAATTACTCTTGGTGTCAGAGGCATGACTTCAAGTTCCTGAACCCCAGTGTAAAATCTGTAACAGGGCCCCCATCTACCATACACTATTTTTAATACCAGTGTCCCTAGGAAAAGGGCCTATGGGACCCACCAGGGCAGAGGTGCAACAGTTGTCTACTCTTCACCCCCTGTAGCTAGATCACTGTTTGCTGTCAATAAGAACTATTGTCAATGCAGTAGATGCTAAGCTAATGGTAGCTCACTCCTTTGACACACAGACACATCCTGCTCTGCCCATGCTGTTGTCTGAGACCTTCACATTTCCCATATTGCTTATCTGAATTCTTTGTAACGTTTCCTTTATTTTTGATATAATAAATTCCATTACTTTTTTCTTGAGGACATTCCTTCATTAATTTTGGCAGATGAGGTTGGAAGGTAACCAAAGATGTTCCGAGCCCAATTTATTAGTGTACTGCCCTCTGGAGTAGTAATCTGAAAATGCTATACAATGGCAATGGGAAATTCATATTTTATGAATTGGGGTATCTGCAAATGTATTTCTTTTTTAATGTAGTGTAATGCATTGTTGTACCATGTTATGTGTATGGATGGCAAGCACAGAGTACTGTCAGTATTGCTGTCAGGGGTCCGATGAGCAGGTTCATTTGGGGGAGCTCAGACGCCAGCAGCTATTTTTCAATGCATTGGTGGCAGGGCCCATCGCAGTCACTGTATTTTTTTATGCAGGTGTATCAGAAAGTGCAACCTTTCAAGCTTACACCCTGAGGGTTCCTTCTGGATACATCTGAATGTGTAATTCAGTAATCATAGACACTTTAAAATAATAACAACTTTAATTAAAGATATAAAATAGGCAAGTAAATGATAACAAAAGAAAAAGTATAAGCACATAATAATAAACATAATAATAATAATAATAACAATACTAATTAAGATCAAACTATACAGTAACAGATGACATACAATAAGGACTGTGAAAAGTTAGTCACTAATAATAATAACTGATGTAACTTAGCCAAGTAAAGCTTAGGCAATAATAATGTTACTTAGCTGATCTTACGGTCCGCATATCCTTCAGCATGCTTTTCGAGGAAGCAGTCCCTTTTCCCAAATGGCTTTTTGATTCAAGAGACTGTGAAGGGAGGACCTAGGTGCACGAAGTTGGCCCATAGGAGAGACTCAATTCAGTGTTGTATAATGTGCCTTTTTATACAGATTTCATATACGTGTTCACCATGCCTACTCCCTAGTGAGTTTGCCTAGATGATGGCACATATGTCATTAGGTTGTCCATACCTCTATTTTCCTGAGAATCTATGAGGTTCCCATCCTTATTACATCTTGGTGGATATAATACCACCTGCCTCAGATGTATTATCCCATAAATAGTAACATATAGATGTCACGCTACATCTTGGTGGATCAAATACCATCTCCCTCCGATACATTATCGCATAAACATTAGCATATAGAGGTCATTCCTGCTCTTTGCGGACATATGCACAAAATCCATTAACATATATATATATATACAATAGCTGATTTGATAACTTGAGAACTTCTCAGGGATATACCTTCTGCTCATAATGATCCCAAGTGACGCTCACAAGAGAGACACAGACAAATGACTTCTTTTCCTGAGACCAAAACTGGAATAGATCTTTACAGATATATATGTGAATATAGAAATAGACACATATATCTCCACATTATTTTAGCACACTGTACACAGCTATAAAATATGTATTACTGTTACTGTTACAGTCGTGCCCCCATCAGATCGTCCGTCATGTCCAGCACCTAGAGTCAGGCCTGGAGTCCAAAACTTGCTCATAGATGCTCCCCATAGTGGCCCTTCCCCCGTAATCTGTCACTTTGTCTGTCTCAGACCTGACATCAGTGACATTGCTCCTCCTCCTCTCTAGTCAGTCCTGATGTGGCCTACAAGAGTATATGGCTTGGCAGGTAGCCAGTGGCTCTCTGTGCCTCTATACTATTTAAATTCTGGGCACCATGTGTGCAGAATCTCCAGTGTATCCTGTGAGATGCACCTTCACACTGCTCTCCCTGTCTCTTGCTTCTAAAAGAGGAACGGTAGAAATCTATCATGAGGAGACACAGGCTGAGTTAGAAGTTGCATGTCACCAATCTATTACTTGGTGACTGTGGGATGAGACTTCGCCCTTTATGTCACTGCATGGCCAGATGATAGGAAATCAAGGGGGCTAATATCAAAGGCGAAGTGTGAGGATTGGGACCATCTGGTTCAGAGAAAAGTGGTCTTATTAACCTGTAGAACTCAGTTTCACAGATCACAGATGTTACATTTTTCTAATGCAGTTTAGAACACCTCCTCAGTCACCAAAGATTCATTTTGAGTAATTCAATTAATAGAAGACAGGGAAGAACAGGGAGAAGAGGGGGGTGCAGCTGCAGATTTAAGTCTGTATGTTTGTTGACTCATTGAAGTCTATGGATACCATTGCACTGATATTTTTATTTGTCACTTGCTTCCTAAATGGAAAATTAAGCAACTTTCAATTTTTTTTATTTATTAAAAACTACTATTTTGCTACTGTGTACTTCTGTCAGTGCTAGAGTTAGCAGCAGTGAGGGGGTGTCACGTCTGCAATTTTTTCAACAGTGGATCTCAACTGCGGGTTATTAGGATCAATCAGATATGAATCTCAGGCGTCACTCACAACCTCAACGGTGAGTTAGAGATTCTACCATCACGTGATCAGGAGGAAAAAGTACAACTCAGGTCCGCACAGTACTATTGCTTCATAGACTGCGGGTAGGTGTTAGTATGTTAGTGTGCGGTAGCTGCCGCAGGTTAGCAGGGGGCACTCAGTAAGAATCCTACACAGTTATCTCAGCCTGCATGTATGTAAAGGAGAGAAGCTCTCTCACATAAAGGGTACTTGCGATTGGCAGGGCAGAGCGATGGTGGAAACTTCCAAGGATGGCGGCAGTATCAGGCCGGAGCGGATCCGTCTTCCAGATGGTAGTGTGGGAATGAGAAGGGTCCGGTTACTGAGCAGATCTGTCCTCCGGATGGTAGCTGGGTAACTGGAGCGGGTCCGGTTGTGGTGCGGATCCGTCTCCCAGATGACAGCAGGGGTGAGGTGAAAGGTTCGGTTCCTAGATCCCATACACAGGTGGTGAGGCAGCAGGCGTACCGACAAACAATTACAGCACGCCATGCCGCCTCACCAGCCTCCTTAAACGGAACCAGGAAGTGCAATAGGGACCTCTGATTGGTCCGGATGACTTCCGCGTTCCACCGTGGAACGCAGCCACCGCGTCACAACCCGCGCGTCTTCCGCGTTCCACGGTGGAACGCAAGGACCGCGGCAGATGAAGAAAAGGCCCTCGCGTCGGCGGCATTACAGTATCCCCCCCTCAAAGGAACGCCTCCGGAGTTCCCTCTGGGAGTAGGCCGATCAGGATACCTACGATGGAACAAACGGGTCAATCTAGGAGCATGTACGTCCTGAGAGTCTTCCCAAGAATCATCCGCAGGAGTATAACCCTTCCATCGTATGAGATACTGTATAGATGATCCCCTTTTACGGGAGTCGAGTATCTTGTCTACCTCGTACTCAACCTCACCTTGGACCTGAATTGGGGGGCTAGGGGGGGAGGCTCTAAGGGGGAGTCGGTTAGGTTTGTACGGTTTAAGCAAGGAGACATGGAAAGAGGGATGGATTTTCCAGCCGAGAGGGAGAGTTAGGCGTACCGCATTTTGATTCAGGACTTTCTCGATGGGAAATGGTCCGATGTATTGGCGACCGAGTTTCCTAGCGGGCACGTTAAGGCGGAGATTTCTCGTAGACAACCATACCATGTCTCCCACACAGTATGTGGGGGGATTAGAGTGTCGAGTGTCATAATGTCTTTTTTGTCGCTCTTTTGCGGTCTTCAGATTATCTTGTATTGCAAGGGAAGTCTCTCTTAGAGATTCGAGATAGTCCTGAACTGCAGGAACGTTCCCGGGTAAGTAATCAGGGGGCAGGTTGGTGGGGTGGAAACCGTAGTTTGCATAGAAAGGAGAGTATTGAGTGGAGGAGTTCATTGTATTGTTGTATGCAAACTCGGCCAGAGGTAATAGATCGAACCAGTCATCTTGGAGATGGCTGCAATAGCATCGAATGTATTGTTCTAGACACTGGTTTACTCGCTCTGTTTGGCCGTTAGTTTGTGGGTGGTATGCGGTTGACATCCTATGATCAATTTGGAGGGCTGTGCATAGTGCCTTCCAAAATTTTGATACAAATTGACTGCCCCTGTCGGAAATAATCGCGGAGGGTAAACCGTGCAATCGAAGGACTTGGCTGAGGAAAGTTTGGGCGGTTTCTTTTGATGATGGTAATTTTTTAAGTGGGGAGAAATGAGCCATTTTGGTTAATAGATCGACAGTAACCATGATGGTGTTGCAACCCTCTGAGCGAGGGAGGTCGACTATAAAATCGACAGAGACAATCTCCCAAGGTCTAGTGGGTGTTTCCAGTGACATCAGTAACCCGTAGGGAGGCTTTCTGTCGGTTTTGGTAGAGGCACAGACATCACAGGTGGAGACATATTCGTGGATTGATTTGGTCATGTCTGGCCACCAGAATTTTCTGCGTACAAGTTCCAACGTTTTGGTGATGCCTGGGTGGCCCGCTAGGGGGGTGTCATGCATGAGTCGAATGACAGAAGGTTGCATTCTAGGAGGGATGTAAAGTTTGTCGTTTTTGAAAAGGAATCCATCGGTTGGTGTCAACCCGGGAGGAGCAGGAGGATCCCCTTCAAAAGGAACATGTTTTAGGAGCTCCTTGAATCCCGTGGCGAGTCCCACAAACCGATTTGCCGGAAGTAGTAAGGCAGGAGGTTCTGCGTCAGTACTCTCTTCGTATAACCTGGAGAGGGAGTCAGCCTTTGTGTTTTTGGAACCTGGTCTGTAAGATATATGGAAGTCAAAACGATCAAAGAAAAGGCTCCACCGTACTTGTCTTGCCGACATGGTTTTACAAGTTTTGAGGAACTGTAGGTTGCGGTGGTCAGTGTAGATCATGATGGGATGTTTGGCTCCTTCCAAAAGATGTCTCCAGTTGCCCAGAGCATCCTTAATAGCTAATAGCTCTTTTTCCCCAATGGGGTAATTTTTTTCAGCAGTATTTAGAGTTCGGGAGTAGTATGCAACTGGGTGCAAGGGTTCAGAAAGGGATGGTTGTTGCGATAGAACTGCTCCTATGGCGAGATGGGAAGCATCAACCTCTAGAACAAAATGGAAATCAGTGTTGGGCAATTGGAGTATGGGAGCTGAGGTATACCTCTGTTTGAGTATTTCGAAAGCCTTTTGGGCGTCGGAGGACCATGTATAGGGTATTATATTACTGGTTAGTCTTGTCAAGGGTTTTACTATCTCTGAGAAATTTTTTATAAATTTCCGGTAGTAGTTGGAAAAGCCTAGAAAACGTTGGAGTGCTTTGCGTGTGTGGGGCACAGGCCAGGCTTGGATGCATTCCACTTTGGACTGATCCATTTGAATCCCCTGGGGGGAGATGTGATATCCCAGGAAGGAAATGGAAGGCTGTTCGAAGATACATTTCTCTATTTTAGCGAAAAGGGAATGGACCCGAAGACGGGACAGCACCCATCTTAGGTGCCTCCTGTGGTCGGTAGGACTGTCCGAGTACACCAGAATGTCATCCAAATAGATTACTACGCAGACGTCCAGCAGATCACGAAAAATATCGTTAACGAAATGCTGGAACGTCGCCGGGGCATTGCACAACCCGAAAGGCATTACCATGTACTCGAACAGTCCGTATCTGGTTCTGAAAGCCGTCTTCCACTCATCCCCTTCCCGGATCCTGATCAAGTTATATGCGCTTCTGAGGTCAAGTTTGGTGAAAATACGGGATGATTGTAACCTCTCGATCAGTTCGGGGATGAGCGGAAGAGGGTAGCGGTTTTTTATGGTAATTTTGTTGAGTCCTCTGTAGTCAATTATTGGCCTTAATCCGCCATCCTTGTTTTTCACAAAGAACATCCCTGCGCTAGCAGGTGAGGTTGAGGGCCTTATGAAACCCTTTTTTATATTTTCATCTAGGTAGGTCTTCAGGTGGACTAATTCTGGTTGGGAAAGCGGATAAATGCGGCCCGTGGGAAGAGGACTGCCTGGGATAAGGTCAATTGGGCAGTCATAGGGTCTATGTGGGGGAAGTGTGGCTGCACCAGATTGGCTGAAAACATCTTCGAATTCAGCGAGATGGGGAGGTAGCCCCATGGGAGCGACCTGCATAAGTGCAGTGTTTGGATAACAAGTGGTGGTACAGTAATGGGAATCCAACTGTACCTCCCCTGTAGGCCAGAGGAGAGAAGGTTGGTGTAGTCTGACCCAGGGAAGCCCCAGTACTACAGGGAACATGGGAGAGGAAATGACATCGAATATAAGGTGTTCTATGTGACCCTCTCCACAGGCCACGAGCAGCGGTTGGGTGTGATGAGAGATTGGTCCTGAAGGGGATGTGGACCCATCTAAAAAAATGATTGAGACGGGTTTCTGCTTCAGGGTGTGGGGTATTTTATTGGACTTAACCAGATGTGAATCTATAAAGTTGCCGCAGGCTCCGGTGTCTATCATGGCCTTGACGATAATCCTCTCGGTATCCCACTGTAAGCTGAGAGAAATGTATATGTAAGAATTGCGGTGGCAGAGACTATGTGTCAATTTGCAGATATGTATCTCCCTACCTTCTGTCTTCTTTTTAACCGCCGGGCAGTCGTCTACTACGTGGTCAGGGGAGGCACAGTAGAGACATAGGTTCAACGTGCGTCTCCTGGCCTTTTCAGCCGGCGTGAGGGGTCCCCGTAGGGTTCCTAGCTCCATTGGTTCCTCTTTAGGGGTAAATCTGGCTCCTCTTACTACTGGTGTGGGGATGAAGACTCTCTCGGCTCTCCGTTCACGGAGGCGGCGGTCAATCGTAACAGAGCGTTGGATTAGGTCGTCTAAGGTGGGAGGTAACTCATCACGGGCAATCTCATCTTTCAAGGCCTCCGAAAGGCCGAGGCGGAACTGGTTACGAAGACTGAGGTCATTCCACTCCGTCTCCCTGGCCCACCGTTTAAACTCGGCTATATAATCTTCGACTGGTCGGCGGCCTTGTTTGAGTGCTCTGATGGCAGTCTCAGCGGTCAATTGTTTACTAGAGTCATCATAGAGGAGTGCCATGGCCTCCATGAATCTGGGGAAAGAATCTAGGACCTCATCCTCTTCATCAAAGTAGGTCTCGGCCCAGGCTCGGGGTTCCCCTTTAAGGTAGGAAATGAGTGTGAGTACCTTTATACGGTCATTGTAGTAAGTGCGTGGACGTAGATCAAACATGAGTCTACACGAACTTATGAACTGACGGAATATTTTCCTATCCCCGGAGAAGGGTTCGGGGGCACAGACCTTGGGTTCAGGTCCCTCTCTGGGAGGTGTAGCACCTGTGTTTTGGTTAACCAAAGTACGCAATCTCTGGTTCTCCAGCTGCAGGTCCTGCACAGAGGCAGACAAGGTCTCAACTCTCTGGGATAAAGAAACCATATGTCTAGCGAGTTCCGCTGGATCCATCTTTGGGGTGCTGTAATACTGTCACGTCTGCAATTTTTTCAACAGTGGATCTCAACTGCGGGTTATTAGGATCAATCAGATATGAATCTCAGGCGTCACTCACAACCTCAACGGTGAGTTAGAGATTCTACCATCACGTGATCAGGAGGAAAAAGTACAACTCAGGTCCGCACAGTACTATTGCTTCATAGACTGCGGGTAGGTGTTAGTATGTTAGTGTGCGGTAGCTGCCGCAGGTTAGCAGGGGGCACTCAGTAAGAATCCTACACAGTTATCTCAGCCTGCATGTATGTAAAGGAGAGAAGCTCTCTCACATAAAGGGTACTTGCGATTGGCAGGGCAGAGCGATGGTGGAAACTTCCAAGGATGGCGGCAGTATCAGGCCGGAGCGGATCCGTCTTCCAGATGGTAGTGTGGGAATGAGAAGGGTCCGGTTACTGAGCAGATCTGTCCTCCGGATGGTAGCTGGGTAACTGGAGCGGGTCCGGTTGTGGTGCGGATCCGTCTCCCAGATGACAGCAGGGGTGAGGTGAAAGGTTCGGTTCCTAGATCCCATACACAGGTGGTGAGGCAGCAGGCGTACCGACAAACAATTACAGCACGCCATGCCGCCTCACCAGCCTCCTTAAACGGAACCAGGAAGTGCAATAGGGACCTCTGATTGGTCCGGATGACTTCCGCGTTCCACCGTGGAACGCAGCCACCGCGTCACAACCCGCGCGTCTTCCGCGTTCCACGGTGGAACGCAAGGACCGCGGCAGATGAAGAAAAGGCCGTCGCGTCGGCGGCATTACAGGGGGGAAGGAAGTTGTGCACTGCAAATCAGAGCGGTAAAAAGGTAAAGTTTCCAAGGAGTGCAACTCACACAGGCTGTACAAAGGGAGAAAAACACACAAGGGAAAGGGGAGAATTACATAGGCTGTATATGAGTGAAGAGAGTAGGTAGTTCACACACTGCAAACTTTGGGGAAAAGAGAATCACACTCTCCCCAGCATTACTGACTGTCAGTACAAGTAAGCTGTAGAAGAAGAAATCTGTCCAGCATCTCGTGATCATTCAACAACTTAACCTGTTCCAGACCGCTTTACCTATATATACATGAGTGATCGGGATTTTAAATATGGCATCCACTCACGCGTGCAGCGGACGCCATAGTCGCACTGGTGCCTGCTGTTTTAAATAGCAGGCACCCTGGGCTAAATTTCCACGACCAGCCGTAACACCAATCATGGAGCCATGACGCTACTGGAATACACAACAGAAAGGCTGTGTTCCTGCATAAGCGGAGACAAGGTCAGACAACAGATAAGACACTGGTGGAGATCTATCAAGACTGACACGAATACTGATAGTTATAAGTTACGTCTTTGAAGGGAATGACAGGCATGCTGGGGTATTTTGTGCCAGGGTAAGATTTGTATTAGGCATAGTATCCACTGCATTTATATGTCTAATTGTTGGTCTGAGCATATCCATGCTTGTATGTGCACTTGCACTTTATTTTGGTTGTCAAAGGGGTTGTCCCAAGAAAAATATTCTACAGTTTTCAAACACCTGGATCTGAATACTTTTGTAATTGCATGTAATTAAATATTTAGTATAGCCACTGAGATATTCAATTCTTTTTTTAATTTCTCTGTCCACTTCACTGAAGTGGACGCACATGTACAGTTCCATCCTTCAACAGCCACCAGCTGCAGCATATAGGACACACCCCCTGAGAAAAGGCGCACCCCCTGAGAAAAGGCACACCTCCTGAGCTGCCGGCCTTTAATAAATCCAACAGAGCTATTGGAGCAGTAATGTGGAGATCTCTGGATCCACGTGAGGTGCAGGGCTGGTCCTGGCTTTGTGAGAAAGAGTATGTCATGTGCAGTTTTTTATGATAATCATGGGTTAACCCCTTTAACGCTATGCGGATACACTGATTATTGTTACTAGCTACTAGTATTGCCTGCCATTCCTGCTTGTGGTGTGTTATGTTTGTTTGGCCACCAGTTTTTAACCCCTTCCTGAAGTAATTTTGCTCTTTCTGACATGTGTACACATCTATCATGTGTAACTTTATGCGGTAAATAACTTTGTAATGGTTTTACCTATTCAAGCCATTCTGAGACTATTTTCTCGTGAAACATCATACATGATGCTAGTGGTAAATTTGATTTGATATGCTTTATCTTCAAGAAAAACGGAGTTGGAGTTTCAAAATGTCACTTTTGAAATTGCAGATTTTCCATCTTAATCCATTTTCTTCCTATAACGCAGCATTACCCTAATTCTGCAGTTTACCGAAAAACTCCATATGTGGTTGTAAACTGCTGTATAGGCACACTGCTGGGCTCAGAAGGTATGGAGCAACATATGGGTAGATTTTATTGAAATAGTTTTGTGTGTTATGTCACATTTCAGGAGACTCTGAGGTACTCCTACAGTGGAAATAGTTATCGCATTTTGTAAACTAAACCCCTCAAGGAATTTATTGAGAGGTGTATTGAGCAGTTGGACCCCACATGCGTTTCATAGAACTTAGAAACAATTGGCTGTGAGAATATTTTGCATAAGCCTCAAATTGTTTCATTTTCAGAAGGGGTAACAGGGAAAAAAAAACACTTTGTTATGAATTTTCTCCTGAATATGGCAATATTGTGGTAGATTGTGTGATATTTTTATAGAGCCAGTTGTCTATTTTGTTTTTCATTTTGTTAATTTTGATTTTATATAGCTTAATAAGGTGCTTTTTTCCTTAAAACTTTAACTTTTTATTTTTTATAAAATCCTTTATTTTTAATTTTTATTCTTTAATTTTTATTTTTGTCCCACTAGGGGACTTCAGCTTTTGGGGATCTGATCCCTTCTACAATGCATTACAATCTATAGTATATTGAAATGTGTTGTGACTTGACCTGGGGGCTGGGCCTCATAGCCCTCCGCAGCTGGCAGGCCCTGAGACCCTTATAAGGTCTAGGGCTGCTTTAGCAGCCATCAGTACCCCGAGATCGCATTTCAGGGAGCAGATGGGTTGCGAGAGGAAGCCACCTCGCTATGTAAACCCCTTAGATGAGGTGCTCAGCATTGACTGTGGCATCTTAGGGGTTAATCCATCTGCATCAGAGTTTTCACTGTTTCTAGCAGTTACAGAAGGGGTCCGGGTGTCAGTAATAAGCAGGCCCTCCCCTCTCATTGGGCAAGCACATCTCTTGTGCCTACTGGATCAGCATACCCTCCATGTATGGTGCGTGTCGGGAAATCATTTCCATATGGCACCTTTCAGGAAAGGGTTAATGTGTCCTAATTATGATTATTTAATAAAGATTTATAATAAAATTAGTAAGGGTGTGTCAGTCTTTGTAGGTTTTCTGTTTGACTTTTTTCTGATGGATTCAGGTAGATAATGCGTCAAAAGGGCTTTTTGTTCCGGGTCAGTCGTGATATAGTTTGTGATGGTGTGAGATGCGCCCAAACTGTTTGGAGATGCATTCCTCTTAATAATTTTTGCACCTTACAGCTGGTCCGTGCTCAACAATCTGAAATCTACTCCAGCTAGGACTGGTCCAAGTAACTGTAAATATGTTGGACAGCTTAGGCACCACCCCTTCTTGCCCATAGCCCACCCACTTAACAAAAGTGTCGGAGAAGGGACAAAAAGTTGCACATGTTTGGACAAAATGGGGCTTCTACAAAAAATTTGTACTCTTTGGTGCCACAATTCAGACACTGGGGGCTTTTTAAATGTATTGACTGACATATAACGTAGCTGTTAATTTTTAATCAGATGTCCAGTTACAGGGTCATATAAGTTACTGCACCTGCGTCTGTGGAGAATTTTCTCAGATGTTGAAGCTGAAGCTGTGTCCTTGCACGATGCTTTATACTGCAGTTCCAGTGGTTTGCCATGCCTTTTGAGGTGAAAGAAATGTTAGATCAGTTTTGAAGACTGTTGCTTCTTCGCATTTGCACAGGAGAACATGTTTGACCTCACGCAGTCATTTGCTTGGTGTGAAGACATCCAGCAGTCCATACTTTTAGACCACAGAGATGGGGAGATCATCACCTATTCAGCATGTTGTTCTACAATAATCCCTAATTACTGCCTCGTGTAATTAATGGTTAGTAATTGGTACTTTTGACAGCTTCATATGACATTTCATGGTCTGTTATCTCTGTGTGACACCAATTAAATGTCATCATGAAGATATAACCTACAGTGCGGTTAATCCCAAAACAGAAGGTTACAATATATTAATTTACCAATTCATATTACACAATATCAGGGGGCAGAGAAGACACATTTATAAAATTGTTCTTTGTGTCTAGAACAGACCTATGTGTCTCCATTGTTACAGACTACAAGCAAACCCTATGTAGTCTGTTCCTGCATCATATCCTACTCCATTCCATCTTCTTTTTCCTACAATAGGCTATCAATATTAGATTGGTGGGAATCAGACTATCAAGCCTGTATTACACTGCCTGATTTTTAAGCAGATAAGCTCTAACAAGCGCTTGCATGAACGTTCGTTGTTGATCATCTGGCAGTGCAATACTGCTGCCAATTGCCCGATGAATGAGCAATCACTCGATCCTTGGGCAATCCAAATCTTATGACATTTAAAAAAAATTATCGTTTGCAGGTGGCAGATCGTGGTGTCTAATAACGATCTGCCGCCGGCCAACCACTATACAGCATGGAGATGAGTGATGACATAGTAATCACTTCTCCCCATACTGTGGAGGAGATCACTTCATGTACAGTAGTAGCAGCGGTCTCCTCCACTAGCGAGCAGGTGACTGCCAGGAGGGACGCTTCCTTCCCGACAATTGTCTGCCACATCGGGCTGTGTAATACAGCCTTTAGAGACAAGGGGAGATGGAAAGGATTGGGTCATAGTTGAGGGGGGGGGGGGGGGGGGGCTGCGATAGCTAATATGCCAACAAGCTAGCTGTTAGTCTGGGAAAGGAGGTAGGGCTTTATTACATTAAAAGATATTGCAGGTGATTGTGGGGAAGGAAGCGTTCCTTCCCAGCAATCGCCTGCTCATTATTGGAAGAGACCACTGTTATTACATGCAGCGATCTCCTCCAGAGTATGGGGAGGAGTGACAGCTAATGCCATCGCTCGTCCTCATACAGAATCATTATTTGCCAGCATCAGATCGTGATTAGACAGCGCAATCTTCTGCTGGCAGACGATTTTTAAACCTACTTAAAAATCAATATTCCAGATGAACAAGCTCGTTCTTCGGGTAATCGTCAGCAGTATTACACTGCCAGATCATCGCTAACGAGCGTTTCTATGAACACTCATTAGCGATTATCTGGCCAACCATCCATCAGTGTAATACAGCCTTAAGGGATGACTACTGGATCAAATTACACACAGAGTTTGTAGTTTGTAACCATAGAAAAGCATAGGTCTGCATAGTGTACCATAAATCTATGCTATGTACTAAGCGGCTGAATACAAGGTAATTCAAAACCTGCTGGGGGCTTTACCAGTGGCCACCTTCCCATAGTGATTTTCCACAGGAGCATAGCAGGAGCACCTGCAATGTAATGTCTAGGGGGCCCCAAGACTGAAGGAGAAAGGTAAAAGAAGCTGGAGTAGGCATGGAGTACAGAACAGAGATTAGGAGACCACCGAGGCAACACATTTTCAGATATGTAGTGGTCTACAAGGTATTGGGACCTCAAGTGAGCTACAATCTGTGATCAAATATGGTAGCAAAGGTTTCCACGCAGAGCCACCACAGCACTGTCAGAGAGTTTGTGCAAAAAGCGGCCTCCTTTCTGGAGGACAATCATATTTGAGCGAACTTCTGTTTTCAAGTTCGGCATACAAGGTTCAGGATATCTAAGAATTCCATTATGGATTGTTGCTACGTTAATCATAATTCACTGTGAAATACAGATTTGCCAACATTTACCGATGCGAATGCACCAGGAGTGTAGCGTAAACTGGTGCAATTATTACATCTAGGCTTAGAGAAAATATCTGCTTCTAGTGAAACAGGGACGTGGTTTAATGGAAAGGGGATGCGGCTTTGTATGAGAGGAGGCATGGTCTAACATTCAACATTTATTGCCAAATTGGGGCCCCAATTCTGGCATAAAATTATGTTGCAAAATAATCCAAGCAATAGGTGGTATAAAGTTAGACAAAAGTGTCTCTGTCTATGAACCGAAATTATCATCCAGTCTGAGCCCCTGTGATAAATCTAGTGCAGGTCTAGACTGACTGTCTAAGCTTATGCCATCTACAGGATTAGTAAATACTCCCCATTGCTGCCCTCTATGTGTGATGAGAAAACAAGGAAATCTGGCACCAGTTTTATGCTGCTTCATCTGAGGGTTGCATAAACTGGTGACAGAGATCCTGATTAAAACCCTGAGTCACTTACTTGGATTGTCCCAAATGTAGGGCTGGGTCATTAATTGAATCTATATGATAACTTGCTTTTTTAGTTTAAATCAAGCAGGCCTTATATTGGGCCACACAAAAACTGTGTGAGCCCGGTGCTGACTGGGCTATTAACCCCCATTACATGGTGTGGTCAGTAGAGTCCATGCCATCTAGACGGTTAGACAGAGGGAGGGTGTCTCCATCAGCCCCTCTGGGAACCCAATAGTGGAGTGCCCATGCATTGCCATGTCAGCTGATGCTTAAGAAAGGCCATATATATATATATATATATATATATATATATATATACACACACACACAGTAGTGTGCAAAAGTTTTTAAAGTTTTAGGCTGGTGTGAATAAATGCCGCAGAGTAAGAATGATTTTAAAAATAGAAGTGTTCATAGATTATTTTTTTTTATCAATTAACAAAATGCAAAGTGAATGAACAAAAGAGAAATTGAAATCAAATCAATATTTGATGTGACCAATCTTTGCCTTCAAAACAGCATCAGTTCTTCTATTTTAATTACACAAAGTCAGATATTTTGTAGGATTATAGTTGGGTCTATGAGTAACCAATGATACCAAACAGGATAATGATCTTAATTTTCATATGTAGGTTGAAACACAGTTAACTGAAATGAACACAGATGTGTAGGAGCCTTAAAATTGGGTGAGGAACAGCCAAACTCTGCTACACAGGTGAGCCTGGGAAGACAGTTTTATGTCACAGGGCATACACCAAGGCAAGACACAAGGTATTGATACTACATCAGCCAGGTCTCTCCCAAGCAAAGATTTTAAAGCAGACTGGGGTTTCAAGATGTGCAGTTCAAGCTCTTTTGAAGAAGCACAAACGTTGAGGACCATAAGCAAAACTTAGTGCAGCAGATGAAAGATGTATCAAGCTTACTTCTCTTTGAATTCAGACGATGTGTCGTCAGCTCAGAACTGGCAGAAACCGGTGGAACCCAGATACACCCATCTACTGTTTGGAGAAGTCTTTCCAGAAGTACTTGTCATGGAAGAATTGTGGGGAAAAAGCCATTCAACATGGAAACAAGGCCAAGCGACACAACTTCGAATGAAAATATAGGAACTGGGGTGTAGACAAAGGGCATCAGGTGCTCTGGACTGATCAATAAAAAATTGAAATATCTGTCTGTAACAGAAGGCAGTTTGTTCACCGAAGGGCTGGAAAGCAATAAAATAATCAGTGTCCACAGGCAATAGTGAAGCATGGTGGAGGTTCCTTGCAAGTTTGAGGCTACATTTGAAAAGGAGTTGTGGATTAGATAAGGATTAATGCTGTTCTCAATGCTGAGAAATACAGGCAGATACTTATCCATGATACAATACCATTATGGAAGTGTCTTATTGGCTCCAAAGTTTTTCTAGAGCAGGACAAAAACTCCAAACTCATATCCAAAGTCATTAATAACTATCTTCAGTGTAAAGAAGAACATGAAGTCCTGGAAGTGATGATACGGCCCTGCTCACAATGTTATCAAGTTTGTCTGGGATTACAGGAAGAGGCAGAAGGATTTGAGCATGTCTACATCCACAGAAGACCTGTGGTTAGTTCTCGATGATGTAAAATATCAGCCTGCCGGAGTTCCTTCAAAAACTGTGTTCAGGTATACCTATAAGAACTAATGCTGTTTTGAAGGCAAAGGGGAGGGGGGGGGGGGTCACATCAAATATTAATTTGATTTAGATCTATTTTTTGTTCAATCACTTTGCATTTTGTTAATTGATAACAATAAACTATTATCACTTCTATTTTTGAAAGCATTTTTACTTTGCAGCACTTTTTCCACACTTGTCTAAGACATATATACAGAACTGTATATACTGGTATTTGTTTCTAATAAAAATAGTTTTATTTTGTAAAGGAGGTAAAAACACCCCACACATATAGTATCACTGCATTCATGAAAACCCATATAATAAAGATATGAATGGCATAAAACAACAGAAAAAACACACAAAAAATTGTTAATGAAGAATTTTGATGTACCCCAAATGGTACCAATGAAAACTACATTTTGTCCCTCCAAAAAACGAGTTCACATTTGGCTACATCGAAAAATTAAGTCATGGCTCTTCAAATGTGGTAAAGAAGGATCGGCACTCACTGTTAGTTGCTTTTAGAATACTTTGTTTATTGCCACATGTTCGTGATGCGTTTCGGCACAATCCGTGCTATCCTCAGACAGTACAGTACTGTCTGAGAAAGACACGGATTGTGCCGAAACGCGTCACGAACATGTGGCAATAAACGAAGTATTCTAAAAGCAACTAACAGTGAGTGCCGGTCCTTTTTTATAGCTATTTACATGGGACGCCTGCCCAAGGACACGTGCACAACCCTGCTATCTCCGTAGTGCCGACCGACACACATTGTATAGGCTCTTCAAATGTGGTGACATATAAAACTCATCTCATTTCCCCAAGAATACAAAATAAAAATGGATGAATGTAGCACACAAAGCAATTATAAGAAGGCAGGGAAGAAAAACAGAAAAAAAGAAAATGTGCTGCCAGAATTAGCTTTGTTTTTAAGGGGTTAATTTTATTCAGATTAAAAAACACAATATTCAAGGATGGATGACCCCTTGAAATACAAGCGCTAACTACTATCCAGCTATATAAGATATTAGCATATGTATGAGGTGACTTTGGAAGGACATCTGGCCTCGAGGCGTCATGCTTTATGGGTCTAGCTGACTGGTAAGGAAATGACAAGCTATATTTACTACATACAGTTACTATGTATGCCTTCTATATCACCAGGTTGTAATAGATACCCTGGTGCCCATATTTAGGATGTCTATTCCTAGAGTTAGAATGTTTTAGAATGTTTCTCTTGGTGTCTAAGGAATGACTTGAAGTTCCCGGGCTCCAGTATAAAATCTGTAACAGGGCCCCCATCTACCATATGCTATTTATAAAACCGGTGTCTGTAGGAGAGGGACCTTTGGGACCCACCAGGACAGAAGTGCAACAGCTTCCTCTGCCACCCCTTGACCTCTGTTTGGTATCAATAAGACCTATTGTCAGTGTAGTAAGGTGGACGCCATGCTAAAGGCAGCTGCTCCACACACACAGTCACTTATCTACATGCTTGTTTCTTTTATATTGTGCTAAATCCTTACTTTTTTTTTTAAAGGGGACCTATGACCTCTGATATGTCTGTTTTAGTAACTAGCTCCTTTCCCCATGAAATAATTCTGGAGCATCTATTGTTATGACTTTATGTTGTACCATTCTTCTATTATTCCTACTAGAAGTTTATAAATAAATTGCCAGCAGCCTGCAATAAAGGTCCAACAGGACGCTACTAGTTTGGTTATAATAGCACCTAAAATATCAGTGTCCAAATTTGTCAAAGTGTTATAGCACAAGACATATGATTGCACATAAAGTGGTACTGCCACAAGCCCCAGAGGAGTAGAGCAGAGGATGGGAGTGGTAGTGGCTCTGGCTGTAAATGTAAGTCACAGGGTCCAACCTCACACGATGCCCAGGGCAGTGTTAGGAGGGCGCACCTTATCTTACATCAGGGTACACCCAGATGTTGGGGCTCCTGCCTGATGGTAGTTGGGGTACCCTTGATTAGTGATGGCCTTGCGGTTCGCCCGGTGGTCAGTTCTCGGCGAACTTTGCGAGTTTGCGATCCGCCGAACATGTCCCCGCGCGCCATATTCTTTTGCATTGCGCCGAACTTTGACCCATGGAACATCCATCAGGTGGGACAGGACAGCCAATTGAGACATTTCAGCACATGGACACACCCCCAACCCTATAATAGAACCCGATCTGGCAGCCATTTTACATTATGTGTTTTGCCAGTGTAGGGAGAGGCTGCATTTTGGAGCAGGGAAAGGCTGTTAGGAACTTAGGGACACCTAACGCTAGCTAATAGAGCCACAAAAGTCCTTTTAAGGACTGGTAACATTGTGCTATCAAGAGGTGTGATACACAGAGGGGTGTGATAAACTTATAATATACTTTCTAACATAGAAAGTATATTATAGTGCATTTGTATGCTTCCAGAAAATACTGATTGAGGGCTGCGATCTATCAGCTTCCACAAAATAGTGATTGAGGTTTTCCATATACCTGCATCCACAAAATTACTGCTTGAGGGTGATATACCAGCTTCAACTAACAACTGATTGAGGCCTGCCATATATTAGCTTCCACAAAATAGTGATAGAGGTTTTCCATATACCTGCGTCCACAAAATTACTGCTTGAGGGTGATATACCAGCTTCAACTAACAACTGATTGATTCCTGCCATATATCAGCTTCCACAAAATAGTGATAGAGGTTTTCCATATACCTGCGTCCACAAAATACAGATTGCGGGTTTTGATCTACCTGCTTCAACTAACAACTGATTGAGTCCTGCCATATATCAGCTTCCACAAAATAGTGATAGAGGTTTTCCATATACCTGCATCCACAAAATTACTGCTTGAGGGTGATATACGAGCTTCAACTAACAACTGATTGAGGCCTGATATATATTTCAGCTTCCACATAATAGTGATTGAGGTTTTCCATATACCTGCATCCACAAAATTACTGCTTAAGGGTGATATACCAGCTTCAACTAACAACTGATTGAGGCCTGCCATATATCAGCTTCCACAAAATAGTGGTAGAGGTTTTCCATATACCTGCATCCACAAAATTACTGCTTGAGGGTGATATACCAGCTTCAACTAACAACTGATTGAGGTCTGCCATATATCAGCTTCCACAAAATAGTGATAGAGGTTTTCCATATACCTGCGTCCACAAAATACAGATTGCGGGTTTTGATCTACCTGCTTCAACTAACAACTGATTGAAGTCTGCCATATATCAGCTTCAACAAAATAGTGATAGAGGTTTTCCATATACCTGCGTCCACAAAATTACTGCTTGAGGGTGATATACCTTCTTCAACTAACAACCGATTGAGGCCTGCCATATATCAGCTTCCACAAATACTGCTCTTCTCTAGGGACTTTGGCATAGGGTCATTTTGAGGAAGAGGCAGGCCGGGGTAGGGGTCGGGAGGTGCACCAGGCTGGATCCTAAGTGGGAAGTTGGAGCAATGTCGTCAGAACCCACAAAGCCACACTTCCAGCACTCCACATCCTGCCTCTTCTTCTTCTCTTTCTCCTCTCTCCTCCTATTTGTAATCCACTCCACCTAACACCGTGCCTTCGTCGCGTTCATCTGGCACAAGGCAGGCTTCCGTGGCCCAATTGTTCGAGCGTAAAAAAATTATGACGCTCGATAATCCTCTTGCTCAACGACTGACCGCTGGCTTGTCCGAACTGCTAGCCCGCCAACTACTACCAAATAAATTGGTCGACTCGGAGGCCTTTCAAAAATTTGTGGCCATTGGCACACCGCAATGGAAGGTCCCCGGAAGGAAATATTTCTTCCAGAAGTGCATCCCTGAACTATATGGCCATGTTCAGCTGCAAGTTAATATATCTCTGGCACACAGTGTCGGTGCCAAGATACATCTGACCACAGACACGTGGTCTAGCAAACACGGGCAGGGAAGGTACATAACTTTTACTGCCCACTGGGTGAACCTTCTGACGGCCATCAAGCATGTAACCCGTGGCACCCGTGTGGATTTGGTGTTACCACCATGCAGGCCGGCCTCTTCTTCTCCTCCTCCTACTCCATCCTCCGTCTCCTCCTCAACTGACTCCTCCTTTTCCACTGCTACTGCCTCTTCCGCTGCATGCCCCAAGCTCCGCAGAACCTACTCGACGTGCCAGGTGAGATGTTGCTATGCTGTGCTGCGGCTGTTGTGCCTAGAAGCCAAGAGCCACACCGGTCCTGCACTGCTTTCAGCTCTGTGGTCACAGGCCGATCAGTGGCTGACCTCGCTCAATTTAACAGTTGGTAAAGTGGTGTGCGACAACGGTGCCAATCTGCTGAGCGCGCTGAAACAGGGCAAAATGACACACGTGCCGTACATGGAACACGTCATGAACTTAGTCGTGCAGCGATTTGTTGCCAAATACATGGACATCTTGCGACAGGCCAGAAAAATCTCTGCCCATTTTAGAAGATCTTACACAGCCATGGCTCGCCTTGCTGACGTTCAGCGGCGACACCACTTGCCCGTCAGATGTCTGATTTGTTACTGCCCAACGCGCTGGAACTCCACCGTGTATATGCTTGAAAGGCTGCTCCAGCAGAAACGTGCCGTTAACGACTACCTGTAGAAACTCTGCGGCAGGACAGGTTCTGGGGAGCTTGGTTTCTTTTCACCGCGCCAGTAGCTGCTCATGCGCGATGCATGCAGATTTTTGCGGCCATTTGATGAGATCACCAAACTGATCAGTTGCAGCCAGGGCACCATCAGTGACATCGTACCTCACGCATTCTTTCTGGAGCGTGCATTGCATCGTGTCATTGATCAAGCCGTCGAGGAGCAGGAGGTGAAAGATGAGGAAGTCTCAATGCTGAATGAATTCCCAGGGGGGGGCTACTCCATCTGACACAAGTCAGCAGGAGTCTGAAGAGAAGTCAAAGGAGGATGGTGGCTGGAGGGAGGAGGAGGAGCAAGAAAAGCAGGCTTTAAACTTTTCGGGGATCTCGGTGTTGTCCGTGGCTGGGGGTAGGAGACCAAGGACGACATTCTCCTGGGCGATGAGCAGGAGCCAGGGCACTCCACCGCTTCCAATTTAGTGCAAATGGGGGCCTTCATGCTCCAATGTTTGAAGAGGGACCCCCATATAAAAAGCATAATGGTCAAGGACCTGTACTGGGTGGCAACGTACTCCCAATACAAACACAAAATGGTGGACATGTTACCAGCATCACAGAGGGCTGTCAGAATGTAGAATTTCAAGGCCTTGCTGTGAGAGATGCTGCATTCTACTGTTGTGGGCACTAGCAGAGGAATTTCCACCCACAGCCAAACAGGTGCGGGTACCAATCCTACCGCGCCTGCAAAAAGAGGGCGGTTTGAAGATGTGTTGGTCACTTCAGACATGAGGTCATTCTTGCAGCCAACCCATCGACAGCCGCCCTCTGGATCCAGCCTCAGGGAACGCCTAGACCGACAGGTGTCCGACTACATCGGGTTAACGGCCGATGTGGACACTCTGAGAAGTGAAGAACCCCTTGACTACTGGGTGTGCAGGCTTGACCTGTGGCCAGAGCTGCCACAATTTGCCATAGAACTCTTGGCTTGCCCCTCGTCGAGTGTCCTGTCCGAATGGACGTTCAGCGCAGCGGGGGGAATCGTGACCGATAAGCGCACTCGCCTAGTTCATGACAGTGCGGACTACCTCACATTTTTAAAAATGAATGAGACATGGATTTCGGAGGAATTCAACACCTGTGATGACCACGTGTAATTGAATTTCCTCATGCCAGCCCACACATATCCGCCACCACACAGAACAAAGAATGGTCCTTGCCTTATGTATATACAGTAGCATAAAAGGCCTTTTATGTCAGGTCAATACCTAATTTTCTAGGCTCCCGCTGGGGACATTTTTGAGAGTTTCCCTTTAAGACGCATAAAAATGGCCCCTGATTAAAATACATATTTTTTGTGGGAATTTTTGCCAATGATCCCCCTTCTGGTATATCACTGTCCATGTTGTGGGACTATTTGTGTACTTCTAGTAAGTGTTTGCTGGCTGCAAATATGACTTGAAGGTTTTTCAGGTTCGCCTGCCATTAAAGTGAATAGGGCCCGCCGCGAACGGGCGGTTCTCGAACATTTGATCGCGAACGCGCATTTGCGCTCGCGAATCGTCCCGGTCGATGTTCGTCCATCACTACCCTTGATGTTATTAGTTTTGTGCGGACGCAAGACAGGAGTTGTAGGGTGCAGTGGCCGGGGTTTCATGCTGGTGTCAGTAACCAGGTCAGAGGTAGAACATAAACGTCTCTTTACTGAAGTGCAGAATGGGTGTTGTACTACAGCCAAAAGTATCAAAACACAGTTCCAAATAAATCACAGTGCAAATCTTCCCAGATAACCTTCATGGATTTGAACAAGGATGGGAATTGTAGTACTTCAGAACCCCGTACCCCGATGATGAGCTGTTTGGTGTAGCTCCATAGTCAGAGCTACACAGCACTTTCAACACTGTTGTGGAGGGGGATCACTAGTACAGCGTTTCTCACATTGATTTCAATGCTGGACCCCCGCTGATCAGCTAGTAATGACCTATCCTGCGGATAGGCCATGTCTTAAAAAAAGGTTGACAACCTCTTTAAGTACCCATATAATAGTACCAGCTTTGTATAAGTGGTCATATAATACTACCAGTTTTATAAATGTCCATATAATAGTACCAGCTACCTACCACATAATGGTACTAGGATTTGAATTGATCAAATAGAAGTACCAGCCATATAAGTATCAATATAACAATATAATAGTGTCAGCTGTATAAATGATAATATAATAGCAGCAGACATGCAGTATGTGTCAATATAATAGTACACGTCCAAGCCCTCTACACACAAGACCATGTATGGCCAGCTTAAGTATCAGTTTAAAACAGATGATGAAAACCATTTATTATATTGTAATTTTAAAAACATTTTATGTTTATTTTTTTAGGCATTTGGACAGTCCTTCACCGTCCACCGCAAAGTTGCAGAAGATGGCGAGACCCGAGAGGAGACTTTACTGCAGGAGTCTGCAACCAAGGAAGAGTATTATTTGGGTAGAATACTGGAAATGCAGAACGACCTGAGGCAGAGTAAGACTGTGGTAACCAACGTTCAAGGAGAGAACGAGCGCCTCAATGTCCTTGTCCAGGACCTAAAGGAGGTAGATAACCAGGCTGAATACCCCTCTTTGTTTTGTTTTTTATAGTCCCATTTAGTGCTGATTACAGAGTCTATTGCCTACAAAATCAGTTTCAAAGTAAGCATACCCCCATGTAGGGTAGGTGCCCGAACAAAAAAAAAAACATGCTTTTTTTGTGAAAATCCATTCCTCTGGTCCTAAGAAATCCTTCTTTTTTTGCAAATAAGGTTTTTTGTGCACCCTGGGCAGGGCTGCTCTGTTCTATGGTCCTGGCTTTCCCTTATTTATCACTATCAGCTCTGAAATCTCAGGGAACATTAAACAAGAGGGGGAGACGATGGGAGGAGTTCTGGCATGGCAGTCGAGCACCAAACGGAGCCACCCTAACCACGGTGCAAAGTTGCCAACTGTCTTGATTTGCCGGGACTGTCCCTAATTTTCAGAGACATTCCTGATAAATTTGAGCTGTCCTAGGTTGAAAGTGGGCATTCCCTGGATTAGATTCCACGATTTTACCAGCTAAAATGTTGATAAGTATGACTGGGCAGCAACATTTTATTTGCATAAAAAGTACCCTTTGTTTGCCCTATAAGACACCTACCTGCCCATAAGACACACCTAGGTTTTAGAAAAAAAAATAAGAAAAAAACCTGAAATCTGAAATATCGCTGCCCGACCTGGGTTTTGCCCAAAGGCTTCGTCAGGGGCTGTCACAGCCCCTGACGAAGCCTTTGGGCGAAACCCGGGTCGGACAGCGATATTTCAGATGATTTTATATGCTGATTTCTAGCGGTGCTGTTGTGAGTATAATAAAGCCTTTATTCTTTAACATATTCACGGGTACTGCACTATGTTGCTGATCTTTTGAAGGGTTACCGCTGTCCTGTAAAGTTTCGGTCGGCAGTGTGGCGTGTGCCTGTGGGGAAGTTTCAGCGTGGGATACGATTTAAACTGCGCTTTCCTTTAACAAGGCGTTTCCAAACTATATCTCCTTTGAAGCGTGGACCTGGACTCTGGTTTATTGATTGCATGTGATAAGGAGGTTGCATCGACTCCTATTCCCAGGACTGCTGCTTAGTTTGCGACTTTGACACATAGAACTATTTATTTTTCCTTGCTACTGTAACAAATAGGACTTTGGCACTTCTCTGATAACATTAGATTAGTACACTGCTCAAAAAAATAAAGGGAACACAAAAATAACACATCCTAGATCTGAGTTAATTAAATATTCTTCTGAAATACTTTGTTCTTTACATAGTTGAATCTGCTGACAACAAAATCACACAAAAATAAAAAAATGGAAATCAAATTTTTAATGCATTAATATGGTGAGCATGATGACATGAAGTATGCATACATGTTCCAGGAGGTAATATTCATAAACAAATAAATGTATAGATGAACTGGAGAAAAACCATCAGGAAAACAAATGCAAATGGAGGCAATTAATTTACATGATAGATGGTTTCATCAGCACTTAGTACTAACAAAGCAGGCAGATAAAGAACATAGGCAATTTAGTCCATCTGCAGGTGTTCCTTAAAGGCATTTTTTATTATTGTATTCTACTCATTTTTAAATGGCCTTTATTTAAAAATTGTCAACAGTTTTTCCTCTACAGCTTTCACTTTCAGCCTATTGATTCCTCCTTTTCAGCAAATCCATCAACAATCAGTTTGACTAGATTTTTAGCCCTTATCTCTGAACTCTTGACAGCTCATAAACACAAACTTAAGCTAAATTCATAGCAAACTAATAAGCAAACTTTTGCAGCAATGAGTGTTTATCAGCTGTTAAGACAGTACAAATTAAGGCCACAGATTTCTTTATTTTACTTACAGTTGTGTTCAAAATTATTCAACCCCCACTGAAATTGAGTGTTTTGGCCAGTTTGACATTGATTTTGATCATTTCAGTCATCTTGTTTACAATTAAATCAAAGAGGCACTTGTAAGTCAGACAAATATAACATAACATTTATAATGAAATAACCACAAATGTATTTTCTGTGCTCACATCATTATCAGTTTTATTCAACCCCCAAGTGACATTCAATCTTAGTACTTAGTACAACATCCTTTTCCAGTTATAACAGCTTTTAAACGTGAAGCATAGCTTGACACAAGTGTCTTGCAGCGATCTACAGGTATCTTCGCCCATTCTTCATGGGCAAAAGCCTCCAGTTCAGTCACATTCTTAGGCTTGCGCGCTGCAACTGCTTTCTTTAAGTCCCACCAGAGGTTCTCAATCGGATTTAAGTCTGGTGACTGCGATGGCCACTTCAAAATGTTCCAGCCTTTAATCTGCAACCATGCTCTAGTGGACTTGGAGGTATGCTTGGGATCATTACCCTGTTGAAAGGTCCAACGTCTCCCAAGCCTCAGGTTTGTGACGGACTGCATCATATTTTCATCCAATATCTCCTGGTACTGAAGAGAATTCATGGTACCTTGCACACGCTGAAGCTTCCCTGTACCTGTAGAAGCAAAACAGCCCCAAAGCATGATTGACCCCCCGCCATGCTTCACAGTAGGCAAGGTGCTCTTTTCTTCATAGGCCTTGTTCTTCCTCCTCCAAACATAGCGTTGATCCATGGGCCCAAACAGTTCTAATTTTGTTTCATCAGTCCACAGAACACTATCCCAAAACTTTTGTGGTTTGTCCACATGACTTTTGGCATACTGCAGTCGGCTCTTCTTATTCTTTGGAGACAGCAAGGGGGTGCGCCTGGGAGTTCTGGCATGGAGGCATTCATTACGTAGTGTGCGCCTTGTTGTCTGAGCTGAAACTTCAGTACCCACATCTGACAAATCTTTTTTCAGTTCCTCAGCAGTCACACGGGGACTTTTCTCCACTTTGCGCTTCAGGTAGCGCACAGCAGTCGAAGTCAGCATCTTCTTTCTGCCACGACCAGGTAGCGTTTCAACAGTGCCCTTTGCCTTGAATTTGCGAATGATGCTTCCTATGGTGTCTCTTGGTATGTTTAACATCTTTGTAATCTTCTTATAGCCATTGCCCTTCCTGTGAAGAGAAATCACCTCTTCTCTTGTCTTCCTGGACCATTCTCTTGACTTCACCATGTTTGTAAACACACCAGTAACTGTCTAGAAGGAGCTGAGTATCACAGTCCTTTTAAATCTGCCTAATTGGTGCTTATTATGCTTGATTGCTGCTCCTATACATCCACAGGTGTTTTCAATACCTGATCGAAAACACTTGAATGAACCTCTGTTCTTAAGAGTGGTAGTCTTTAAGGGGTTGAATAATTGTGTCAATGAAGAAATCACAAAAAAAAAATTAATACTGTATTACAAAAACAATTGATGTCATTTTAGTTGCATTTGGTTCTTTAAAAAGTCCTTGTAAGATTTCATTCTGAACACAATTACAAATGTACACTAAATTCCCTAAAACCCTTTACAGCATTGGGGGTTGAATAATTTTGAACACAACTGTACATAGCGCTTACATTTTCCGAAGTGCTTTACAGACAGTATCATTGCTTGCTGTCTCCAATGGAGCTCACAATCTAAGTTCCCTTTCAGTATGTCTTTGGAGTTTGTGAGGAAACTGGAGTAACCCACACAAGCACAGGAAAAACATACAAACTCCATGCAGATGTTGTCCTTTGTTTGGATTAGAACTTAGTAGTAACACAGTGCTGGAAGGCACCAGTCAAGACGTCAGAGCAGCTCTCTGACTGATTCATTGTGCAGCAGAATGCAGAAGTCTGCAGATATACTGAAGTTAAAAGATGTAGAGGAAAAACTGTTGAAGATGTTTAATAAAGACCAATTGAAAAAAATATTTTATTTCAAAATGAGAGTGCAGTGATAAGAAAGTGCCCCAAAGATGTCCATAGCATATGTAGAAGCAATCCTACAAGAAATGTTATTATCTGGCACGTTAGAAATGTAAGTGATGCAAAGAGTAGGGTAGGTAATTGTATTGCTGAAGTCTTATTTTTCAACTTTTTGACTCTGTGCAGGTTCCTTGCTGTATCACATGACCAACAATCTGATTCGCTGAACAAGAAGTGTTTTTGGCTGGGCAGGAAGTCACTTTCTTCATTCATTTCTATGTTCAGTTCCTTAAATTGCTAATGTGCCACATGATAACATTTTATGATGTAAAAGAGGATATTGAGTAATTCTCATTTTCCTTAGCTTGTTTATACCTGTGCAGCATCTTTGCTTTGATGCTGCCAAGGTTTCCATGAAGCTATAGTTCCCATGATTTATCTCCCCTCTCACGTACATTGCCTCTATTTACAGTTACCTGTATATCGCTCTATTACATTTGTTAAAGTGGTGCTGTAATTATTCCTGTCTGCTTCTCTATTCTGTTGCTTGTTGTCTCTCCATTATTAGCTGCCCAGCATGTAGAACATGATTCTTCCATAGACAGGAATATATGTGTACAGGTAACCTAAAATTAGACAGAAATATACAACCTAATGCTGAAAAAGACTACACTGCTATGTCATCTGAAAAATGAAAAAACATTGTGGCAAAAAAAAAATTGCAACATACTTTTATATAGCTAAAGTACTTGTACTATAATCTAAATGGCTGTAATCGTAACAATCCATAGAATAAGGTTATTAATGCCACACAAGTCCAAAGTTTGAAAAAAATTGAAATGCAAAAAGTAATGGTGGAATTGAAGATTTTTGTGGAGTTCACCATCAAAACTAGCAGAAATTCCTAGCTTTATGAATCATTAGTTCTACATGCTTGATACTGGGGTCAGTTCCTTCTTAACTCATAAGAACATTTTTTAATCAGACCCCAGATTAGAATAAAGAGAATATTCAGTCGTCTGGTGCAGCTTATGCAAAGGGAAAGTAAAAGAGTTGCCAAACAATAAACCTACCATTCTAATTTCTCTCAAGGTCTCTGTATGCTGCCAATGAATGGAAACGCGTGTTTACATCCAGAAACTATGGCAATCTGATGTGTATTTTACAAGAAGATCTGCTTTACAAATTGGTGGCTGACACACAGATTTATGCCAATGATGTGGTGCAGGTCTGCATTAGGATTAGCTCCATTCTCATTAAAGTGGTTGTCTAGGTGTTTAAAATAGGATAGGTCATGATCATAATTATATGTTCTTGGGATAGTATTCCAGGCCCCTCTGCTGACTATCTGTTTGAAGAGACCGCGTTGCTCCAGTGAGCCCTGCAACCTCTTCCTGGGCCAGTGATGTCACATTCATCAATCACATGGTCTAGGTGCAGCTCAGTCTCATTAAAGTCCAAAATACAAAGGAAAATGTCTCTGGTTATCTTACGGTGAATCCTCGACGCTGCAAGCCGCAAAGAGTGACGTGGGTTTTTGTCACTTATCCATTTATTTGATTGAACTTCAGTCTCATTAAAGTGAATGGGGCTAAGCTGCAATACCAAACACTGCCACTATCCAGTGGACAGTGCTGTGCTTGGTAAACTACAAGGCAGCTTTTAAGGTTTTCATTTAAGGGGGCTAGTGCCCATCGCAACCCTTAAAGGGATATTTCAGGATTCTAATATTGATGATGACCTATCCTCAGGGTAGGCCATTAAGATCTGATGAGTAGGGGTCAGCTGTTTCAGAGTACTTCCAGCCCCGGATGTTCTGGAAATATTTTCTTTCTCTAATTATCTTTTTTGTCTCTGGAGGGACTCACCAAGACAGCAGCTTCTTTGTAGAAGGGTTTTATAAGATATCACAACAGAGCTCTGGTCTGTGATAATCTAGATCTACTGTATGACAGCTTATATAGTGTACAGATCATATGAACTAACGAATGATAACACTAAGATGGTATGATTCGGTTACTTGGGTTCAGTCTTGAATGGCCAGTGACATGAACAGTTATCACAATATAAATTTGATATGAAACCAGCAATATAAATAGTAAAGATATCAATGTTACTAACAAATTCTGATTGATGTCATGTTGGCAGATTAGTAAAGTACCATGTACCTTATTAAAAATATTCAACTGTCCTGTCACTAGCGATTAACTGTTGTGTGAATGCTACTTTCACTTTGTGCCAGTCATCTAAATAGCCTTATCTCTAAATTACTAAAAGGTCCTAAACACTTATTTAACCTCCTAACAGTCACTTTGGGAAATTGGGAAAGCCCTCCCAAAAATGTCACATTTTTTATTGTAGATTTTTAATGTGTGTCTGCAGTACAGTAAATCTTGTTGACGCACAACTCAGGGGACATTATTGCATTTTTAACCCCTTAGTAACATCATTAATTTAAGCCTTAAGAACCAATAATATTTCCCCCCTTTGTGTTCTAGAAGTCACAACTTTTTAATTTTTTCTTCTAATTTATTTTATTTTATTTTGCAGGATTAGTTGTAGTTTTTTTAGGAACTATTTTCGGGTATATATAGTGTAGTAAATAACTTTTATTATTTTTAGGGGGAAAGATAAAAAAGCAATTTTTACATTATTTTGTGGAATTTTTTTACGACGTGCACTATGTGGTAAAAATAACATAATTTTATTATCTGGGTCACTACAATGATGATAATGTCACATTTCTATATATTTTTACTATTTTTCTATCTCCCTCTCCTCCAGACTGACAGAGAGGGGGGTGGCTGCTTTAACCACTTATAATTTATATTGTTTGAAAGGTGACATTCCAAGTTTTCAGACAAAACCAGAATGACAGCAATATGTTCAGTACAGGGGAAGATATCACTGATAGAAATCGGGATGCTGTGATTGCAGCTGAAAGTTAAAGTAATGACTTTAGCTGTCATTTTGGGATTGTATGAAAGCCTGGAATATCAGCTTTTCAGCAAACAAGACTAGTTGCATGTTTCTAGCTGCTACCATTCAGGAGATAGCAGCATCTAAAGCAGCCCTCCCCCTCCTGTTAGCTACTTTTCCCACTGCCGGAGTTGGACTCGGGCAAAACAGTTAGGTGGTGTTGGGGCAAAAACCTCACTGCCGGATGAGTCATGGTTCCAAATTAGAAAAATGTGTGTGCACTTACAGAAAATAACTGATACACACGCGCAATGCTATGTACCAAGTTTCTCTAAACTTTATTGAAAGAAAGCAGAGTTATAAAGCAAATTTCTGGATCATTTCCAACTGAAGATGTAGTTAAACATTTACATAACTCATTAAAACCAAAATCTCAAATGAGCATCTCTTGGCTATACCCCCGGAGCGTCTCCCTAATCCTAAGAGTGGGTGTTAATCATGTACCAGTTTTTCTAGCAATTATAGAAATTCCTTTAGACCAGGTGCTGGGGGCTAGAAGTGACCTTGAGGTTACAGTAAACTTAGCAAAGAAGTTCACAGTTTTGTAACATAAAATGTGAAGAGAAAGTAAAATAAAGGAGTTAACTGCACAGGTAAAATGGAACAAGGTAAGGGGAGAGCGGAGGAGTGAGGGAAAGGAAACGTGAGACGTCAATGGATAGCCACAAAGGTGGTACTGGAGGATGGAAGTAGTAAAAGAGGTATATAGATAAGTACAGTACAAACGTTAGGCAACTCCCCAAGCCAAAAAAGAAGAAGTAATTACCCTCTTGTGGGCTGATATAAAAATAGAAATTCATAGATCGGCTGAGTATCTCAGGGATCCCGATGATACTCAGGGGGCGCCACAAGAAGAAGTCTGTGTCTATATTCCTTTGTTTCATGTGATATTCAATACATAAACTCCAATATTCAATAAGTAAAAATCGATGATATCTCTATTAAGTACTAACAGAGTATCACACTTACTTCACTGAGGAGGAGGGTATAGGATAAAGTTCCAGACACCTATACATTCACCTCCCCCGCTGATATCGCCTTGCAAGATGTACCAGAAGCTTCCTGGTCCCCAGGGAGATGACACCGGGGCTTCAAAGTGAAATGGAAGTCTTTATTAATTCAGCTCGACACATTTCGGGATAATTCCCTTTTTCAAGAGCATGTACATACAGCAAGTAGGACAAACTTATATAGGGAGACAGGAACACATGGTATGGGGTCATCACATGAAGGGGAGGGGAGTGAAGGCCCAAATTATGTCATTTCCTGAACACTGCTGTATTCCATAAAGATAAAGTCAATGGGGCTATGATGGCTTTTTTTGAAAAATAAATAAATAATAATAAAACTCTCTACTAACATTGTTTAGCTATTTCTTTCTTGATGTACCTGTGGGCAATCTGTACTAAAAAAGAAAAACCGGAAGTGGACGTGGAATGCGTTCCACCGTGGAACAAAGCAGGACTCCTAATGGAGTAGAGAGAAAAAAAAATTATCAGTGGTGCGATGCTGATGCACTTTACTGAGGAGCGTATCAGAAAGAAATAGTAGCGCTCTGGGGGATAGGCGGAGTCTGTATGTGCTGATGCGTTCCATCAGGCAGGAAGTGTCCTGAATCAGGGGGCGGTGTCTGCAAGAAGAGGCTCGTCCCAACCCACTGGTGAATGGGAAAGATGAGCGTTATGCAGATGTGTTCCACTGTGGAACGCATCGGGGAACAGGAGGCAGACTTTTCTTCTTATCTGGGCATGATAGATTGGGGTAAATGGAATACAATTGAGATGAATTGTAGTATTAGGTTATATATAAAAAACTAAGGGGTTTCAATATTATTCTATTGTAATTAAAAGTGAGATGAAAGATGAGGTATAATCTTTGAGAATATATAAATATATACCGTATACATATAAACATGTAAGAAGATATAAATATACA
The DNA here is from genome assembly GCF_905171765.1 of Bufo bufo. Taxonomy (NCBI): domain Eukaryota; kingdom Metazoa; phylum Chordata; class Amphibia; order Anura; family Bufonidae; genus Bufo; species Bufo bufo. The sequence continues at coordinate 255,591,988 of NC_053389.1, forward strand.
AATGCATCAATAAATATATAAAAATATATAAGCATATACCTGTACACATGTGGAATAAAAACAAGGGTATGGGAATCTGAATAGAAGCCATTACGGACACAATTGGGGGACCCAGTCCCGTGTGGGCTAAAGTATATAGGCCGAACCACCCAAAGTATCAGAGAGAGACTTAACTTGCACCGTTCGAATATGAAGAAAGAGTACGCTAAACACAGCGTCTCCAGACACTTTGCACAAGAACATAGTGGTGATGCATCCCTCCTACAGCTAACCCCCATTGAATGGGTCCCAAAGTCCTTCCTACAACTCTGTAGGAAGGAAATGTAATAGATTTTTTGTTTTAATACCCTGACTCCCTTTGGTTTGAATGAGACACTTGAATATAGCAATTATTAACTAATACCCCAGAAATTTGTTCAGACTGGGTCCCCCAATTGTTTCCGTAATGGCTTCTATTCAGATTCCCATACCCTTATTTTTATTCCACATGTGCATATGCTTATATATTTTTATATATTTATTGATGTATTTGTGTATTTATATGTTCTTACATGTTTATATGTATATATATTTATACAGTATATTATCATATATTTTCATATACTTTTACATATATATACCTTCTAATATTTATGTATCTTTTTCATGTCCCAATAATGACACTGTACTGATTATACCTAATCTTTCCTCTCACTTTTAATTACAATAGAATAATATTAAAACCCCTTAGTTTTTTTTATATATAACCTAATACTACAATTCATCTCAATTGTATTCCATTTACCCCAATCTATCATGCCCAGAAAAGAAGCAAAGTCTGCCTTCTCTTCCCCGATGCGTTCCACAGTGGAACACATCTGCATAACGCTCATCTTTCCCATTCACCAGTGGGTTGGGACGAGCCTCTTCTTGCAGACACCGCCCCCTGATTCAGGACACTTTCTGCCTGATGCGCTCCACAGTGGAACGCATCGGCACATACAGACTCCGCCTATCCCCCAGAGCGCTACTATTTCTTTCTGATGCGCTCCTCAGTGAAGCGCATCACCATCGCACCACTGGTAATTTTTTTTCGCTCTACTCCATTAGGAGTCCTGCTGCGTTCCACGGTGGAACACATTCCACGCCCTCTTCCGGTTTTTATTTTTTAATACAGATTGCCCACAGGTACATCAAGAAAGAAATATCTAAACAATGTTGGTAGAGAGTTTTATTATTATTATTTATTTATTTATAAAAAAAAAAAAAGCCATCATAGCACCATTGACTTTTATTTTTATTGAATACAACAGTGTTCAGGAAATAACATAATTTGGGCCTTCACTCCCCTCCCCATCATGTGATGACCCCATACCATGTGTTCCTGTCTCCCTATATAAGTTTGTCCTACTTGTTGTATGTACATGCTCTTGAAAAAGGGAATTATCCCGAAACGTGTCGAGCTGAATTAATAAAGACTACCATTTCACTTTGAAGCCCCGGTGTCATCTCCTTGGGGACCAGGAAGCTTTTGGTACATCTTGCAAGGTGATCTCAGCGGGGGAGGTGAAGGTATAAGAGTCTTCAATGAACTGCATAGACAGAACATTGTGATTGATATAGAGCAGGCATGCTCAACCTGCGGCCCTCCAGCTGTTGTAAAACTGCAACTCCCAGCATGCCCTGCTGTAGGCTGATAGCTGTAGGTTGTTCAGGCATGCTGGGAGTTGTAGTTTTGCAACAGCTGGAGGGCCGCAGGTTGAGCATGCCTGATATAGAGGATCAGTAATGGCCAGTTCGCCGTGTTCGCCCGCGAACATATGCGAGCTGCCATCTTAACTCCCAAGTCCGGCGATGCACAGGTAAGTCCTTACCTGTGCCTGTGCGCGAGCCGGTCTGAAATGAAATGCGGTCTCCGGGTGCAGGCAGTTCCGAGAACAGCCGCCGGGGGCCTTCATCGGGCTGTTCTCGGAACTGCCTGCACCCGGAGACCGCATTTCATTTCAGACAGGCTTGCGCACAGGCACAGGTAAGGACTTACCTGTGCATCACCGGACTTGGGAGTTAAGATGGCAGCTCGCATGTGTTCGCGGGCGAACACGGCAAACTGGCCATCACTGTAGAGGATATCAAATCGGAGATAAGTGACACTTGGTCCTATTCATTACCTGAGATATCTGAAACTTTGACTAATAATCAACCATACTCTAATCAAAACCTCAGAAATTATATACCAAACTTTCTCCATCACGAACTGGACTGGATTTTGCTAGAGGTTTATTTGAAATTGAATATGATACCGAGAGGTCTACACTCGCGTCTTAAGCCGACTTTTCCAGACGATAAATCTTTCGTATCAGAATGGGAAAATACAATTAGACAGTGTTCCCAACAATTCCTGAGAATACTTATTAACCCCTTAGGGACCCATGACGTACTGGTACGGCATGGTTCCCGAGTCCTTAAGGACCCATGACGTACCGGTACGTCATGGGTTTAAAACTACATTGCGGCGCGGCGGGGGTTAATCGGAACAGGATGTCCGCTGAAATCATTCACCGGGCATCCTGTCACAACGCCGTATCGGCGATCGCAGCAAACCGCAGGTCAATTCAGACCTGCAGTTTGCTGTGTTTCCGGTCCATTCGGGTCTCCGGTGACCCGATGAACTGGAAAATAACTGTGATCGGTGGTGTGATTACACACCACCAATCACAGTCCGAACATTTGGGAGAGTCGGTGCTGGCCGTGGTGCTGATGGCTGCTGTCCATGGTGCTGATTGGTGCGGGGAGAGAGGCGGGAGATTCAAACTCCAGGCGCTCATCTCTCCCCTCCTGTTCCTGTTGCTGCACCGTCCAGCACCGCCCTCATCAGCTCCTGCGATCCCCCCGTTGGCACCCATCACCCTCCAGGTAGGTTAGGGTCAGTGAGGGAGAGGCACCATTAGGCAGAGATAGAAGGGAGAGTTAATTAGGGGGGGAAAAAAAAGTTTAACAGATTTATTGTTTTTGGTGGTCTCTGGTGGTTGGGGTCCACAGCACTTAGCTGTGAGACCCTAGACCCACCCCTGCCACTTGCCATCACCAGCCCCCCCCTTTTTTTTTTTTGCGTGTGCTGACTGTTTTTTTCAGTGACCCATTTGTGAATCTGATGGTGGAGCAGACGAACCTGTACGCCCAACAGTTTGTGGCTTAGCACCCGGGCTCCTTTTTGGCTAGACCCGGTGGCTGGACGCCGGTCAGTGCAGCCGAGATGAGGACATTTTGGGGCCTCGCGCTGCACATGAGTCTAGTGCAAAAACCCAGTGTCAGGCAATACTGGAGTGAGGACGTCCTCTACCAGACCCCACTCTACAGTATGGCCATGACACGTCCCCGGTTTGAGGCCATCCGAAAATGTCTGCATTATTCAGATAATGCAGCATGTGACCCCCCCGAGGTGATCCTGCCTATGACCGTCTGTATAAGATACGGCTGGTCATCGATCACTTTGGGGCCAAATTTGCGCAGGCCTACGTACCTGGATGGGAGGTCGCGGTTGATGAGTCTCTCAATGCGTTCAAGGGGAGACTCCATTTCCGTCAATACATTCCCACTAAGTGGGCGAGGTATGGCGTGAAAATGTACAAAATTTGTAAGAGTACCTCAGGGTACACTTACAAATTTTGTGTGTACGAGGGGCGAGATTCCCGTATTCAACCCCCAGAATGTCCCCCCACTCTGCGTGTTAGCGGGAAACTCGTGTGGGACCTTATGTACCCACTGCTAGATAAGGGTTACCACTTGTACGTGGATAACTTTTATACTAGCATTCCCTTGTTCAGATCCCTTGCCACCAGATCCACGTCCGCTTGTGGGACCGTGCGGAAAAATCAACGCGGCCTCCCTGCCCACCCCCTCCAGGTACCTATCCCCAGGGGTGAGACCTGTGCCCTTACCAGTGGAAACCTGTTGCTGGTCAGATATAAGGACAAGAAGGATGTCCTTTTACTGTCCACAATCCACGGTAACAGCATCACCCCTGTCCCTGTGCGAGGTACCGCAGCAACGGTCCTCAAGCCCGATTGTATCGTCGACTACAATCGGTATATAGGAGGGGTTGATCTCTCTGATCAAGTCCTCAAGCCATATAATGCCATGCGCAAAATCCGGGCATGGTACAAAAAAGTTGCGGTCTACTTGGTACAGGTTGCCTTGTACAACGCTTTTGTACTATCCCGAAGCGCTGGCAGCACAGGGACATTCCTCCAATTCTATGAGGCAGTCCTCAAGGACCTGATTTTTTCAGACCGGGAAAGAGCAAGCCGGAGTACCTCGGGAATTGGACGCGCCCGGATCGTCCCTGGCCAACATTTTCGAGGTGTGGTCCCCCATACTGGAAAGAAGGGACGAATCCAAAAAAGATGCAGAGTGTGTCACAAGAGGGGGATACGGAAGGACACCACCACTCAATGTGACACTTGCCCCGATCATCCGGGCCTCTGCGTTATCGATTGCTTCAGGGAGTATCACACTTCCATGGAGTACTAAATTTTTATAATCCCCAACAGTCCCCTAGAGAACATAAAAAACTATGGCTCTCAGACTTTGGAGACACGGAAACAATTTTTTTTTTCCAAAAATATTAGTTTTAGTGCAGGCATCCTCAAACTGCGGCCCTCCAGATGTTGTAAAACTATAACTCCCAGCATGCCCAGACAACCTACAGCTATCAGCAGGGCATGGTGGGAATTGTAGTTTTACAACATCTGGAGGGCCGTAGTTTGAGGATGCCTGCTCAGTGTCTCCAAAGTCTGAGAGCCATACATATTGGGCATCGCCGCGTCCGTAAAAATCTTCTCTATAAAAATAAAATTTAACCCAACTTCCCCGGATGAACAGCGTTAAAAAAAAAAAAAAAATTGTAATAGAGCTCGATCAAAATGTAATTTGCACCCCCAATTAGTGCCAATAAAACCGCCATCTCATCCACCAAAAAATGAGCCCCTACATTAGATAGTCGCCCAAAAAAAATAAAAACTGTAGCTCCCAGGCTATGGAGATACTAAAATAATTTTTTTTTGTTCCTAAAATGATAATATAGTGTAAAATTGAAATAAATTTTAAAATGTAGACATATTAGATATCGCTGCGTCCGTAAGAATCTGCCCTTTTGACCAAACTCCTAGGATGAACAGCGTTAAAAATATAAAATAAAAACGGTGCTAAACACCGATTTTTTGGCAAAATTTCCATTTGAATCCTTTTTTTCCGGTAATAAAGCAAGGTTTAACAGCCAAACAAAACTAAATATTTATTGCACTGATTCTGTAGTTTGCAGAAACACCCCATATGTGGTCGTAAATGGCTATATAGCCACACGGCAGGGCATAGAACGAAGGGAACGCCATATGGTTTCTGGAAGGCAGATTTTGATGGACTGGTTTATTTACACCATGTCCCATTAGAAGCCCCCCCTGATGTAGCCTGGACTAGAAACTCCAAAAAAAGTTACCCCATCTAAGAAACTACACCCCTCAAGGTATTCAAAAGTTACTTTACAAACTTTGTGTCAGAGTGGTTCTATATAGGCAGAGATTCATCAATGATTTCGACCGAGAAATCACAGACAGATGCAGAAAGATATGTCTGAGGAGATCTGATCTGACCACCCCTAAGACCTTTATTTTATACACATCTCATTATAGGAGTTACAAGATAATTAAGATGTTTACAGTACTATGATTGGACAATACAAGTTACATAATCTCACATGACATATATTGGCAATAAAGAACCTTACATAACAGAGTAATAAATCAAAGTGACATAACTCAAAATTCAAAAGGTCACATTCTCACATTTGGCTTGGACACATCTTACATTTGGCTCATCAATATCCGCAGTTCTTGGATTTTGAAGTACACAAGATAACAAGGCCCAGTTGATAATTATGCAACTAACAGATTTGCACAATAACCCAAAATTCCCCTAAAACTCATTTTTCCTGTGGTTTATTTAGATGCCATACTCCCCCTTCTTCTCACAGACTGCTGTCTCCATCTATTCTCAGATTACCTTAATCTTAGTAAACGTGCTACAGTGGAATATATGATAAAGGTTACATCTTTCTAGAACTACTGAGACCAAACAGCTTAAAAGAATAATACACATACATTTGATATACCAGAGATATGTTTAAAGCAAGATATGGTAATTACTCTCACATTTGTTAACCCTTTAGGTGTTCCACAAAACTAAATAGCGAATGTAGAAACAATTTTAGAATTTAAATTTTTTGTTACCTTGCTTCAAAAAAGTGTAATATAGAGCAACCAAAAATCATATTTACCCTAAAATAGTCCCAAAACAACAACTACCTTATCCCGTAGTTTCCTAGATGGGGTCACTTTTATGGAGTTTCTACTCTAGGGGTGCATCAGGGGGCTTGAAAGGGTACATGGTGTAAATAAACCAGTCCAGCAAAATCTGCCTTTCAAAAACCATATGGCGTTCCTCTTCTTCTATGTTCTGCCGTTTAGCCAAATACTAGTTTACGACCACATATGGGGTGTTTCTGCAAACTACAGAATCAGGGCAACCCATATTGAGTTTTGTTTGGCTGTTAACCCATTTTTTCCAGTAATAAAGTAAGGGTTAAAATGGAAAATTTTCCAAAAAATAGAAATTCCTAAATTGTTTCTCCATCTGCCATTAACTCTTGTGGAACACCTAAAGGGTTAACAAAGTTTGTAAACCCAGTTTTGAATACCTTGATGGTTGTACTTTCTTAGATGGAGTCACTTTTTTGGAATTTCTATTCTAGGGGTGCAACGGGGAACTTGAAATGGGACATGGTATAAACAAAACCAGTCCTGCAAAATCTGCCTTCCAAAACCCATATGGCGTTCCCCTCCTTCTATGTCCTCCCATTTGGCCAAACAGTAGTTTAGGACCACATATGGGGTGTTTTTGCAAACTACAGAATCAGGGCATCCCATATTGAGTTTTTTTGGGCAGTTAACCCTTACTTTATTACTGTAAAAAATGGGTTAAAATTGAAGATTTTCCAAAAAATAGAAATTCCAAAATTGTTTCTCCATCTGCCATTAACTCTTGTAGAACACCTAAAGCGTTAAAAAAAATTGTAAACCCAGTTTTGAATACCTTGAGGGGTGTACTTTCTTAGATGGAGTCACTTTTTTGGAATTTCTATTCTAGGGGTGCAACGGGGGGCTTGAAATGGGACATGGTATAAACAGAACCAGTCCTGCAAAATTTGCCTTGCAAAAACCATATGGCGTTCCCCTCCTTCTATGTCCTCATGTTTGGCCAAACAGTAGTTTACGACCACATATGGGGTGTTTCTGCAAACTACAGAGTCAGGGCAACCCAAATTGAGTTTTGTTTGGCAGTTAACCCTTGCTTTGTTCCTGGAAAAAATTTATTATATTGGAAAATTTTCAAAAAAATCAAAATTCTTACATTTTATGTCCATTTGCCATGAAGTCTTGTGGAAGACCTAAAGTGTTAACAAAGTTTGTAAAATCAGTTTTGAATTACGTAAGCCTTACAAAGTGACTTCAGACCTGAACTGGTCCATAAATAGTGGGATTTGGAAATCTGAAAAATTGCAAAATTTGCTTCCAAACTTCTAAGCTATGTAACATCCCCAAAAATAAAATGACATTCCCAAAATGATACAAACATGAAGTAGACATATGGGGAATGTAAAGTCATCACAATTTTGGGGGGTATTTCTATGTATTACAGAAGTAGAGAAACTGAAACTTTGAAATTTGCAAATATTTCAAAACTCTCACTCCAGATAGAATTTCCCTACGGAAACAGGAGTACATTACAGTCAGGAAAAAGTGCGGTAAAATTACATGTCTGATTATAATACATATCCCACCCAACAGAAGAAGAGATTGTGAGTCCTGTTACCTCCTCTGTTCACATGCACACACCCCTCCGCAGCCATCCATACAGGCCCCACCTTCTCCATTCTACCATAATAGAAATATAAAAACCAGGACTTTTTACAATAGTAGTTATGGACAACGCCACCATTTCCAATCAGAGCGGGCCTTATCCCACCGCCCCCCCCCCCCCCCCAGGAACACTACTCATAGTACTACCCCTCCATCTACCAGTACTTTCACCACTATAAACACCTGAGCTAGTAACCAACCCTCTGACTATAACGATTCCCCCAAATGCACCGTTCACCATTGAGGAAAAACTAGTAATCTATGATAAAAACCAGATTGAGATGAATGCCCAAAGGTCATCTCAGCCAGAACAAATACCTGCTGTCTTATTAGACCATTTCACCATTAGGTCCCCCCCTCCCCCCCTCTGAACAAGGGGTCCAGAATATCAATATCTCAACTTAACATTTTTTTGAATTACCCCACAACCTCTCCAAACCCCACCAGGACCAAACACAGAAGAAGGAGCTGCAGGGGGGGAAAGGAAGAAATAAATGACCCTGTCAGCAAAAAAGTGCGCCCTTTATCCCAAAGTCTAGATAATTAATCAAAATACCTGAGATCTAAAGGTATTTTCAATCTTTCAGATTATATTCTAAGAAGAGAGGAAATGCAGTTGCAAGAAAAAGTATGTGAACCCTTTGGAATGATATGGATTTCTGCACAAATTGGTCATAAAATGTGATCTGATCTTCATCTAAGTCACAACAATAGACAATCACAGTCTGCTTAAACTAATAACACACAAATAATTAAATGTTACCATGTTTTTATTTAATTTATTTAATTTTTTTATTTAATTTTTTGTGTCTTATTAGTTTAAGCAGACTGTGATTGTCTATTCTTGTGACTTAGATGAAGATCAGATCACATTTTATGACCAATTTGTGCAGAAATCCATATCATTCCAAAGGATTCACATACTTTTTCTTGCATCTGTAGAAGTATTAAGTAGAGGTCTATCATTTTGCCCCAACAATAACCCAGACCTTTTTGAACTTTTTGTAAATCTCAACCAGTATATCCGAAAAAATTAACTTTACAACGCCATTTTGATACTAAACCTAATACCCCCCATCGTCACAACAACCGAGGAGGACGCTGACATTGACTATTTATTCAACGAACTCTTTCACACACCCATCCATTCATCCCTCCAACCCAAATCCAACTTCTATCCACTGGAGAGCAGAGGGTCCCATATAAAGACGTTCTACAATTAAGTGCTTATCGACTTGAAAATGGCCTTTTCAGACAAAAACAACACACCCACTGGTGTTCACAACGTCTCGAAAACACAGAAAAAAGCTATGACCAATCTAGCTAGGAATGACAATATAGTCATCAAAAATGCAGATAAGGGAGGGGGGATAGTTATTCTAAACACAGAGGACTACCACAAAGAGGCCCTAAACATACTTTCTGATATCACATACTACAATAAACTACAAACTGATTCCACAGTGGATTTAAAAAAAACAACTTTACAACCTTATATATAAAGGTTATGTGGATAAAATCATCACAAAAAAAGAAAGAAACTATTTATTGACAGAAAACCCTTCCATACCATATTTCTACTTTTTACCTAAAATCCACAAATCGCTCACGAACCCCACCGGTCGACCAATAATATCAGGGATAAACTCCATTACTTCCAACTTATCTGCTTATGTTGACTGTCTCCTACAAAAATATGTAGTAAATTTACCCTCCTACTTACGAGACTCCAGTCAACTAATTACAATACTGAGAGATTTCGAATGGAAAAACAAAATGTTATGGATAACCTTTGACGTATCATCGCTGTACAGCAATATTATACATACGTTAGGTATCGATGCGGTTAACAAGTTCCTTTCTATTGATCCCTACATGCCCCTCAAACAAATTAGTTTTATTTTAGACTCCATATCCTTCATTTTAAACCACAATTATTTTACCTATAAAGATTGTTTTTACAATCAAAACCGGGGAACCGCGATGGGTACGAAATTTGCGCCATCGTATGCTAATTTACTTATGGGGGCATTTGAGGAAACTTTCGGCCTATTAGATCATCCCAATATTAAATTATATAAGCGCTATATAGATAGCATTATCTTCATTTGGGAAGGTAGTAGGGACACACTTGACAAACTTATCTTAAACATCAACCAAAACAACTGGAACCTAAAATTTATGGCACAGATCGATTCTACAACCACTGTATTTCTCGATCTACAATTAACCACTACCAACAAACAGATCGAGACAAGTACACACTTTAAAGATGTTGACGCAAACAGTTATCTGGACTATAAGAGTTGTCACTACCACAAGTGGAAATGTAATATACCATTTGGTCAGATGAGATGAGTCAGAAAAAACTGTTCTAATGATGCAATTCTAAAAGACCAATTAAAAACATTAGTCTAGGTTCCTAGAAAAGGGATATCCAGAGGGCCTGATCTCAGACTCAATTCATAAAATTGAGAAAACAACCCAAATATATTGTTTGCGACCAAAATAGCAAGCACCAACTAATGAAAAGAATAAATAATTTTATCACCCGATATACATCATCTCACAGTAAAATCAAAGCAATCCTTAAGCAACATTAGCCTCTACTTCTTAACAACCCTATTTTAGGCAAATCCATGCCCAAACTACTGCACATTACATTTTGCAGGGCAAAAACATTAAATCAAATTCTATCTCCCTCCTGCCCGAAACTAAATAACTCAGTACCAACGCCACCAGCAAACAGAAGTCCACAGTGAACCCAGATAGACCCAAGGGATCGTACAAATGTGGGCATAAACGGTGCAAATGCTGCTTCACAATAATTCATGGCACAAATGAAGTCACCATTAACTTCTCTAGAGAAAAAATTCGCCAGCTAAGCTATATGTACTGTAGCACCACGAATGTAATATACATGTTGGAATGCCCGTGTGGGCTATAGTATATATGCCGAACCCCCCAAAGCATCAGAGAGAGACTTCACTCGCACCATTCCAATATCAAGAAAGAGTACGCTAAACACAGAGTCTCCAGACACTTTGCACAAGAACATAGTGGTGATGCATCCCTCCTACAGCTAACCCCCATTGAATGGGTCCCAAAGTCCTTCCTACAACTCTGTAGGAAGGAAATGTAATGGATTTTTCGTTTTAATACCCTGACTCCCTTTGGTTTGAATGAGACACTTGAATATAGCAATTATTAACTAATACCCCAGAAATTTGTTCAGACTGGGTCCCTCAATTGTTTCCGTAATGGCTTCTATTCAGATTCCCATACCCTTATTTTTATTCCAAATGTGCATATGCTTATATATTTTTATATATTCATTGATGTATTTGTGTATTTATATTTTCTTACATGCTTATATGTGTATATATATTTATATATTATCATATATTTTTATATACTTTTACATATATATATATATATACACTCACCTAAAGAGTTATTAGGAACACCATACTAATACGGTGTTGGACCCCCTTTTGCCTTCAGAACTGCCTTAATTCTACGTGGCATTGATTCAACAAGGTGCTGATAGCATTCTTTAGAAATGATGGCCCATATTGATAGGATAGCATCTTGCAGTTGATGGAGATTTGAGGGATGCACATCCAGGGCACGAAGCTCCCGTTCCACCACATCCCAAAGATGCTCTATTGGGTTGAGATCTGGTGACTGTGGGGGACATTTTAGTACAGTGAACTCATTGTCATGTTCAAGAAACCAATTTGAAATTATTCAAGCTTTGTGACATGGTGCATTATCCTGCTGGAAGTAGCCATCAGAGGATGGATACATGTTCTCATTCTGTTTACGCCAAATTCGGACTCTACCATTTGAATGACTCAACAGAAATTGAGACTCATCAGACCAGGCAACATTTTTCCAGTCTTCAACAGTCCAATTTTGGTGAGCTTGTGCAAATTGTAGCCTCTTTTTCCTATTTGTAGTGGAGATGAGTGGTACCCGGTGGGGTCTTCTGCTGTTGTAGCCCATCCGCCTCAAGGTTGTGCGTGTTGTGGCTTCACAAATGCTTTGCTGCATACCTCGGTGACCCCCTGACGAAGGCACGCCTAAACGCGCGTTGGGGTAGCGCCACCCTGGGTCTTTTTGCACATGGTCTCTCAGGTGAGCTCCGGTCTCCTGCTGCCCCCCTCTGGCTGTGTGATTCCTCATCCACTTGCACTTGGCTTCCCTCCTGCAACATACCTCCATCTCTCATGTGTTTGCAGCTTTTGCCATTGGGGGTGCATGAGTTGACCTGGCTTTACCTGGCATGTTATGGTTAGATTATTTGTCTACTTTTTTTATGGGTTGGGCACTGTACCCATTACTCTTCTTGTCCCCATGCTATATATCTCCATATACCATAACTTTCCATCATATATTCGTGTGCTTGTCCTCCCAGGGTGGCGCTCTTTCTTGTTCTCCGCTCTCATCACCCTGCTTTACGGCATCCTTTGTACTAATTTTATCCATGTTTGTTATTTTTAACATGTTACAATAAAATTTATATATATTTTTGATATCATGAGCTCGCTTTTCATTTGTTTCTGCATACCTCGGTTGCAACGTTATTTCAGTCAACGTTGCTCTTCTATCAGCTTGAATCAGTCGGCCCATTCTCCTCTGACCTCCAGCATCCACAAGGCATTTTTGCCCACAGGACTGCCGCATACTGGATGTTTTTCCCTTTTCACACCATTCTTTGTAAACCCTAGAAATGGTTGTGCGTGAAAATCCCAGTAACTGAGCAGATTGTGAAATTCTCAGACTGGCCTGTCTGGCACCAACAACCATGCCACGCCCAAAATTGCTTAAATCACCTTTCTTTCCCATTCTGACATTCAGTTTGGAGTTCAGGAGATTGTCTTGACCAGGACCACACCCCTAAATGCATTGAAGCAACTGCCATGTGATTGGTTGTGATTGGTTGACTAGATAATTGCATTAATGAGAAATAGAAAAGGTGTTCCTAATAATTTTTAGGTGAGTGTATATATATATACCTTTTAATATTTATGTAACTTTTTTATGCCCCAATAATAATGACTGTCACTATACTGATTATACATAATCTATCATCTCACTTTTAATTACAATAGAATAATATTGAAACCCCTAAGTTTTTTATATATAACCTAATACTACAATTTATCTTAATTGTATTCCATTTACCCCAATCTATCATGCCCAAATAAGAAGCAAAGTCTGCCTCCTCTTCCCTGATGCGTTCCACTGTGGAATGCTTCGGCATAGCGCTCGTCTCTCCCAATCACCAGTGGGTTGGGACGAGCCTCTTCTTGCAGACACCGCCCCCTGATTCAGGACACTTCCTTCCTGATGCGCACCACAGATGAAAGCATCAGCACATACAGACTCTGCCTATCCCCCAGAGCTCTACTATTTCTTTCTGATGCGCTCCTCAGTGAAGTGCATCAGCATTGCACCGCTAATAAAAAAAATTCGCTCTACTCCATTAGGAGTCCTGCTGCGTTTCACGGTGTAACGCATTCCACGTCCATTTTCGGTTTTTCTTTTTTAATACAGATTGCCCACAGGTACATCAAGAAAGAAATATCTAAACAATGTTAGTAGAGATCATATAAACCTACAATGTTGTTAAAGAACAAACAACACAAGAATGCCCAAAATATTCCAAAAATATAATTTATTTAATTGTTAATAGACATATCATGATTTATAAAATACTAGAAATAACAAAAATTGAGAACCAGCAGAAAGGCGTAGTAGAAAGTTTTATTATTATTTATTTATTTTTCAAAAAAGTCATCATAGCACCATTGACTTGTATCTTTATTGAATACAACAGTGTTCAGAAAATGACATCATTTGGGCCTTCACTCCTCTTTTCTTCATGTGATGACCCTATACCATGTGTTCTTGTCTCCCTATATAAGTTTGTCCTACTTGTTGAATGTACATGCTCTTGAAAAAGGAAATGATCCCGAAACACGTCAAGCTGAATTAATAAAGACTTCCATTTCACTTTGGAGTCCCGGTGTCATCTCCTTGGGGATCAGGAAGCTTCTGGTACATTTTTCAAGGCAATCTCGGCAGGGGAGGTGAAGGAATAGGCGTCTTGAGCTTTATCCTATACCCTTCTCCCTGCTGAAGTAAGTGTGATACTCTGTTAGTACTTAATAGAGATATTTACTTATTGAATATTGGAGTTTATGTATTGAATATCACATCAAATAAAGGAATATACATACAGACTTCTTCTTGTGGCGCCCCGAGTATCATCGGGATCCCTGAGATACTCAGCCGATCTACGAATTTCTATAACATAAAATGGTAGTAGTAAGCACAAGATTTACATCATTAACTCATTAAAACCACAATCTGAAATGAGCATCTCTTGGCTATACGCCCGGAATGTCTCCCTAATCCTAAGTGTGGGTGCTAATCACCTACCAGTTTTTCTAGCAATTATAGAAATTCCTTTAGACCAGGTGCTTGGGGCTAGGAGTGACCTTGAGGTTATAGTAACCTTAGCAAAGAAGTTCACAGTTTATAACATAAAATGGCAGTAGTAAGCACAAGATGGAGTCTCAACCCTCACAGGTGGTTAAGCCACATTTTTAACAGTAAGATAAGAATTGAGCTATAGTGAGTGTTTAAAATGTCAGAGAGCAGAGAAAGGAGTCCGTGAGCTGAGCTGCTTGACGGAACAGAGTAAAAATACAGAGGCTGCTACTAGAGAATCTCAAGAATGTACAGAGAAAAGGGCTCAACATTTTTTTTATAAAGATCAATATCTCAAAATTAGCACAATGCAATAATAAAAAATATGCCCCCAAAGGTGTACATAGCCTTTAACTCTTCATTAGGTCAGACAGTTTTTGCATCACCTTCAGTATAATTCCTTCAAGGAATACATTCTCCAGTTATGTTATATTGTAGTTTTACTGATTTTCTATATCACCAAATGTAGGCACCAGAACTACATAGCTTTGTCCATTGTGTAGTGGATGGTGCTGGTTACTACTATGCTGCTTCTATAGACGTGACTGTAAACTACACAATGAATGGGCCTGTGTAATTCTGGTCATGACTTATGGCACTGTAGCTACTCTGAAACAGCTAATTGCAAAGGAGCAGAGAGTTGTACCTTCTCGGTCAGGTATTGATGGCTTATCAGGAGGATAAGCCATCAAATTAAGATCCCTGAATACCCTTTTAAGATGAAAATGTGCTCATTGTTTTAATCAGATGATTCCTGAGCCGGCTTCAATTTAAAAAATGGTCATGAGACAACTCCTTCTAAAAAAAAAATCGTGCATCTCCATTCTAGCCTCCATTACATACCCTGGTTATAGGGAGCCCTATTCTTAGAAGCTAAATGATGTATCCGAGTTTTGTCCATTCAGTAGTGTATCCATCCTCTGAAGTACCAGCTCTACCCACTGGGGTAGAGCCGGCTCCTAAGATCCCTCCTGAGCCGGATGCACCTCTGTTACTTCATACTTAGACAACAATAGGGTAATAACCGGGCCTTTACACTAAATAAAAGGGGTGGGTATGCTACTGTCGTCTGGGGATGGTAACCGGCCTGTACACCCCAAATTAAATGATTCTCAGGAGACAATATCAATTCATGTTTCTCTGCATGAATCATAATGGTTGCTCATATGTGATAACCCAATTTGGGTGTCACCCCAGCAGTGACCAGGATACCTCAGAGGATGCCTGATTAATGAAGGAGCTCAGAGAACAGACGCACACATTTAGGTTCTGCTTTATTAGACTGAACATAGACCTTTTTATACCACATATTGAGCAAGTGTATTTGGCTAGCTGCTCAAAGCTGTGGATGCAACTAGTTTCCAGGAAACTGTTAATTTCGAAACAGCTTGTTTATGCATCTTAAAGGGCATCTGTTAGCAGATTTGTCTCTATAAAACTGGCTGAGCTATTGCATGTGCGCTTGGCAGCTGAAGGCATCTGTGTTGGTTCCATTTTCATATGTGCTTGCATTACTGAGAAAAATAGCAAAAAAAGTAGCTAAGAAAAATGAAGTTTTAATATATGCAAATGATCCTCTAGGAGCAATGGGGGCGTTGCTGTTGCATCTAGAGGCTCTGCTCTCTGTGCAGCTGCTGTGCCCTCCACACTTTGATTGACAGGGACAGGCATGATGATGGTTAAACTGCCTGGCCCTGTCAAAGTGGAGAGAGTGAGGCAGTGGCAGAGAGAGCCTCTAGGTGTAATGGCAACGCCCCTATTGCTCCTAGAGTCTCATTTGCATATATTAAAACATAATTTTTCTAAGCAATGCGGGCACATATGAACATGGGACCAACACAGATGCCTTCAGCTGCCAAGCGCACATATAACAGGTCAGCCAGTTTCATAGGTACAAATTTGCTGACGGATGCCCTTTAAGCTATTGTTCGTCTACTTAAAGGTATTTATGTTCCCTGTCTCCAATTAAAAGGATTGTTACCATCACAGTAATACAGTGGCACATATTCATAACATCCTCCTCCTACTGGTAAGTGACAGGTCATGTCACTTACCAGTAGGAGGAGCTCCCGGCCGGACCTGTCACTTACCAGTAGGAGGAGCTCCCGGCCGGACGCAGAGATCGCAGCTCGCAGGTAAGTATAATGGTTCTACAAATTGCTAAGTAACCATGGCAACCGGGACTGCAGTAGCGTCCTGGTTGCCATGGTTACCGATCGGAGCCCCAGCGATTAAACTGGGACTCCGTTCGGTACACTCGCTGCCACCAATGATAGGGGGGAGATTTTAATTCGGAGGGGGAGGGAGGGGAGAAGGCCCACTGGCCACCAACGAGTTAACTACAGGGGAGAGAGGGGGGGGGCCCACTGGCCACCAACGAGTTAACTACAGGGGAGGGAGGGGGGCCGGCCGCACTGGCTACCAATGAGTTAACTACAGGGGAGGGGGGGGCGGCCGCACTGGCCACCAATGAGTTAACTACAGGGAAGGGAGGGGGGGGCGGCCACACTGGCCACCAATGTGTTAACTACAGGGGGGAGGCTGCCCCCTGCTGCCTGGCAGCACCTGCCAGGCAGCAGGGGGCAGTCATGTACACAGTTCTTTTAGTATATTCTAGCCTGAAGCATCCCCATCACCATGGGAACGCCTCTGTGTTAGAATATACTGTCGGATTTGAGTTTCACGATGTAACTCAAATCCGACAGTATATTCTAACATAGAGGCGTTCCCATGGTGATGGGGAAGCTTCAAGTTAAAATATACCATCGGATTGGAGAAAACTCTGATCCGATGGTATATTAACTCCTGACTTTACATTGAAAGTCAATGGGGGACGGATCCGTTTGAAATTGCACCATATTGTGTCAACGTCAAACGGATCCGTCCCCATTGACTTGCATTGTAATTCAGGACGGATCCGTTTGGCTCCGCACGGCCAGGCGGACACCAAAACGACTTTTTTTTCATGTCCGTGGATCCTCCAAAAATCAAGGAAGACCCACGGACGAAAAACGGTCACGGATCACGGGAAAACGGAACTTCGTTTTGCGGACCGCAAAAAAATACGGTCGTGTGCATGAGGCCTAAGTCTGACTAAAGGTACGGCCACGTGGTCGGGTTTCTGCATGCAGTTTTGGAAGCCAACACAGGGAGTAAAATGTCTCTTTTTATGATCCACTCCTAATTTTGGCTTTGTAGACACCCTAACAATGGAAAATATGTCAGTGTTTTGACAGCCCTATACCTCATTTGGATTGGTGCACCTTAAGATGTCCCAGCTCTCATGGAAGCTGTGGGCTTCTTACCTTTAGGATACATGCACACAGTGATTATTATGGGCAGATGTTCTGTGCTTATTTAGAGTACCATTTAAGTAGATGAGATTTTCAGGATCTCATGTACACGGTGCAGACATTTTTTCTTCGAAACTTGACCTGTGTTTTGGATTTTTGGAAATCCACAGCATGTTTGTGCAGATGTTCAGTGCAGATTTCACCCTTAACAGTTCAAAGGGTGAGATCTGGGGCAATTCTGTGTCAAAATCCATGTTGAAATCCGCAAGTTGCACATGCAGATTTGGTGTGGGAAATGCTGAGAAAACCGCACTGCAAAAACGTTAAACATTTTTACACATATTCTTTTTTTCTAATCAGTTTTTATTTTCCGATTGTAATTTTTTTTATTTTATTTGCTGAACATGATTATGGGGGCGGCCATCTTGTCTGAGCTGTTCTTAACAGCAATTACAGAGCTTTAATAAATATTGCTTTATGGCAGCCCCATGGGCCATAGACACACAATGGTCTGGAGGGGACCTCATTGACTCATATATCAGTGATATCATTATAGGCAGGATTAGAATAATGTATAACTTCAGTAAAGTGATCTGTACAGACCAAGAAATGGTGCCTATTATTAGGCTTATTGGCCAGTGTGAAAACTGCAGGATTTTATGTTTTTGTTTAATATAAATATTGACATGAAAAATTAACATAATAAAAAATGCTTTAAAAACTTATTTCTTTATTTTAACAATAGGTAATTAAGGATTTAAACAATAGGTAATTTTCTGATGACACATTTCCTTTCCCTTACAGGGCCATACAACACTGTATATGTGGAGTCAGGGCCATTCACACCTTGTGCCAAAACCACCCCTGGTCCTATGATCAGGATTCCTCCATTCTAGTCATTAACCACTGCCCATAAATTTACATCGATGGTCGGGCATTTAAAAATAGCGTCTGCTCGTGAGCACGGCGGGCGCCATAGCTGTTTTGAACAGCAGGCACCAATGTCTGCGACCGGCGGTAATGCCGGTGACTTACTTTTAACACCTCAGATGCTGTGGTCAAACGTGACCATGGCATCTGGATGCTCTAAAACCCATAAGCACACTTCCGGGTGTGCTCCGGCTCCCCCTGGCAAGGAATGTGGGAACCGGATGCATTGTGCGGCAGCTTCTGTCCTCCTGAATCATTCATGCAATGCGCCATCCCCCAGGGCCCCTATCGCGTCCCAGGCATAGTAGGAATGCCGAGTGGTGTAGTGCGGCCTATATGTCTCTTTATGTGTCACGGTGCTCCTACCTGGATACAGCGGGACCCCAGGCTTTGGCTCTGTGGCATTAAAAAGTGGAAATAATTGAGGGATGAAGGAAAAATAACTAATCTAGAACTTGTGGTGAAATTCAATGGCAGCTTTACTTGAATAAACGTTCTTCCAAACAATTTTAGGCCTTGTCTTGGTTCCAGCAGGCTTTAGCATAAACTGATAGGCAAACTCAACTCTGCTCTCCCCCTTTCTCTGCTGTACTGACAGGCTTGCTTAGATAGTTTGCTTTCTTTCTCTGTGCTGCACTAAACTTTGCTTAAATCTGGTTTCTGTACTTTAGGTCTGTTCTGGTATCCTTGGATGGGGTGCCGTCGACTGTTATTCCCCTCCTGACACTCAGCAAATAACGTATTTTTGGCTAAAGTATATTATTCCTCTGACTGCTACTTCTTTCAAGTTCCATAGGAACGTATGGGGTCATTTATCAAATTGGTGTAAAGTAGAACTGGCTTACCTTCTCATAGCAACCAATCAGATTCCACCTTTCATTTTACAAAGGTGCTGTCAAAAATGAAAGGTGGAATCTGATTGTTTGCTATGGGCAATAAAGCCAGTTCTACTGTACTTTGCACCAGTTTGATAAATTACCCCAATAGTGTATATCTCATACACTCCAATGCTAATGAATAGGAATATATGACAAAAGCAATCTAATAATTGCTTGTTATAGTTCCCTATAAATGTATTTAAGGCTCCATTCACACGTCCGCAAATGGGTCCGCATCCGTTCCGCAATTTTGCGGAATGGGTGCGGACCCATTCATTTTCTATGGGGACGGAATGGATGCGGACAGCACACAGTGTGCTGTCAGCATCCGCATTTGCGGAGCGCGGCCCCGATCTTCAGGTCCGCAGCTCCGCAAAAGATAGAACATGTCCTATTTTTGTCCGCAGCTTGTGGACAAGAATAGGCATTTCTATAGGGGTGCCGGGCGGGTGTGTTGCGGATCCGCAATTTGCGGGTCCACAACACACCAAAGACGTGTGAATGGAGCCTAAAAGTTTAAAAAAAATGTATATAAAAAATTCTAATGACTCCTCTTTCCCTAAAATGTAAATACAAATATGTAAACAATAAAAAAATACACATCATGGGCATGGCCATGTGCGATAATGACGTACTATTAAAATCTTTAATTAGTTTTCCCATACAGAAAATGACAAAACGGAAAAAAAAGTCAAAATGGTCGATTGCCTCACCTCCCATAAAAAGTGATCAAAAAGTCATTTTTACACAAAAAAATTATATCATTGAAAAGTAAAGATCGCCCCACAAAAAATTAGCCCTAACAGAGCTCCGTAAACATAACTACAAAAAATCTATAGGGGTCAGAATATGGCAATGAAAAGAAAAAAAACATCTTTCAAAGTTTTTATTTTTGTTTTCAATATTAAAACGCAATAAAAACTATACATATGTGGTATCGCCGTAATTGTACTGACCCGGAGAATAAAAGTAACAGGTCAGTTTTACTGCATAGGAAATGGTGTAAAAAAAACCCGATAAAACTGTGTGGTGGAATGTTATTTTTTTTAGAATTCTGCCCCATTAGATTTTTTTTCCTGCTTCCCACCACATTGTATGCAACGGTAAATGTTTCCATTAGAAAGTGCATCTTGTCCTGCAAAAAACAAGCTCTCACAGCTATGTGAATAAAAAAATAAAAAAGTTATGACTTTGGTAGGGCTAAGAGTAAAAAAACAAAAATGAAGAAACGGAAAATCACCAGGTCTTAAAAGGGTTAATAAAGGGGGATTAATGCAACTGAAAAAAATAAAATGTTTTTGGCTATAGCAACCAATCATAATACGGCTTTCATTTCTTATAGTCTTGAGAAATGTCCTGTGATTGTTTCCTATGGCCAAAAAGATGTTTTTTTTTTCCAGATGCATAATTCTCTGCCAATATTGACTGCTAATATAAAGTGCATTCCGCTTACTACTCATCCTCATTTCCGTGTCTTCTCCTCTGACTGCTGGAATGATTTGGGAGCTGGGCATTGATTATAAGAAATGTCTAAGATATAGCAGATAATGTCAGATCATCCAGAGTGCTGGCTCACAACCTGAAACTTTAAAAGTCATTTTGCCTAATGCAATGAAAATCAATATAAAGAGTTCTGTGTGCAGTCCTAACTGAATTTAAAGAGGACCTGTCACCAATCCAAAGTAATTCAGATATGTGTATATTCCTGTTGGCCAAACATCCTTGAGCATGGCATACTTGCTGTTATTAACATGCCCCATGGCTAGTCAATTTTCATCTTTGCTAGAGGAGGTTTCTCCCTGCTGTGACGATCTCCATCACACAGCATCATTCTGCAGCATGATCTCACGAGAACTGGGACTTCTGACAAGACCACACTTCATTATAGCTTCTGATGGGACTGGGTCTCACTCAGACGGGAGTGAGACGACGACACAGAGGAGAACCCAGCATTACTTTGGATTAAGATATGTGGCACATCAACTATCAGGGGACATAACTGCATAGTGGTTGGGGGCATGTTTATAACATCAAGTATGCCATGCACAGGGAAGCATGACAACCAAGAATATATACATATCTCCGTTATTATCTTCAGGAGGAGCTAAAATGTCATTGCAGCATTGAAACCAAATCCATTAATTCAGAATCTGATGGTCCAGAATTCCTAATGAGCCAGAAATATCAGTATTATCCAATATTATCACTGTCACTGAGGTTCCATTGATGTATGATAAACTAACAATCGTTATTCTATAGTACTAATAACTTCTAGCTATAGTGTATGCAAAGAGGTATCACTCAAGAAAGAGAACCATCTCGCTAACACCACCTTTTGGAAGTGGCTTCCTATTAGTCATATTCTGAATTCTTAACAAGCCTTAGGACATGACAAGGGAAAATAGCCAAGCCAAATACCCATTCATAGACAGCTGTTTCAGGGTGCTTGGCTCTCATCAGTATGGACAAGTGTAAACTGTTCCTGATGATGTTTTGTGGTTGATCATCGTCTCTCGACGCGGGATTTGGTGTTTTCTTTTGGCTGAAATTTAAAGACAAACATTAAGATGTAAGTATTAAGAACTTCAAGCGCGCTAATTAAAACAGTGCACCGCGTAATATTAACTTACGGGCATCAGGACAGCGGATAATCGACATTGCTGGATTTTCAAACCGCCAACTGTCGCGGGCGCTGGTGCCCGGCTCTGGTGGTTCTGGGAATGAAGCAGTTCTGTTGACACCTGCGCCACTACCAGGCATCTGAAAAACTTTAAATTACAAGGTTTGATTAAACAGCATTGTTTATACATGCTTAAAAGTTATAGACATTGTTGTTTGAGCGGATGTAGAGGGAGCCTTACCCATTGTGTTAGATTTCTTTCACACCGCTTTAGAGACACCGGTCGTGGCCATTTTTCTTTTGAGCACTGCATTTAAAAAAAGTATTAGACTTATAGACATTGTTTAAAATATATTACAGCAACAATGCGTTTTGGTCCTTACGCTCTTTGCCCCGCTTGCAATGCTTTTGTAGGGCATCATCAGCGAGTGTCGCGATGTCATCAATTGTATACACAATTTTTTTTTTCAGCGCTGCGTTTTAAAAAAGTGTATTAGAAATACAGATAATGTTTAAAACAGACAACATCAAAGATGTTGAGCCTTATGTGTTCTGGCTAGCCGGGTCGTCTGTTTCATTTCAGGTCACCCTGGGGGTGTGAGATTGATAACTCGCGCCGGATAGTTCTCCTTTAGATCGTCAGAATTGTTGTTGCTAGTAACTTCAATGTTTGAATGTTCTGTATTTCCAGTATCAACGTCTCCGTTCACAATTCTTAAAATGTCTCGGATTTGATCGTCTGTAATAAACGTGTATGAAATATAATTAGCGCTAAAACTATATATGTAATAAAAGCATAAGATGGTTATACTTACCGACCAGGCAAGGAGTCGTCGGATTGTAATCAGGTTCGCTTGAAATGTCAGTATGAGCTATCGCCATACTGTACGACTCGTCTGAAAGCAATTGCGCCCCACCACCGCTAATGTACGAATCATAAAAATCATTGGCCGCGATAAGCAGCTGCGCGTTGGGTATAATGTCATCTCCGGTAAATTAACAACCAATGGGTAGCTTATTTTATTTAAAACTTAACATTTATTAATGTCTAAGAGTAAAATAATGGGCCCTTTATACTAAATACTCAAAATTTGTAACCACCGGTTACACTAATCTCCCATAAAGAATAGGCGGAGATGGGAGAGGACCAAAATATAGGGATAGCATAAATTGATACAGACAGGATAGGAGGTAACAAGGTACCAAGGCAGAAAGACACACTGCTGGGTCCAGACCCTAGGCGTCCCTGTCTCTACCTCTCCTCCCCCCTATCTGATGCAAGAGCCCTATTATCACCCTCCCTATAAATGGACTGCCCAGCTTTGCCCGATAGACAGAAAATGGTCCCGTAGTTGACATAGACCGACACCGGTTGCAAGGAGGGCACTTAAACTGGCAAAGAATACGTGGTGGATGAGGTCAAGTGTGATCACAATATGGCTGTGAATAGCCTGCGGCACTTCGTCTAATCCACGCACGTATGAAAATATGTATTATCAGATAATCACAATGTTCCGACGCGTTTCCTCAGTGATGTCTGATTCATCAGGGGACAAAATTGTGTCCAGGAGGCCCCTTGATGAGGGGTCACTTCTCCAGCCAAAATGAGGGATCACAAAGTGCACATTGTTGTACCATATCAGGTTAGATATCTCGGTCTATCTTTTACAGACGACTGCACAATGATTGTTAAATCACAAATGGGTTTCAATGTGAGCTTAAGCCAACTAGACGTTTCAATATGGCCTAGCTACCCTCTTATTCACGTGACCTAGAGTGATTCCTGGTCTTTAATCTCGAATCATATGGAGGTTCAGATTATATTAGATATGAGTTGTTATCCGGGTATAGGTATCACAGCCCGGGTAATTGACCAAGAGTAACCCTAGGTCACCAGTCACAACCGCTCTAAAGATGTATTCATCAGTAAGATCAAGTGTAGTGAACACACCTCAATTAGGTCACAAATGTATCACATTGATTCAAGTTATCTATTTAGTATACATTGATTCAAGTTATCTATTTAGTATACATTGTAACAGACCTCCTGCTAGTCATAACACCAGTGTAGGTTAACAGCCTGTTCAATGCTGTATGCTTATCGATGCTGAAACATTGAGATGTGCAAGCATGCAAACATAATATACTTATCTGTCCAGTTCTGGATGACAACTGTTCCCAGATAAAGATAGGTGGAGGGTGCTCCTCAGCGTCCCGCGTGTAGCAGTGGCAATGGAGCCGCATTCGCGGGTCATTTAAAAATCCATGTAGCTCCGCCCCTATTGTACGCCCCCTCACCGTCATGCGCCGTCGTTGTCACGTGATGCGTCAGCTGTTCAGCCTTAGGTCACGTGACCAAACTCCTTCCTCTGTAGAGGCGTGTTGCTGTTGCCAGGAAACCATCAGGGTAATCGGCCTTCTCGATGAAGCCGCGGCCCAAACATTTAAAGAGGACCTTTCACTTGTATAAACTATGTGAACTGAGTATGCTGCCATATAGAGCGGCGCCCGGGGATCTCACTGCACTTACTATTATCCCCAGGCGCCGCTCCGTTCTCCCGTTATAGGCTCCGGTACCTTTGCTCCTTAAGTTATAGTAGGCGGGTCTTCCCTTGTCCTGTGGGCGTCTCCTTCTCCTAGGCTGTAGCGCTGGCCAATCGCAGCGCACAGCTCAGAGCCTGGGAGAAAAAAAACTCCCATGCTGTGAGCTGTGCGCTGCGATTGGCCAGCGCTGCAGCCTAGGAGAAGGAGACGCCCACAGGACAAGGGAAGACCCGCCTACTATAACTTAAGGAGCAAAGGTACCGGAGCCTATAACGGGAAAACGGAGAGGCGCCCGGGGATAATAGTAAGTGCAGTGAGATCCTCGGGCGCCGCTCTATATGGCAGCATACTCAGTTCACATAGTTTATACAAGTGAAAGGTCCTCTTTAAGGTAACCAAGCAATCCGCCGTCTTCACTTGTTATGTGTCGAGCGACGTATGCTCTCTACTACGCATGTGTGAGGCGGGTATATTGTGGTGCAAAGGTAAAGTCAAAGGGCAAGTTTGCTCAAACCTTGCTTCCACTTTAATTCAATGTATTTTCCATTGGTCTGCCCGGTCTGCAGATCACCAAATAGAATATTAGAGTTTATAAGGTAGTTCCTCAAATAACTATCGTTCCTAAACAATCGCTATAAACGCCCCCTACATTAACGCTCATCCTCTATAAATATCCCAACCAGATTTTAGATGGGATGGCTTGTTGTGTCACTCCATTTATATTGATGCTTTACGTTCACCAGGGGTGGTGAATGGGACCGGTTCATACTACTGGTTTGCAGAGGGATGCATTACGGTTCTATATAGCAGCTGAATGACAATTGCTCGTTCAGGCCCGTGGGGACCACAGTTTGGAGGTGGAAGATCCACCACGTCTCTCTCTGCAAAATCCTCCGGTCCCAGTCTCCTCCCCTTTTTGGTCTTGTGTCTACTTCAATTCCCATGAATCTCAGAACCGAAGCGTCGTCACGATGTACCATGTTGACATGTTTTTCCAAAGGCGTGTCTCTGTCATTCCTAAGGTCACCCAGGTGTTCACCCACACGTCGTCGTAATTCACGGGTGGTTTTCCCTATGTACTCAAGGCCACATCTACAATTTGCCCTATAGATCACTCCTTTGGTGCGACAATTAATGAAGTGTCTAATTTGGTAGTTTTTGCCGGTGACATTGGCACAGAACGTTCTTCCCTGTGTGATGTGTGGACACGCCACACAGCCACTACAGTGAAAACAACCGATCGGATGCTCGAGCCATGTCTCCTTAAAGGGATTCTGTCACCAGGTTTCACCCCCTCCAGATAAAAATATGGTTATGTTCAGGGAGCTTTAACCATTCCTAATGTGGTCTTATAAATGTAATCTGTAGGCTCATTTTGCTAAAAATATGCTATTACTAACCTGTCATTCATAAAAATAAGGTTCCCAAGGGGATGTAAATGGCTCCAAGCTGCCGCCCGCACCTGCTGCCGTTCGTGCCCAGCGCCGCCTCATAATCTTCTGTGACGCCTCCTGCTCTCCCTCCCCCTCCTCCTGCTGTAAGATTGCTGTGACGTCTCCTGCTCTCCCTCCCCCCCTCCTCCTGCTGTAACATTGCGATGTTACAGCAGGAGGAGGGGGGAGGGAGGGAGAGCAGGAGACGTCACAGCAGGAGGAGGGGGGAGGGAGGGAGAGCAGGAGACGTCACAGCAGGAGGAGGGGGGAGGGAGGGAGAGCAGGAGACGTCACAGCAATCTTACAGCAGGAGGAGGGGGGAGGGAGAGCAGGAGGCGTCACAGAAGATTATGAGGCGGCGCTGGGCACGAACGGCAGCAGGTGCGGGCGGCAGCTTGGAGCCATTTACATCCCCTTGGGCACCTTATTTTCATGAATGACAGGTTAGTAATAGCGTATTTTTAGCAAAATGAGCCTACAGATTACATTTATAAGACCACATTAGGAATGGTTAAAGCTCCCTGAACATAACCATATTTTTATCTGGAGGGGGTGAAACCTGGT
Source organism: Bufo bufo (assembly GCF_905171765.1). Taxonomy (NCBI): domain Eukaryota; kingdom Metazoa; phylum Chordata; class Amphibia; order Anura; family Bufonidae; genus Bufo; species Bufo bufo. Next base: position 255,618,703 of record NC_053389.1, read on the forward strand.
GACAGAATCCCTTTAAGATCTCGTGTCTCACTGTAGTGGCTGTGCACTAGGCGATCCCTAAGGCTAAGGCCCCTACGGTAGGTGACCTGTACTTTTTCGGGGACCACCTTTCTGATGTCTGGGTCGATAAGGAGGACGTCCCAATGCTTTCTCAATATCTGTTTAACCTAGTCCGAGGCATCATCAAAGGTGCCTATAAGGCGTATCAAACCACTCAGTTTTTTTAGGTTTAGGGTAGAGAAGGTTGTCTCGCTTGCTCTCACATGCTCTCTTAAAGGCGGATTTGAGGACTGCATCGGGGTAGCCCCTCTCCCGAAAACGACTTCTCAAGTCATTGGCCTGTTCTTTAAAGGCCTCCCAAGTGGATCAGTTCCTCCTAATGCGCAGGTACTGTCCCACTGGAATTCCCCTTTTTAGTGGGAGGGGGTGATGGCTACTCCAGTGTAGAAGTGAGTTTCTGGAGGTGGGCTTCCTGAAGATGCTTGTTTGTATCAAGTCATCCTTTCCCCTTGAGATCAAGATGTCAAGAAAGGGCAAGGTATTATTTTCAAAGACTGAGGTGAATTTCATGCTGATACAATTAACATTCAACTCCTTTACAAAATCAGAGAAGTCCTTTTCTCCCCCTTTCCAGACAACAAAGACATCGTCTATGAATCTTGCCCAAGTAGTGATACATGGGGTATATATGCTGGGTACATCACTGAAGACCAGTGTCCTCTCCCACCAGCCCAGGAACAAATTAGCATACGACGGGGCACATGAACTCCCCATCGCAGTGCCCCGGAGCTGGTGGTAGAGGACCCCGTCAAACAAGAAATAGTTCCTTGTAAGGACAAAATTAAGCAATCGCAAAGCAAAAACATTGTGTGGATAAAACTGTTGTCCTCTGGTGAAGAGGAATGATTCCACTGCCCTCATACCCAGTTCATGGGGTATGGAGGAGTAGAGGGCCTCTACATCAATTGAGGCCAAAAATGTCCCCTCCTCCAGATTTATTCCCTCAAGGCGACCAAGAAGGTCACTCGTATCTCTCAGGTATGAGGGCAGTGTTTTAACAAATGGTGCTAAGATGTGATCTAAATAGATCCCCAAGTTTTGAGTCAGGCTATTCACACCTGATACAATTGGGCGTCCTTTAACCGGGGTACCACCCTTGTGGACTTTGGGTAAGCTATAAAAAGTAGCTACAGTGGGATGTTTTTTATAAAGATAATCAAATTCATCCCCTGAGATAAGGTTTTCAGTCTTAGCTTGTCATAGTATATCAATTAGATCCTTCTGGTAAGTTACGGTGGGGTCGCCACCCAGTCTCTCGTATGTTTCTTTGTCATCAAGCAAGGCCTGGCACATGTTTTTGTAGTCATTAGTATCCATCAGAACGATGTTACCCCCCTTATCCGAGGGTTTGATGGTTAGATTCTTCTTTTTCTCCAAATCTAGCAATGCTTTATATTCACTTTTACTACAATTAAAGCCATCATGAAAGGAGGTAGACAGATCCCGGCAGACTTGATTGACAAAGACATCGATACACGTGGGGTTCCCAAGGGGAGGCATTTTAAGGCTCTTATTTTTAAGCGGAGTAAAGGGGCCTTTGCCCTCTTGGAGGGTGCTATCACTCAAGCTATATAAAAGGCGGACATCTTGGAGGATGTCAGGTGAGATACCCATCTCCTTGCTCTCTCGTTTTGCAATAAGCGCAAAGGACCTCTACTATAATGTCATCTCCCCATAAATTTTGGTAAGAATCCATCTAAACAAATTGTATATTGTTAGTTAAAATATAGCAACATTTGTATGCTGTAAAATAAAGACATTTAGTTAGTGAAGCATTACGCCCTATAAATAAGCACAGTTACATAGATACAGATAACATGAGAAACACAGTAACAGATAACATGAGTCATATTCAATAAACAGTGAAAGATTTAAAAGCGTAACAGACAAATGGTGCTTACCTTTTGAAGTGCTTTATGTCTTGGTGGCATATGCCTGTCCTTGCATAAGTATCTCTGTGCTAGCACTGCACAGAATGGGCCCTGTTTATATAGGCTGTTCCTGTTGTAAACTATACCATGTGGTAACGATTAGCATATTCATTAGTAGATGTAGCTCAAATAGTTAGATTATGTTTTATAAGAATTTATATGTTTATTATAGGCCTTTTTTATGTCCGAATCTTAATTTTATATCAAAAGCTTATCAAAATGTTATAAATGGGCTTATCAAAAAGATTTTTATCAAAATGAAACTTATCAAACTGTATAAATTTATATAAATTCATATCAAAGTGGGTGGCTTTTATATCAAAAGCTTATCAAATGTTATAAATGATTTTTATCAAATGTTATCAAATTACAAAATTTAGTGGGCTTATCAAAAACAAAGTGGGTGGCTTTTATATCAAAAGCTTAGCAAATGTTATAAATGCCTTTATCAAATGTTATCAAATCACAAAATGTATTTATAAAGCCGCAATGAAATATTTCTTGGCGACTTTATGAAGTTTTTATATAAAAATTCTAAGACTATAAGGTATCAAAACAGACAAATACAAGACGCTGTTAGTATGGTCTGCGGCCATTACTGTACAATTTATATGTTTATTATAGGCCTGTAAGATTTTATAAGGGGAATAAAATTAATGACAAGAATACAGCCTGTGGCATGTCCAGACAGATGTCATGACCATTGCAGTAGAAAGTCATGACCTTGTAGAACACATCCTGTGACGTGTCAGATATACCAATCAGATATATCAATAATCTGTCATACTTTTAAGCACATAATCGAAACCATTTGCAGTAGAAAGTCATGCTTTAAACAGCGGTGCTTTTGATGTCCATGACAGATGTCATGACCTTGTAGAACACATCCTGTGACGTGTCAGATATACCAATCAGATATATCAATAATCTGTCATACTTTTAAGCACATAATTGAAACCATTTGCAGTAGAAAGGACCTTGTAGAACACAGCCTGTGTAGTAAGATGTCATGACCTTTGCATTAGAAAGTCTTTATTTAAACAGATGTGCTTTTGCCTTCATTTGTAAACTGAAGGATATTAGCAGGAATCTGAGAAGTGATAAACCATTAATAGTCGAATGCAACTGTAGTAAGAATCAATATAAATATATTATTAAGCAATATAAATTTTATATCAAGCAATATAAATTTTATATCAAGCAATATAAATTTTATATCAAGCAATATAAAAGGGGCGGAGGTATCTGTATAAAAGGGGGCGTGGTACTTGTCACTTTGCAGTTTGACGAAACATATACCCCCTTACTACTAATGTATGTAAAAATGTAATTGCATGTAATGTCTGATAATGTTTTTTTTTTTACATAACTTTGTTACAGAAGTTTTGGTTAACGTTGTAAAGTTGAGTGTATATAAAAATGTATTTGTATGTAAACAGTTAGATAGAAACATAGATAGATAGGTAGATATATAGATAGATTGATAGAAAGATAAATAGATAGATGGATAGATAGATAGATAGATAGATAGATAGATAGATAATAGATAAATAGATATGTGATAGATAGATAGATAGATAGATAGATAGATAGATAGATAGATAGATAAATAGATAGTGGAAAGATACACAGTTAAATAGAAACATATATAGATAGCTCAATATATAGATACATTGATAGAAAGATAGATAAATTGTTAGATAGCCGGATAGATAAATAGCTAAATAGATAGATGAATAGATAAATTGTTAGATGTTAGATAGATAGAAAGATAGTGGAAAGATAGACAGTTAGTAGAAAAATTGATAGGATAGAATAGATAGATAGAATAGATAGATAGATAGATAGATAGATAGAAAGAAAGAAAGATAGATAAATTGTTATATAGCTGGATAGATAAATAGCTAAATAGATAGATAAATAAATAGATAGATACATTTATAAATTGATAGATGGATAGATAGATAGATAGATAGATAGATAGAAAGATAGTGAAAAGATAGACAGTTAGATAGAAACATATATAGATTGGTCGCTATATAGATAATAATAATAATAATAATAAAATGTATTTATATAGCGCCACCATATTCCGCAGCACTTTACAAGTTCATAGGGTTCATATACAAAACAAAACTAACTGGCTAATATGCAACTGCAACACTAGGAGTCAGGGCCCTGCTCGCTAGAGCTTACAATCTACAGTATGAGGAATTGGGGGTGACACATAAGGTAGTTGATTGTGATAAGTAGGATTTGAGCCATTATTGAACTGAAAGGAGTGGTGCCGGCCGATCTGCTTCGGGTTTGGGACTACTAGAGGATTGAGTATAGGCCAGAGGAGTTGGTGGGAGGAGGTTTAGTTGGGGAATAGTCAGTTTAGGTAGCTTGATAAGCCTGCATGAAAATATGTGTTTTTAAGGCACGTTTGAAGGTGGAGAAGTTGTGGATTGACCTAGTATTCCGGGGCAGAGTATTCCAGAGAGTAGGTGCAGCTCGAGAAAAGTCTTGAAGACGGGAGTGAGAGGTACGAATTATGGAGGTTCCTAATCTTAGGTCGCTAACAGAATGGAGAGCACGAGTAGGGTGGTAGATGGAGATGATGTATGGAGGTGCGGCGTTGTGCAGAGCTTTGTGGGTGAGGGTGAGAAGTTTGCACTGTATTCTGTGGTGGATAGGCAACCAGTGAAGTGACTGGCACAGACTAGTAGCATCCGTGTTGCGGTTGGATGGATAGATGAGCCTTTAGGACAGACTGAAGGGGGGAGAGTTTAGTGAGAGGGAGACCGATTAGTAATGCGTTGCAGTAGTCAAGACGAGAATGAATCAAGGAAATAACAAGCGTTTTTGCCATTTCCACTGTAAGAAAAGGGCGGATTCTGGCGATATTCTTGAGGTGCAGACGACAAGAGCGTGTAAGTGATTGAATATGGAGAACAAAGGATAGATCAGAGTCAAATGTGGCCCCAAGACAGTGGTCATGTTGCACAGGAGTTATGATAGCGCTGCAGACCGAAATTGAAATATCAAGTTTAGGTGAGTTAGTAGACGGGGGAAAGACAAGAAGTTCAGTTTTTGAGAGGTTCAGTTTTAGATACAGAGGCTCCAACAATGTTTGTATAGACGTGGTCCAAGGTTTTATCCCCTCTGGTATGGCAAGAGACATGTTGATGAAATTTAGGTAGCACTGACTTTAGATTAGAGTGGTTGAAGTCATTTACTACAATAAATGCAGCCTCAGGGTTTGCAGATTGTGGTTTGCTGATGACCGCATGGAGTTCGTTCATAGCAAACTTGGCATTAGCATCCGGTGGGATATATGCAGTTGTTATTATAGTGGAGGTGAACTCCATTGGCAGATAGAACGGTCTACACTTAACCATGAGATACCAGCTCGATAGCATTGTCAGATATTCCGCTGTGTAGCCATGTTTCCGTGAGTATCATGATAGTACAATCTGTAAGTGTCCTGTTGTCAGTGATCCATAGTCGTAACTCATCTATTTTGTTCACCAGGGACTGCACATTAGCAAGGAAAATGCTGGGTAAAGAAAGCCGGTGCGGTGTTAGCCTTAGCTTAGCTGTTAGCCCACCGCGTTTCCCCCGTGCCCAAGGGGATGTAAATGGCTCCAAGCTGCCGCCCGCACCTGCTGCCGTTCGTGCCCAGCGCCGCCTCATAATCTTCTGTGACGCCTCCTGCTCTCCCTCCCCCTCCTCCTGCTGTAAGATTGCTGTGACGTCTCCTGCTCTCCCTCCCCCCCCTCCTCCTGCTGTAACATTGCGATGTTACAGCAGGAGGAGGGGGGAGGGAGGGAGATCAGGAGACGTCACAGCAGGAGGAGGGGGGAGGGAGGGAGAGCAGGAGACGTCACAGCAGGAGGAGGGGGGAGGGAGGGAGGGAGAGCAGGAGACGTCACAGCAATCTTACAGCAGGAGGAGGGGGGAGGGAGAGCAGGAGGCGTCACAGAAGATTATGAGGCGGCGCTGGGCACGAACGGCAGCAGGTGCGGGCGGCAGCTTGGAGCCATTTACATCCCCTTGGGCACCTTATTTTTATGAATGACAGGTTAGTAATAGCGTATTTTTAGCAAAATGAGCCTACAGATTACATTTATAAGACCACATTAGGAATGGTTAAAGCTCCCTGAACATAACCATATTTTTATCTGGAGGGGGTGAAACCTGGTGACAGAATCCCTTTAAGATCTCGTGTCTCACTGTAGTGGCTGTGCACTAGGCGATCCCTAAGGCTAAGGCCCCTATGGTAGGTGACCTGTACTTTTTCGGGGACCACCTTTCTGATGTCTGGGTCGATAAGGAGGACCTCCCAATGCTTTCTCAATATCTGTTTAACCTAGTCCGAGGCATCATCAAAGGTGCCTATAAGGCGTATCAAACCACTCAGTTTTTTTAGGTTTAGGGTAGAGAAGGTTGTCTCGCTTGCTCTCACATGCTCTCTTAAAGGCGGATTTGAGGACTGCATCGGGGTAGCCCCTCTCCTGAAAACGACTTCTCAAGTCATTGGCCTGTTCTTTAAAGACCTCCCAAGTGGAGCAGTTCCTCCTAATGCGCAGGTACTGTCCCACTGGAATTCCCCTTTTTAGGGGGAGGGGGTGATGGCTACTCCAGTGTAGAAGTGAGTTTGTGGAGGTGGGCTTCCTGAAGATGCTTGTTTGTATGACGTGTCAGCTACAGTGGGATGTTTTTTATAAAGATAATCAAATTCATCCCCTGAGATAAGGTTTTCAGTCTTAGCTTGTCACAGTATATCAATTAGATCCTTCTGGTAAGTTACGGTGGGGTCGCCACCCAGTCTCTCGTATGTTTCTTTGTCATCAAGCAAGGCCTGGCACATGTTTTTGTAGTCATTAGTATCCATCAGAACGATGTTACCCCCCTTATCCGAGGGTTTGATGGTTAGATTCTTCTTTTTCTCCAAATCTAGCAATGCTTTATATTCACTTTTACTACAATTAAAGCCATCATGAAAGGAGGTAGACAGATCCCGGCAGACTTGATTGACAAAGACATCGATACACGTGGGGTTCCCAAGGGGAGGCATTTTAAGGCTCTTATTTTTAAGCGGAGTAAAGGGGCCTTTGCCCTCTTGGAGGGTGCTATCACTCAAGCTATATAAAAGGCGGACATCTTGGAGGATGTCAGGTGAGATACCCATCTCCTTGCTCTCTCGTTTTGCAATAAGCGCAAAGGACCTCTACTATAATGTCATCTCCCCATAAATTTTGGTAAGAATCCATCTAAACAAATTGTATATTGTTAGTTAAAATATAGCAACATTTGTATGCTGTAAAATAAAGACATTTAGTTAGTGAAGCATTACGCCCTATAAATAAGCACAGTTACATAGATACAGATAACATGAGAAACACAGTAACAGATAACATGAGTCATATTCAATAAATAGTGAAAGATTTAAAAACGTAACAGACAAATGGTGCTTACCTTTTGAAGTGCTTTATGTCTTGGTGGCATATGCCTGTCCTTGCATAAGTATCTCTGTGCTAGCACTGCACAGAATGGGCCCTGTTTATATAGGCTGTTCCTGTTGTAAACTATACCATGTGGTAACGATTAGCATATTCATTAGTTGATGTAGCTCAAATAGTTAGATTATGTTTTATAAGAATTTATATGTTTATTATAGGCCTTTTTTATGTCCGAATCTTAATTTTATATCAAAAGCTTATCAAAATGTTATAAATGGGCTTATCAAAAAGATTTTTATCAAAATGAAACTTATCAAACTGTATAAATTTATATAAATTCATATCAAAGTGGGTGGCTTTTATATCAAAAGCTTATCAAATGTTATAAATGACTTTATCAAATGTTATTAAATTACAAAATTTAGTGGGCTTACCAAAAACAAAGTGGGTGGCTTTTATATTAAAAGCTTATTAAATGTTATAAATGCCTTTTATCAAATGTTATTAAATTACAAAATTTAGTGGGCTTATCAAAAACAAAGTGGGTGGCTTTTATATCAAAAGCTTAGCAAATGTTATAAATGCCTTTATCAAATGTTATCAAATCACAAAATGTATTTATAAAGCCGCAATGAAATATTTCCTGGCGACTTTATGAAGTTTTTATATAAAAATTCTAAGACTATAAGGTATCAAAACAGACAAATACAAGACGCTGTTAGTACGGTCTGCGGCCATTACTGTACAATTTATATGTTTATTATAGGCCTGTAAGATTTTATAAGGGGAATAAAATTAATGACAAGAATACAGCCTGTGGCATGTCCAGACAGATGTCATGACCATTGCAGTAGAAAGTCATGACCTTGTAGAACACATCCTGTGACGTGTCAGATATACCAATCAGATATATCAATAATCTGTCATACTTTTAAGCACATAATCGAAACCATTTGCAGTAGAAAGTCATGCTTTAAACAGCGGTGCTTTTGATGTCCATGACAGATGTCATGACCTTGTAGAACACATCCTGTGACGTGTCAGATATACCAATCAGATATATCAATAATCTGTCATACTTTTAAGCACATAATTGAAACCATTTGCAGTAGAAAGGACCTTGTAGAACACAGCCTGTGTAGTAAGATGTCATGACCTTTGCATTAGAAAGTCTTTATTTAAACAGATGTGCTTTTGCCTTCATTTGTAAACTGAAGGATATTAGCAGGAATCTGAGAAGTGATAAACCATTAATAGTCGAATGCAACTGTAGTAAGAATCAATATAAATATATTATTAAGCAATATAAATTTTATATCAAGCAATATAAATTTTATATCAAGCAATATAAATTTTATATCAAGCAATATAAAAGGGGTGGGGGTATCTGTATAAAAGGGGGCGTGGTACTTGTCACTTTGCAGTTTGACGAAACATATACCCCCTTACTACTAATGTATGTAAAAATGTAATTGCATGTAATGTTGATAATGTTTGTTTTTTTTACATAACTTTGTTACAGAACTTTTGGTTAACGTTGTAAAGTTGAGTGTATATAAAAATGTATGTGTATGTAAACAGTTAGATAGAAACATAGATAGATAAATAGATAGATGAATAGATAAATTGTTAGATGTTAGATAGATAGAAAGATAGTGGAAAGATAGACAGTTAGTAGAAAAATTGATAGGATAGAATAGATAGATAGAATAGATAGATAGATAGATAGATAGAAAGATAGATAAATCGTTATATAGCTGGATAGATAAATAGCTAAATAGATAGATAAATAGATAGATACATTTATAAATTGATAGATGGATAAATAGATAGATAGATAGATAGATAGATAGATAGATAGAAAGATAGTGAAAAGATAGACAGTTAGATAGAAACATATATAGATTGGTCGCTATATAGATAATAATAATAATAATAATAAAATGTATTTATAAAGCGCCACCATATTCCGCAGCACTTTACAAGTTCATAGGGTTCATATACAAAACAAAACTAACTGGCTAATATGCAACTGCAACACTAGGAGTCAGGGCCCTGCTCGCTAGAGCTTACAATCTACAGTATGAGGAATTGGGGGTGACACATAAGGTAGTTGATTGTGATAAGTAGGATTTGAGCCATTATTGAACTGAAAGGAGTGGTGCCGGCCGATCTGCTTCGGGTTTGGGACTACTAGAGGATTGAGTATAGGCCAGAGGAGTTGGTGGGAGGAGGTTTAGTTGGGGAATAGTCAGTTTAGGTAGCTTGATAAGCCTGCATGAAAATATGTGTTTTTAAGGCACGTTTGAAGGTGGAGAAGTTGTGGATTGACCTAGTATTCCGGGGCAGAGTATTCCAGAGAGTAGGTGCAGCTCGAGAAAAGTCTTGAAGACGGGAGTGAGAGGTACGAATTATGGAGGTTCCTAATCTTAGGTCGCTAACAGAATGGAGAGCACGAGTAGGGTGGTAGATGGAGATGATGTATGGAGGTGCGGCGTTGTGCAGAGCTTTGTGGGTGAGGGTGAGAAGTTTGCACTGTATTCTGTGGTGGATAGGCAACCAGTGAAGTGACTGGCACAGACTAGTAGCATCCGTGTTGCGGTTGGATGGATAGATGAGCCTTTAGGACAGACTGAAGGGGGGAGAGTTTAGTGAGAGGGAGACCGATTAGTAATGCGTTGCAGTAGTCAAGACGAGAATGAATCAAGGAAATAACAAGCGTTTTTGCCATTTCCACTGTAAGAAAAGGGCGGATTCTGGCGATATTCTTGAGGTGCAGACGACAAGAGCGTGTAAGTGATTGAATATGGAGAACAAAGGATAGATCAGAGTCAAATGTGGCCCCAAGACAGTGGTCATGTTGCACAGGAGTTATGATAGCGCTGCAGACCGAAATTGAAATATCAAGTTTAGGTGAGTTAGTAGACGGGGGAAAGACAAGAAGTTCAGTTTTTGAGAGGTTCAGTTTTAGATACAGAGGCTCCAACAATGTTTGTATAGACGTGGTCCAAGGTTTTATCCCCTCTGGTATGGCAAGAGACATGTTGATGAAATTTAGGTAGCACTGACTTTAGATTAGAGTGGTTGAAGTCATTTACTACAATAAATGCAGCCTCAGGGTTTGCAGATTGTGGTTTGCTGATGACCGCATGGAGTTCGTTCATAGCAAACTTGGCATTAGCATCCGGTGGGATATATGCAGTTGTTATTATAGTGGAGGTGAACTCCATTGGCAGATAGAACGGTCTACACTTAACCATGAGATACCAGCTCGATAGCATTGTCAGATATTCCGCTGTGTAGCCATGTTTCCGTGAGTATCATGATAGTACAATCTGTAAGTGTCCTGTTGTCAGTGATCCATAGTCGTAACTCATCTATTTTGTTCACCAGGGACTGCACATTAGCAAGGAAAATGCTGGGTAAAGAAAGCCGGTGCGGTGTTAGCCTTAGCTTAGCTGTTAGCCCACCGCGTTTCCCCCGTGCCCAAGGGGATGTAAATGGCTCCAAGCTGCCGCCCGCACCTGCTGCCGTTCGTGCCCAGCGCCGCCTCATAATCTTCTGTGACGCCTCCTGCTCTCCCTCCCCCTCCTCCTGCTGTAAGATTGCTGTGACGTCTCCTGCTCTCCCTCCCCCCCCTCCTCCTGCTGTAACATTGCGATGTTACAGCAGGAGGAGGGGGGAGGGAGGGAGATCAGGAGACGTCACAGCAGGAGGAGGGGGGAGGGAGGGAGAGCAGGAGACGTCACAGCAGGAGGAGGGGGGAGGGAGGGAGGGAGAGCAGGAGACGTCACAGCAATCTTACAGCAGGAGGAGGGGGGAGGGAGAGCAGGAGGCGTCACAGAAGATTATGAGGCGGCGCTGGGCACGAACGGCAGCAGGTGCGGGCGGCAGCTTGGAGCCATTTACATCCCCTTGGGCACCTTATTTTTATGAATGACAGGTTAGTAATAGCGTATTTTTAGCAAAATGAGCCTACAGATTACATTTATAAGACCACATTAGGAATGGTTAAAGCTCCCTGAACATAACCATATTTTTATCTGGAGGGGGTGAAACCTGGTGACAGAATCCCTTTAAGATCTCGTGTCTCACTGTAGTGGCTGTGCACTAGGCGATCCCTAAGGCTAAGGCCCCTATGGTAGGTGACCTGTACTTTTTCGGGGACCACCTTTCTGATGTCTGGGTCGATAAGGAGGACCTCCCAATGCTTTCTCAATATCTGTTTAACCTAGTCCGAGGCATCATCAAAGGTGCCTATAAGGCGTATCAAACCACTCAGTTTTTTTAGGTTTAGGGTAGAGAAGGTTGTCTCGCTTGCTCTCACATGCTCTCTTAAAGGCGGATTTGAGGACTGCATCGGGGTAGCCCCTCTCCTGAAAACGACTTCTCAAGTCATTGGCCTGTTCTTTAAAGACCTCCCAAGTGGAGCAGTTCCTCCTAATGCGCAGGTACTGTCCCACTGGAATTCCCCTTTTTAGGGGGAGGGGGTGATGGCTACTCCAGTGTAGAAGTGAGTTTGTGGAGGTGGGCTTCCTGAAGATGCTTGTTTGTATGACGTGTCAGCTACAGTGGGATGTTTTTTATAAAGATAATCAAATTCATCCCCTGAGATAAGGTTTTCAGTCTTAGCTTGTCACAGTATATCAATTAGATCCTTCTGGTAAGTTACGGTGGGGTCGCCACCCAGTCTCTCGTATGTTTCTTTGTCATCAAGCAAGGCCTGGCACATGTTTTTGTAGTCATTAGTATCCATCAGAACGATGTTACCCCCCTTATCCGAGGGTTTGATGGTTAGATTCTTCTTTTTCTCCAAATCTAGCAATGCTTTATATTCACTTTTACTACAATTAAAGCCATCATGAAAGGAGGTAGACAGATCCCGGCAGACTTGATTGACAAAGACATCGATACACGTGGGGTTCCCAAGGGGAGGCATTTTAAGGCTCTTATTTTTAAGCGGAGTAAAGGGGCCTTTGCCCTCTTGGAGGGTGCTATCACTCAAGCTATATAAAAGGCGGACATCTTGGAGGATGTCAGGTGAGATACCCATCTCCTTGCTCTCTCGTTTTGCAATAAGCGCAAAGGACCTCTACTATAATGTCATCTCCCCATAAATTTTGGTAAGAATCCATCTAAACAAATTGTATATTGTTAGTTAAAATATAGCAACATTTGTATGCTGTAAAATAAAGACATTTAGTTAGTGAAGCATTACGCCCTATAAATAAGCACAGTTACATAGATACAGATAACATGAGAAACACAGTAACAGATAACATGAGTCATATTCAATAAATAGTGAAAGATTTAAAAACGTAACAGACAAATGGTGCTTACCTTTTGAAGTGCTTTATGTCTTGGTGGCATATGCCTGTCCTTGCATAAGTATCTCTGTGCTAGCACTGCACAGAATGGGCCCTGTTTATATAGGCTGTTCCTGTTGTAAACTATACCATGTGGTAACGATTAGCATATTCATTAGTTGATGTAGCTCAAATAGTTAGATTATGTTTTATAAGAATTTATATGTTTATTATAGGCCTTTTTTATGTCCGAATCTTAATTTTATATCAAAAGCTTATCAAAATGTTATAAATGGGCTTATCAAAAAGATTTTTATCAAAATGAAACTTATCAAACTGTATAAATTTATATAAATTCATATCAAAGTGGGTGGCTTTTATATCAAAAGCTTATCAAATGTTATAAATGACTTTATCAAATGTTATTAAATTACAAAATTTAGTGGGCTTACCAAAAACAAAGTGGGTGGCTTTTATATTAAAAGCTTATTAAATGTTATAAATGCCTTTTATCAAATGTTATTAAATTACAAAATTTAGTGGGCTTATCAAAAACAAAGTGGGTGGCTTTTATATCAAAAGCTTAGCAAATGTTATAAATGCCTTTATCAAATGTTATCAAATCACAAAATGTATTTATAAAGCCGCAATGAAATATTTCCTGGCGACTTTATGAAGTTTTTATATAAAAATTCTAAGACTATAAGGTATCAAAACAGACAAATACAAGACGCTGTTAGTACGGTCTGCGGCCATTACTGTACAATTTATATGTTTATTATAGGCCTGTAAGATTTTATAAGGGGAATAAAATTAATGACAAGAATACAGCCTGTGGCATGTCCAGACAGATGTCATGACCATTGCAGTAGAAAGTCATGACCTTGTAGAACACATCCTGTGACGTGTCAGATATACCAATCAGATATATCAATAATCTGTCATACTTTTAAGCACATAATCGAAACCATTTGCAGTAGAAAGTCATGCTTTAAACAGCGGTGCTTTTGATGTCCATGACAGATGTCATGACCTTGTAGAACACATCCTGTGACGTGTCAGATATACCAATCAGATATAGCAATAATCTGTCATACTTTTAAGCACATAATTGAAACCATTTGCAGTAGAAAGGACCTTGTAGAACACAGCCTGTGTAGTAAGATGTCATGACCTTTGCATTAGAAAGTCTTTATTTAAACAGATGTGCTTTTGCCTTCATTTGTAAACTGAAGGATATTAGCAGGAATCTGAGAAGTGATAAACCATTAATAGTCGAATGCAACTGTAGTAAGAATCAATATAAATATATTATTAAGCAATATAAATTTTATATCAAGCAATATAAATTTTATATCAAGCAATATAAATTTTATATCAAGCAATATAAAAGGGGTGGGGGTATCTGTATAAAAGGGGGCGTGGTACTTTGCAGTTTGACGAAACATATACCCCCTTACTACTAATGTATGTAAAAATGTAATTGCATGTAATGTTGATAATGTTTGTTTTTTTTACATAACTTTGTTACAGAACTTTTGGTTAACGTTGTAAAGTTGAGTGTATATAAAAATGTATGTGTATGTAAACAGTTAGATAGAAACATAGATAGATAAATAGATAGATGAATAGATAAATTGTTAGATGTTAGATAGATAGAAAGATAGTGGAAAGATAGACAGTTAGTAGAAAAATTGATAGGATAGAATAGATAGATAGAATAGATAGATAGATAGATAGATAGAAAGATAGATAAATCGTTATATAGCTGGATAGATAAATAGCTAAATAGATAGATAAATAGATAGATACATTTATAAATTGATAGATGGATAAATAGATAGATAGATAGATAGATAGATAGAAAGATAGTGAAAAGATAGACAGTTAGATAGAAACATATATAGATTGGTCGCTATATAGATAATAATAATAATAATAATAAAATGTATTTATAAAGCGCCACCATATTCCGCAGCACTTTACAAGTTCATAGGGTTCATATACAAAACAAAACTAACTGGCTAATATGCAACTGCAACACTAGGAGTCAGGGCCCTGCTCGCTAGAGCTTACAATCTACAGTATGAGGAATTGGGGGTGACACATAAGGTAGTTGATTGTGATAAGTAGGATTTGAGCCATTATTGAACTGAAAGGAGTGGTGCCGGCCGATCTGCTTCGGGTTTGGGACTACTAGAGGATCGAGTATTGGCCAGAGGAGTTGGTGGGAGGAGGTTTAGTCGGGGAATAGTCAGTTTAGGTAGCTTGATAAGCCTGCATGAAAATATGTGTTTTTAAGGCACGTTTGAAGGTGGAGAAGTTGTGGATTGACCTAGTATTCCGGGGCAGAGTATTCCAGAGAGTAGGTGCAGCTCGAGAAAAGTCTTGAAGACGGGAGTGAGAGGTACGAATTATGGAGGTTCCTAATCTTAGGTCGCTAACAGAATGGAGAGCACGAGTAGGGTGGTAGATGGAGATGATGTATGGAGGTGCGGCGTTGTGCAGAGCTTTGTGGGTGAGGGTGAGAAGTTTGCACTGTATTCTGTGGTGGATAGGCAACCAGTGAAGTGACTGGCACAGACTAGTAGCATCCGTGTTGCGGTTGGATGGATAGATGAGCCTTTAGGACAGACTGAAGGGGGGAGAGTTTAGTGAGAGGGAGACCGATTAGTAATGCGTTGCAGTAGTCAAGACGAGAATGAATCAAGGAAATAACAAGCGTTTTTGCCATTTCCACTGTAAGAAAAGGGCGGATTCTGGCGATATTCTTGAGGTGCAGACGACAAGAGCGTGTAAGTGATTGAATATGGAGAACAAAGGATAGATCAGAGTCAAATGTGGCCCCAAGACAGTGGTCATGTTGCACAGGAGTTATGATAGCGCTGCAGACCGAAATTGAAATATCAAGTTTAGGTGAGTTAGTAGATGGGGGAAAGACAAGAAGTTCAGTTTTTGAGAGGTTCAGTTTTAGATACAGAGGCTCCAACAATGTTTGTATAGACGTGGTCCAAGGTTTTATCCCCTCTGGTATGGCAAGAGACATGTTGATGAAATTTAGGTAGCACTGACTTTAGATTAGAGTGGTTGAAGTCATCCACTACAATAAATGCAGCCTCAGGGTGTGCAGATTGTGGTTTGCTGATGACCGCATGGAGTTCGTTCATAGCAAACTTGGCATTAGCATCCGGTGGGATATATGCAGTTGTTATTATAGTGGAGGTGAACTCCATTGGCAGATAGAACGGTCTACACTTAACCATGAGATACCAGCTCGATAGCATTGTCAGATATTCCGCTGTGTAGCCATGTTTCCGTGAGTATCATGATAGTACAATCTGTAAGTGTCCTGTTGTCAGTGATCCATAGTCGTAACTCATCCATTTTGTTCACCAGGGACTGCACATTAGCAAGGAAAATGCTGGGTAAAGAAAGCCGGTGCGGTGTTAGCCTTAGCTTAGCTGTTAGCCCACCGCGTTTCCCCCGCCTTTGCGGTCCCTGCGCTTACGGTCGGCCAAGTAGCCTGCGAAGCGTCAGATGTTCTTATTTCAGGGATGAGTCGAAGGTTGCTGATAAAACAGTCGGAGTTGTGTAGTCCTATATCCAACATCTCTTGTCGGGTGTAGGATGAAAAAGCAAATCTGCTCTGAACGAACAGACCCGAGATGAGTAAGAATAACACTGCTAACCTGCAAAATCTGAGGAGACGCTGGGCCTCACATGGTGCACGCGCCGCCATCCTTGCCAAGTATCTCAGAGATAGTGATTCTCTGAGACTTATATATATGTTGTTAGTAATATGTAGTTGCTATATGTCGATAATATTTATTCAGCTATACAGCGTTAGTAAACGGATTCAATCCAGGAAGGACCTATTGGCAAAGTAAAGCATCCATACTCGGGAAAGCTGGATACTTAAAAACTGCCGCTGTTGAAGTAGCGTGGAAAGAAGAAGTCCTTGGAGGTATCCCAAGAACATCTGGTAAAAAACTAAAGCCGGAATCGACGCCCTGGAAAGTTGGGCTCCGCGGCTGTCGCTCTTAAATAGCGTCTTAGGACTTGCCCGAACATGCCTTCAACATGCTCGGACATACCCTGACCCACTTCGCAAATTGGGTTGTCCGTATTTCACAAAATGGACGCTGCGGGCAAAAATAAGGTCGTAGATATTAGAAGATAGATAGGTACGGTGTCCGGTCATGTCTGTGAAGGTTGCAGAAAGTCAAGCTATTTTTAAAACTTAATTGAGTTGCAGCCTGAATATACCATATTAGGGCTTGTCTGGACTGGCTGGAAAAGTGACAGGTGGCCAGGGCAGAAAAGGGGGCGTGGCCACCTGTCACTTTGAGTTTGATTAATACTGTAGCCCTTTACTACTCACATAGGTTGAGACCATGTAGCAGCTGTTTGACATGTCATTCTTGATAGCTCTAACTACTATGGAAGAAGTAAATATAGAAACTTATGGACAGTTATACTGTATGTAACATTACATCATGTGATACTTGCTAAACCTAGTGCTATGGACATCTCGGGCTAAATGGTATCTCTCAGACGATATTAGTAGATGAAGGTGTAGAAATGAGTTCACAGTGAGTTTCTATGAGACTTGAATCTATAAACAGCAATGATGTAAAGAGGATTAGTACGTGAGCTTGACAACCCACACCTGTCTGCTCCCTTCACCCTACATTCTATATGCGCTCACCCTCCCTTAGGCCTCATGCACATGACTGCATTTTTCATCTGTGTGCTAGCTATCTGCATGTTTTGTGGATAGCACACTGACCCATTCATTTTGATTGGAAAATGCACACGTCCATATCGCTTGGATATCAATGTGGCCAATGTGCAAATTCCCCTTGTTGCGAATCAGAATAGTCCTTTCTATTGATGAAAGTGAGAAAAATTCTGAATGCACACGGAAGGTAAATGTCTTTTGCAGATCCATCGTTGGTGGACCGAAATATGGACATGGCCGTATGCGTGACGCCTTATTTTGGGTGACTCACACATGGAGACATACTGTATCTCTCTTGTACATTTTTCTCTTTTTTATGTTTTATTGTAGCTTTCTTTGTTTGTGAATTATGCCCTTTTTTCTTTTACTCTATGCAAAGATGGAGAATCACGCCAGCAATCCTGAGGTCATACGTTTTCAAGGCATTGAGATGGCTCGGCCCTCCCCGAGAGGAGGGGACCTTGATAAACGTATTCTCCAAAAAGAAGCCCAATGGACTTTCAGGTTGGGGACTGTATGATCAGACTTTTCAGTGTGCGGCTTGCAACAGCTGCTAAACAGCTGGTGACATCAGCGTGAGTGTTTGAGCAGCGTGTGTTCCCCCTGTGTATTTGATTGTACATTGTCACAGAGTTTTGGTAGCTGAAGGGTTAAATAAAGCAAGCCATATGCTATGTAGTGAGGAGTTTTATAAAGACATGCTATTTGATCTGTACCAAGGACATCAGTCAAGTTTGTTTGCAATAGCCTATATATGGAATTGTTTGTACTCAGCAACCTTGTATATGTACATGACACCTGTTAATGATTGTTAGAATGACTGTATATAAGACTGAGAAAACACAGATAAAATCAGTTATTTGTAGTGACACTAGAAGCGTGTATCTGTGTCTCTTTGCAATATACTCTCCGGACGTCCGAAGGGAAAGCAGGGTGCAGAAGAAAGACCCTTTCAGTAGCCATATACATGAGGGACACTTACTGCTACATTGTTGCAAACCACACTTGTGTTATTTATTAGTGACATGGTCTATCATTTGTATTAGGACCACAGTTCACTCAGAGAGTGTTCGCTCTGCTGTGTTTTACACACGGTGACTCTCTGATTGTTTTCTTCCCCTGCCCTATATGCTTTGCTATTTCCCATCTCGTCCTTTTTTTAAAAAAATATGTATATTCAATAAAACGTCCTTGTTTATTTGTTTTTAAGCATCCCTTTTTGTTGGAATATTTATCTACTCAATTTTTACAGTTTCTCACACTTGTGCATTTCTTATATCACAAATTGAGAAGTGCTGAGAATTATTAAGCACTTAATAGTGTGTTCCCCCAAAATGCTTATTACAGATGCCCCAAATAGTGCCAGTCACAGCTTTTACTGAGAGTGCTTGCCTCAGATACCCAAGTCTCCGCTGCTCCTCCATAGGGTCTACTGTTAGCGCTAAACCTGCCATTTTTCAGTGACCTCAGGGCTAAGACTTGAAGGTGTATTCAGGTTAGAAACAAGTTATACAGTACAGACCAAAAGTTTGGACACACCTTCTCATTCAAAAAGTTTTCTTTATTTTCATGACTATGAAAATTGTAGATTCACACTGAAGGCATCAAAACTATGAATTAACACACATGGAATTATATACATAACAAACAAGTGTGAAACAACTGAAAATATGTCATATTCTAGGTTCTTCAAAGTAGCCACCTTTTGCTTTGATTGCTGCTTTGCACACTCTTGGCATTCTCTTGATGAACTTCAAGAGGTAGTCCCCTGAAATGGTTTTCACTTCACAGGTATGCCCTGTCAGGTTTAATAAGTGGGATTTCTTGCCTTATAAATGGGGTTGGGACCATCAGTGGCGTTGAGAAGTCAGGTGGATACACAGCTGATAGTCCTACTGAATAGACTGTTAGAATTTGTATTATGGCAAGAAAAAAGCAGCTAAGTAAAGAAAAACGAGTGGCCATCATTACTTTAAGAAATGAAGGTCAGTCAGTCAGCTGAAAAATTGGGAAAACTTTGAAAGTAAGGGCTATTTGACCATGAAGGAGAGTGATGGGGTGCTGCGCCAGATGACCTGGCCTCCACAGTCACCAGACCTGAACCCAATCGAGATGGTTTAGGGTGAGCTGGACCGCAGAGTGAAGGCAAAAGGGCCAACAAGTGCTAAGCATCTCTGGGAACTCCTTCAAGACTGTTGGAAGACCATTTCAGGGGACTACCTCTTGAAGCTCATCAAGAGAATGCCAAGAGTGTGCAAAGCAGTAATCAAAGCAAAAGGTGGCTACTTTGAAGAACCTAGAATATGACATATTTTCAGTTGTTTCACACTTGTTTGTTATGTATATAATTCCACATGTGTTAATTCATAGTTTAGATGCCTTCATAGTCATGAAAATAAAGAAAAGTCTTTGAATGAGAAGGTGTGTCCAAACTTTTGGTCTGTACTGTATGTAGGGGATAACTATCAGATCAGTAGGGGTGCTACTGCTGGGACCCCCACCAATCACGAAAAAGGGGGCCCTATACCCTGTGGAGCCCCCTGAAATGAATGGAGCGGCTGGTCAGAAAAGTGGAATACTGCTTTAAGTTAAGGCCAGACAGCAAATAAAAAATGCTGGGGGCAATTCTCCTCAACTTGGGGTATTATACCAAACAGTAATTGGACATTTAGAATACAGTGCAATATGAGGTTACACCAATCATATTTATAGCATACAGATAAATGAATACATTACAGATAGGCAAGTTATATCCTGTCTCTAACGCGCATGTCTGCAAAAATATGGGAAAATCCAGCATTAAGATTAGTGTTCAGCAGACTCTGCTACAATTTATCTGCTACAATCGCTGTGTATATAAGTGTGCAGTGCACCAATATTCATAGTTAAAGGGGTTTTCCGGTATTTAAATATTGATGATCTATCCATAGGTCATCAATACCAGATCGGCAGTGGTCTGACCCTTGGCACCCCTGTCGATCAGCTGGTTGAAGGGAAGGCCGTGCTCCGTGCGAGCGCAGCCTTCCCTTGTTTGTTTACCTGCTTGCCGTTGACATTGGAGCGTTGAGCAGGTGTAATTACAAGCTGTTCTATTAATTTCAAAAGGAAGGCTCGTTCCTATTCAAGTGTATAGGAATGAGCCTTCCAATTGTAACAAATGCTTGTAGTTACACCTGCTCACCGCTGCAATGTCGACTGCAAGTAGGTAAGCAAACAAGGGAAGGCTGCGCTCGCACAGCTGGGGGATAGGTCATCAATATTAAGATCCCAGAAAACCCCTTTTATCCGTTTTGTTAGCTGTAGAGTTACATTTAGGCAGATTGGCCTGGGTATACCTGATTTATAGCGATTCGTGAGTTATTAATTCGTAAAGAATCTAATTTCTTATTGAATCAAATTTTTGTAAACTTCGCTCAGCTCTAATTAAGATAAAAATGGACACATACGTAATTGGACACCTGGAAACTTACTTCGTTAAGGGTGAGTTCACATCACCGTTATGGATTCCGTTATTGTTTGCCGTTTTAACGGAAAATAACAGAATCCATAAGACGGATGTCAAAACGGAAGCCTTTAAGAGGCATTCCGTTTTGATCCTTCATAATAGAAGTCTATGGGCAGCATAACGGATTCATCCTGGTCTCCATTATTCAGGAGTCCAGTTCTACATATAGGAAACCAGGACGGACCCTTTAGGCTGCCCAAAGACTGCTATTATGACGGAATGCAAAACTGAAGCCTTTAACCCTTTCAGGACCGGGCCATTTTTCACCTTTCTGCCCAGGCCATTTTTGTGTCACTTTATGTGGTAATAACTTTAAAACGCTTTCACTTATCCAGGCCATTCTGAGATTGTTCTTTCGTCACATATTGTACAAAATTTTCCAAGAATTTGGAAAATTTCAGTTTCTCTACTTTTATAATAGATAGTAATAACTCCAAAAATAGTTATTGATTTACATTCCACATATGTTTATTTCATGTTTGGATCCTTTTGTGAATGCCATTTTATTTTTTGGGGACGATAGGAATGTTGAAATTTTTCAGAAAATTTCCAAAACCCACTTTTTAAGGACCAGTTCAGGTCTGAAGTCACTTTGTGAGGCTTACATAATAGAAACCACCTAAAAATGACCCCATTTTAGAAACTACACCCTCAAGGTATTTAAAACTGATTTTAAAAACTGTGTTAACCCTTTAGGTGTTCCACAAGAATTAATGGAAAATGTAGCTAAAATTTCAGAATTTCACTTTTTTGGAAGATTTTCCTTTTTAATCCATTTTTTTCCACTAATAAAGCAAGGGTTAACAGCCAAACAAAACTCAATATTTATTGCCCTGATTCTGTATTTTACAGAAACACCCCCCCCATATGTGGTCGTAAACTGCTGTATGTGGGCACATAAGGAAAGGAACGCCATATGGTTTTTGGAAGGCAGATTTCACTGGGATAATTTTAAGTTGCCATGTCACATTTGAAGACCCCCTGATGCACCCCATTTTGGAAACTATGGGATAAGGTGGCAGTTTTGTTGGTACTATTTTAGGGTACATATGATTTTTGGTTGCTCTATATTCCACTTTTTGTGAGGCAAGGTAACAAAGAATAGCTGTTTTGGCACCGTTTTTATTTTTTGTTATTTATAGTGTTCATCTGATAGGTTAGATCATGTGGTATTTTTTTTAGAGCAGGCTGTTACAGACGCGACAATACCAAATATTTTTTTGGTTGTTTGTTATAATAAAGCATTATTTTTATTTTTATTTTTTTTGTGTCTCCATATTCTGAAAGCCGTAATTTTGGGCGATTGTCTTAGGTAGGGTCTCATTTTTTGCAGGATGAGATGACGGTTTCATTGGTATGATTTTGGGGTGCGTATGACTTTTTGTTCGCTTGCTATTACACTTTTTGTGATGTAAGGTGACAAAAAAAGGTTTTTATTTTTGATTTTTTACCGTGTTCACCTGAGGGGTTAGGTCATGTGACATTTTTATAGAGCAAGTCTTTATGGATGTGGAAATACCTAATATGTTATTTTTTTATTTATTAAAGTTTTACACAATAATATCATTTTTGAAAAAAATTTAAATCATGTTTTAGTGTCTCCATAGTCTGAGAGCCATAGTTTTTTTTATTTTTTGGGCGATTGTCTTAGGTAGGGTATCATTCTTGCAGGATGAGATGATGGTTTAATTAGCACTATTTCGGGGTGCATATGACTTTTTGATTGCTTGCTATTACACTTTTTGTGATGTAAGGTGACAAAAATTTGAGGGGTTAGTTCATCTGAGGGGTTAGGTCATATGGTATTTTTATAGAGCAGGTCATTATTGATGTGGCAATACCTAATATGTATACTTTTTTTTATTTATTTAAGTTTTACACTATAACAGCATTTTAGTGTCTTCATAGTCTGAGAGTCAAAGTTACTTTAAATTTTTTGGGCGATTATCTTAGGTAGGGGCTAATTTTTTGTGGGATAAGGTGACGCTTAGATTGGTACTGTTTTGGGGGGTATACGCCTTTTTCATCGCTTGGTGTAAAAAAAATGGTTTATTTAGCACAGTTTTCATTTTATTTTTTTTACGGTGGTTACCATCAAAGGGGTATCTGATGGGTTACGTCATGTGATATTTTTATACAGCCGGTCGATACAGACGCAGCGATACCTAATATGTCTACCTTTCTTTTTTTCCCTATCTTTTAAACATTTTTTTTACTTTATTTTGGGAAAAGGACGCATTTTTTTTACTTAAAACTTTTAAACATTTTTTTGACAAAAATTTATTTTTTAAACTGACGTACATGGGCGTTAAGGGGTTAAAAGGCATTCCATTTTGTTTTCCGTCATAATAGAAGTCTATGGGCAATCATAATGGATCTGTCTGGTTTCCGTTATGCAGAAGGGAAAGTCATGTGGACAGGACTTTGTTTTCCGTCTTGCATAACGGAAACCAGACAGATCCGTTATGATTGTCCATAGACTTGTAATATGACGGTTTAAAGAGGAATGCCTTTATGAATTCCAATATTTTCCGTTATAACCATGTTATTATGGAAAACAATAATGGAATCCATAACAGTGATGTGAACTCACCCTAACACAGTCCTAAGATATACAGTAGATAACAAAGAAACAAACATTTTTTGGAACCCAAGGTCCATCACCTCCTACATTCTTAAGGCCCCTTTACACTGCTCCATAGAGCAGACGATTGTTGTGAATGAAGCGCTCCTTCCTGGCACGGGCCTGCTCATGAGTGAAGGAGACCATTGCTTTTACATGCCGCACCTTTATGCACATCATCGCTAAGGAGCGTTCCTACGAACTCTTGTTAGCAATTCTCTGGCTGATGCACGGCAAGTGTAAATGGGCCTTAAACGGGTTGTCTCATTTCAGCAAATGGTAATTATAATGTAGAGAAGGTTAATACAATGCATTTACTAATGTATTGTGATTGTCCATATTGCCTCCTTTGCTGGCTGGATTAATTTTTCCATCACATTATACACTGGTCCTTTCCATGGATACGACAACCCTGTAAATACATCAGTGGTGGTCATGCTTGTACAATATAGGAAAAAGCACTGGGCTGGGACTGTGGGAGTGCGCATAGTCCAGCACTTTTTCTGATAGTGTGCAAACACGACCACCGCTGCAGGATTACAGGGTGGTTGTAAACATGGAAACGCGCAGTGTATTATGAGTTGGAAAAATGAATCAAGCCAACAAAGGAGGCAATATGGGCAATCACAATACATTAGTAAGTGCTTGGTATTAACTTATTGTACAATCCCTGTGAGACAACCTCTTTAAGGAATAACTGATAACATTTCCCAGAAGCTTTATTACGAAAGCTGTCCGCCTCCAACTTGATTGGAAACTTGAGCTAATAGAAACATCATTTATCTTGTATAAAGCTTTTAAGGCTAGTTTCACATCAGCGATTTTGCTGTACGGTTTTGAGATCCAGCAGGGGGGTCTCAAAACCAGAGCAAAATGCTCTAATAATACAATAATACCGGATCCTAAGACCATTGTAAGTCAATAGGCACCGGATCTGTTTTTTTGTGTCCAAAAAAACGGATCGGGCACCATTGACTTACATGGTTTTTGTTGCCGGATCTGGCTTGTTCAATTTCCCATGCCACACACAAAAACGCTGCTTGCAACGATTTTGTGTCCGGCACGAGAACGCAAATAACTGGAACAGAATGTATTAACACTGCCATAAATTCTTGTCAAATTGTCACACACTAATGCCCTCTAGAGTGCCGCCACACACACAATATTCAAAAACAACTACCTCAATTTTTAAAAACAATTCCATTAATCATACAACTCAGTTGAAGAAAATGAAGGCGTGGGATTTTCAGGGCTGTGGATTGAAAAATAATGTAATTTTTTAATTTTTATGCCAATTTTGATTCAAATGGTGCTGGTTCTCCATACACATCCAACGGTAAATTTAAAATTCAATATAAATAAAAGAAACACTCCAGTACGTTGCCTGTATTATCAGCGTCGCTGGTCCAAAATGTGAAGTGGGCAATGTTCACACAAACAGTGAATGCGTTTTCAGGGTAGGACCGCGCTGCTATTTTAGCAATGCAGGATTTTTCACTCTAGCACAGAACCATCCGCATATTTGGACACAGAGAACCAAATCGCCCTCCATAGATGCACTCCTCTCCTCCAGCACACTCCTGTGGAATATCGAGAGATCGCACCAATAGTGAAGTACTGATAGTTCCAGTCAGATAAAAAGGTTTATTATACTCACAAAGCCAATCTTCATTAAAAGCTTATCAAAATCATAAAACACCGTCGCCTACTCCTGCCCAACCCGGGTTTCGCTTTCGCGTTTCTTCAGGGGCAGCTGGTCAAACCCCTTACGGGGATGTCCTAAATTCCCATATATTCCCCACCCCTATTCCATGTTCAACCAATCCTAAAAGGTCCAATCACAAATACAGTTGGTAGAAACATAAGATATATATAAAATACTTATAGGCAAAACTGTATAAAAGTGTATAATAAAAACAAAGTTTATACTGAATGATACACCATGTTATTTAAACAATCTAGTAAATTTGGGGAACACTATTATTTTTTTTTAAAAAGACCCTCTTTTGCATAAATTTTCTAGAATTTCCTATCGTTTATAGACCCTGTCTCTTGTCTAGTTAGAATCCCTACACCTATGTTCATCCTGATGACATTTGATCCATATACATATATACATTACTAAACACCATTAGTAGCTTCCCACACCAGCAGTCTTCAATTTCCTTCCTATTGTGCAATGATCCTGATCCCCACACTCACAGCCTCTTCAGTCGTCGTTCCCCATTCATAAAAGATCTTCTTCCGTCTTTCACCATGTGACGTCTCTCACGTGAGCGGTTCCAGCCTATCTGCTATTACAACTTGCCCATTCATCCGAAGGTCCTTCAATATCGCATAGTACTCCATACCGCCTATTATTAACAAACCTCTCGTACATACATTTTTCACACAAGGCAAGATTTCAAATCACACTCTATATTCAGTCCTTGTGGTTGGAATGTATCTAACTTAAACATCCACTCTACTTCTTTCCGATTTATCTGTGCGATAGGATCCCCTCCCCACCACGGATTTTTAACCAATTCAATCTTGATAAAAGATAATCCCTTCTGGTTTTTTGGTGACAATTTTTAAACTGCAGGGGAACACTATGGGTCTCTAGGCCCTTTTTAATATTTTTAAAGTGCTCTTGAACACAGGTTTTCAACTTCCTCGTTGTTCTGCCAACATACTGAAGGCCACATGGGCACTCCAGTATGTAAACCACTCCTGTGTTCTCACAAGTTATATTCCCTTTAATTTTAAATGCATGGTTCTTTTTATTTGAATGGACCATAGATACTGCCTTCTTTTTATCCTCCCTGCTTCTATTCATACAGGCAAGACAGAAGCCACACCAAATGAACTTACTTTCCTTCTTCTTTACCATACTCTTAGGGGCTGTGCTATGTACCAACTGCATTTGTAGATTCTGTGCTTTTTTAAATATAATCATAGGTTGTGCAGGAATCTCCTTCCCCAAGATGGGATCATTTTTCAGAACCCCCAATTTTTCCAGATCATATTCTTAAGAATTCCGGCATTCGTACTGTATTGGGTGAGAAATGACAGCCTAAAATCCCTTTTTTCTTTACCAATCTCTTTTTGTTCTACCCTAACATTTTCTTCCACAGGCTCACAACATTTATTTAACTCCCCTTACACATACCCTTTTTCTATAAATCCCTAAAATCTTGTACTTCCGTACAATTTCGATAAATTCTACTTATTTGCCCCTTGGGAATATTCTTAAGCCAAGGGCCATGGTGAGAGCTCGTGATATCTATGTAGGCATTCACATCCGTAGGTTTGAAAAACGTCTTATTCTTAAAACAGTTGCCCTCTATGAAGATGATGAGATCTAGAAAATCAACCGCATTATTACTAATATAGCTCGTAAAATTTTAATTCCAGTTGTTACAATTTAATTCTGCAATCAGCTCCTCCAAACCCTGTTTCTCCCCTTTCCAAAGGAAAAGGCAATCGTCGATGTAACGTCGCCACACTATCAGCTCCCCCCTTTGTGTTTTTTTTTAATTTAAAATAGGGCTGATCGTTTCTTCCTCCCAAAGGGCCATAAACAAATTGGCGAAACTTGGGGCAAATTTCACCCCCATCGCCGTTCCAGTGCATTGTAGATAATACGTGTCCTTAAAAATAAAATAGCTATGGCTTAAACAGAAATCAACACAATCCAAAATAAACTTCCTCTGTACAACTTGCATATGGGGATCACCACCTAGTGCTACCTCTACCCCTTTAAGTCCTAGATTCTTTGGCATAATAGTATAAAGGGAGGTAACATCCACCGTGGCCAACCATATATCCAGACTACTGGCCCTTAAACTTTTAATCAATTTAATCACACTCCCTGAGTCTTTCAGATACAAGGGGATCTGTATTACATATCTCTGAAGGAAGTAATCCACATATTCTGAGAGCCTGCTTGTCAGGGAATTAATCCCCGAAACAATAGGTCTACCAGGAGGATCCGACATTATGAATTTTGGGAAGGTGGTATATCACCGGAGTGACAGGATGTTTGATCAATAGGTAGTCCAACTCTTTTTTGTTAATGATTTCATTTCTGAGACCTTCCTGGATTAAACTCGTCATTTTTCTTTTAAACTCAGTATAGGATTGCCTTTTAACTTACGATAAGTATTTTCATCAGCTATCAGTCTCTGCATCTAATTTTCATACTTCTGTGTATTCATTACTACTACTCCCCCTCCTTTGTCTGCCGGTTTTATTATTATACTGCTGTTGCTTTCCAACCCTCTCAATGCCTGTCTTTCTTCTTTAGTTAAATTAGAATGCTTCTGTTTTACATCTAGTTTTTCCAATTCTTTCAGCATTCCTCTCTTTAATGCATCTATTCATTCATTACCCTTGTTATTAGGGAAAAAATGTGATTTATCATGCAGCTCAGTATGAATGATTCCATTCCCCAAACCTGCGGGTTTTTTTTGTTTTGTTTTTGGAACTAAATTTTTGATTGTAATCTCTTGTTACAAGGGTAAAATATACAAACAGTATAAGTTTTTTGCAAGGTTTACATATATGAGTAGTAAACATATAATTTACTGATGCATAGTCTTTGTATAACAATGTGAGAGAGTTATAACAAAATAACCTAAGTCAAATAATAATAGTTGGTCAGTTTGAAAGACCCTTTTGTATCACTGAGTACATATTAAAGGATATCTATATATCAATAAAATATCAAGCTAAGAAAGCTAATTAAGTTTGGTTCATTTAGAGATCCACTGTGTTGTACTAGCATGATAGCCATACATCCCATCTGTTTCTGAAGTCTGTGCTAGTACCTAAGGAAGAAGC
Source organism: Bufo bufo (assembly GCF_905171765.1). NCBI lineage: Eukaryota > Metazoa > Chordata > Amphibia > Anura > Bufonidae > Bufo > Bufo bufo. Next base: position 255,647,140 of record NC_053389.1, read on the forward strand.
GATTATGGACTTGTACCAACAACAATTGTTTATCTCCTGGATTACTCTAGACAGAGATGGAATGCTCGAAGGGGCTTCGAGTATGACAGGGAAGCCGCACACAAAGGAGTTTAACCTCCCTATTTTTCTCCAAAAGCTCAGGATCTTCGAGCATCCCCACCAGATATGCTTGAAGGTTCCCTTTTCACGACATCTCCAGCATGTATCAGGGGTATCATTAAATAAAGAAACCTTAGTTGGGACCAAGAACCACTGATAGAACAGTTTCCTTGATACCTCGACATGGTTTGAACATCTGGATATTTGGGGAATTATTTCAAATGCTTCTTGCCAACTATTGTCTGGTACGATGATATTAAGCATGGTTTCCCATTTGGCTTTGTATTTTGCTAGAGGATCAGGGCCAGATTGTATAAGAATCTGGTAACAATGTGATATTCCCTTCTTAGTATTTGGCGCTAGAGAGTGAGTAAGCCACTTTTCCAATGGGTAATTGGAGGATCCAGTAGACCATATTATTTTAGCTAGCGCATGTCTGATCTGTAGGTATGAGAAAACCTCTGATTGGGGTAGGGCAAATTTATTTTGTAGGTTTTTAAAGCTAGTACATCTATTATTCATAACTAGATCCGAACTTTTTTTGATTCCCTTAGTTTTCCATATGGTTAAGTTAATGTTCTGTATGTGAGCTTCAAATAGGTCTATTTCCTCGTTTGATGTAATCATGGGAAATAAGTTGCGTAAGACCACTACTTTCCACCATGAGTCCACGATCTCTCCTTTGGTTGGATGAGAAAAGGTTAGTGGTGTGTGAAATAATGAGGATGCTTTAAGTAATGAGGATATTCTATCCTTGCCTAACAGGAGTAATTCTATATTAACCCAATGTTTATAGGTGTTTCTGAGCAAAGGGGTTTTAGTTGGTCTAGCATGACGGCGTGATAGTAGTAATTTATAGAGGGGCAACCCGTTCCGCCAATTTTTACTTCTTTGTAGAGAATCTCTGCTCTAACTCTTGGTGTTTTGTTATTCCATATGAATCTCATTACGGCAGATTGGACCTTTTTATAAAAAGTAATCGTCAGATAAATCGGGACATTTCTAAATAAATAAAGTACTTTTGGGATGATCAGCATTTTGAAAGCTGCTATTTTGCCAAACCATGAAACCCCTCCAGTTCTAAATTCAGCCAGTTCCTTTTTAATTTCTGAAATAAGATGGGAGTAATTGAAGTCAAAAAGTTTATCTACTGGATAGCAAAGTTTTATTCCCAGATATGAAATGGCTGTGGTTTCCCATTTAAAGGGATAATCAGTTCTCAGTTGTGATTGAATATTAAGTGAAAGGCCCATATTGAGAATGGATAATTTGGATTGATTCATTTTATAATATGACACATTGCTAAAGTTATTGAGAAACTTGTTTATCGCTGAGAGAGATTCTATTGGATTTTTGCATATGAGTAAGATATCGTCAGCAAAAAGTCAAATTTTGTGGGATGTTTGGCCAATTTGGATACCGTGAATTTGAGGGTCATTCCTTATTATTTCGGATAGTGGTTCGATAACAAGGGCAAATATCATTGGAGAAAGCGGACAGCCCTGTCAAGTGCCGTTTGTGATCTCAAAGCGTTGGGAAAGGAAACCTGATGAGAGTACAGATGCTGATGGGGTAGAATATAGCGACATTATTGCTGATAAGAAGGGACCATCAAACTCAAAAGTACATAATGTATTTTCCAAGTAGCCCCAGTGAACTCTGTCGAACGCCTTCTCTGCAACAAGGGATAGAAGCAGAGAAGGCGTTTTGGTTCGCTCCCCATGATGGATCAGGTTTATGAACCTCCTGGTGCCATCGGTGGTTTGTCTGTGTTTAATGAAACCCACCTGGTCTTCTTTTATTAGTCTAGGGAGAATGTCGATTAATCTGTTGGCCAGAATGTTTGAGAACATTTTTAGGTCTCCATTCAAGAGGGATATTGGTCGAAAATTATCTGCTTTGTCTAGGGTTTTTCCCGGTTTGGGTAAAGTGACAATAAGGGCATGAAGCATTTCTCGTGGAATGCTGCCAGTGTTCATTACAGTTTGAAATACCAATTGCAGGTGAGAGGATAATAGGTGACTCATTTTTTTTATAGAATTCATTTGAGAGACTATCAGGGCCTGGAGATTTATTTAATTTAAGTTTTTTAATGACTAATCTAATTTCTGCTAATTGAATAGGGGCATTAAGGAGTTCTTTGTCCTCTGCAGTGAGTGATGGCAATTTCAAAGGTCTCAGGAAGTTTGCGATGGAATCAACATCCGGTTGTGGAATGTGTGTGTCATGTTTAAGATTGTAGAGATCAGAGTAGTATTCTGCAAATGCATTGGTTATTCCTTTGGGGTTAAGAATTTTATTGGCTTTTTTGTCAAGTAAATATGGAATTTTAGATTTTGCCATTATGTTTTTAAATTTATTGGCCAAAAGTCGCCCCGCTTTATTTCCCTGGGCATAGAATAATGCTTTACTTCTTCTATAAAAAATTCATAATGGTCATGATATAGTCTATATAGTTGTGTTCGTAATTCCTTAAGTTCTGTTGTTTGCTGGGGAGATGAATTTAATTTCTTTTTTAGATTCGAGGCTTTTGATTTTGATCAGTAATTCTTCAATTTTTTTCCCTTTTTGTTTTTTCTTTATAGATGCTAATTGAATGCATTTGCCTCTTATAACTGCCTTGTAGGCACACCAGTTTGTCTGGGCTAATGTGTCTTTGTGGTGGTTAAAGAGAAAGAACTCGGCTGTTTCTTTTTCCAGAGTCATGCATGAGTCATTATCTGACAACAAGGAGTTATTGATTCTCCATGGAGTTTGGGGAAGGGAGTTAAAATGCTCTTCTATTGAAATTGATATAGGAGCGTGGTCTGATCAGGTTATGCTCACTATAGTTGAATTGGATACTCTTTGTAATAATTTTTTATCCACTATAGCCATATCTATTCTCGAGTAAACATTATGGGGGTAAGCGAAAAGGGTGAAGTCTCTTTCAGACACAAGTAGAATTCTCCACACGTCGTAGAGATCCTCTTTATTGAGTAAAAAATATAAATCAATATTTTTTTCGTCAGTTTTAGTGTGAGACTTGTCTAATGTGGGAATCAGTACTTTATTGAAGTCTCCTATGAGTATTAAAGCTCCCTTCCCCTCTCTCCTGACATTATTAAACAGGCATCTGTAAAATTTGTTTTGCTTTTTGTTCGGGGCATATAAAGAGACAATACAATAAGGTAGGTTGTTAATTAAACAATTCAGCATGATATAGCGCCCATTTTTGTCATAGTTGACGCTGACTAGAGAAAATGCTATGGAATTTTTTATGGCTATTAACACCCCTTTTGTTTTGCATATGTTGGGAGTTGTATAAATATATGGAAAGTTTTTATTTTTAAGTCTGTGGGAGTCTTTCTGGTGTAAATGAGTCTCTTGTACACATAATACATCACATTTAAGTGTTTTGGCTTCCTTCCATAAGAAGGATCTTTTAATTTGGCTGTTTAACCCTTTAGCGTTTAATGAGGAAATTGTGAACACCATTTTTAGAGAAAGTATCGGATGGCTTAAGTATGCTATCTGTGCCTGCCTGAGTGTTAGTGAATCACATGTACCCTTTAATGGTGAGGGGAGCAAAGTAATTTAGACCAACATAACCTGCAGGTAACATTACGTGCAGAGAACTTAAGCTAGAAACGAATAAATAACTTAAGAAACACATGATCCTGTCAGACCTCTCAGATAAATCTGTTTATCCGGAGGTAAGATAGGGGGGTAGAGAGTGTCTCTGAACTTTCTTATCAAGGAACCCCATCTAGCCTACTAAGGAACAAGGCACCATATAGGGCAGTGATGTTGAACTTTTTAGAGACCGAGTGCCCAAACTGCAACCCAAAACCCTCTTATTTATTGCAAAGCGCCAACACGGTAATTTCACCAGAATACTACAGTCCTATAGTATATATTCCATGTACTTTATCACTTATCTATAATAGCCTGCCTACATTCAGTGCCCTGCCTGTGCTGTTCATAGTGCGCCCTGCGCTGATGAATGCCAGGAGAAGTCTAAGGCATATTGGTACACCATAGACTTTTTCTAGGGTGCGGGTGCCCACAGAGAGGGCTCGGAGTGCCGCCTCTGGCACCAGTGTCATAGGTTCGCCACCACTGATATATTGTGACTTAGCTGGTTGTCCCAATGTATCTGAAGATTGATGTCTCTTGCGGGTATCTTCATCCGCTGAGGTTTGGGTTTCAATCTTCTCTCGCCTTGAGTCATAGTTCTTTATCCAGGAGAATGGTTAGGAGATTTGATGGGACCCACAGTGGTCCATTCTTTCGCCAGGGTTGGCGATTTCTTGACTGGCGACGACGGGTTGCTCCTCGATGTAGATTCCTGGAACCATTTGTTCACCACCTTGGCTGCTGCTTGTGGAGAGTATAAGTTGTGAGACGAGCCATTTCTGTAAATTATTAGCTTTACTGGATATCCCCATCTATATTGGATCCCTTTATCCCTAAGGATTTTCGTGACCTCAGTGAACTCCCTTCTTCTGTTAAGAGTGGCGATTGAGAGGTCTGCAAACAGTGATATGTTAACATATTTTTCTGGCAGGTCATTGTTATTTCTAGCAGCAGCCATTATTTTCTCTTTAAAGTGAAAAAAATGTAGTCTGGCTAAAACGTCTCTGGGTGCAGATTGAGGCGCTTTCTTGGATTTTGGGGTTCTGTGGACCCTATCAATGATCATGTCTCTTTGTTCTGATTCTGGTGAGAGAATGGCAAAGTAATCTATCAGGAAGTCCCTCAATTGCTCAGTTTGAATTGTTTCTGGGATCCCTCTAAATCTGATATTATTTCTGCGGCTTCTATCCTCCAGGTCTGCCAGCTTGAGTTTGACTGCTCTCATGTCATCAAAACACTCGTTTTGAGTATCAACTAAGGAGTTGTGAGCAGTAGAAAAATCATCCATTTTAGTTTCAAGGTGGGCAGTTCTGTCCCCTATATCTTTTGTTTCTTTGTACACATTTTGTATGGCTTTTTGCAAGTCAGTTTGAATGGAGCTGCGTAGCTCCTGAAGCATGGTTCTCATACTGGATTCTGTTATGACTGCCCCTGCAGTAGTTAGCTGCTGTCCCTTGCCGTGCTTGTCAGCCTCTTTATTAAATAAGGGGCCCAGCTTGACTGTATTAAGAAGCCCTTGTGGGCTTGATTTAGGTGAGCCCTGAGACATATTGTGAGTGGGGCTTGCTGCGCTAATGTTTGGTGCGCCACGCTCCTCTCATCCTTCACTTACTGTGTTATCAACTTCTTGTGCACTGCGGGCGCCATCTTGGGACGCTTCTGCCAGCTGGAAGAAGGAGGTCATTTTAGCTGGCTTAGCTTTTCTCTGTCGGCCTCTCACCATGTCAGCCGTTTGGTGGAGGTAAGCCAGCTTTGAGGGTACAGGTGGGATCGCTGTTACTTCTTAATATCCCCGCTTTGAGCCGCTTATGTTGTACGCTAGGAGCGGGAGAGAGCCTCACACAGCCTTCCTGCACGGCATCCGGCCACGCCCCCGGAATGATCCCTGCGTTTTTAAGTGGAGCTGTCTGATTGTTCATATAATATTTAGCGATATTCAATTTTCTCACAAACTTATGGATGTATAGGAACACTTATTGCTGGGAGAAAATTTAGGCCCTTTACCAAGTACACATTTTTTTTGTTCCGAAAGTTCATATGAACTAAGATTCAAGACCCTTTTACTTCCCCTTGCTCTTTTTGCGTCTTGGACTGTTGTTTATTTCCCCCTCTCTTCCCTCTACGAGACTTCTTTATCTTTTATCGGGATTGAATTGGTTAAAAATCTGTGGCGGGGAGGGGATCTTATCGCACAGATAAATCGGAAAGAAGTAGAGTGGATGTTTAAGTTAGGTACATTCCAACCACAAGGACTGAATATAGAGTGTGATTTGAAATCTTGCCTTGTGAGAAAAATGTATGTACGAGAGGTTTGTTAATAATAGGCGGTATGGAGTACTATGCAATATGGAAGGATCTTCGGATGAATGGGCAAGTTGTAATAGCTGATAGGCTGGAACCGCTCACGTGAGAGATGTCACATGGTGAAAGACGGAGGAAGATCTTTTATGAATGGGGAACGACGACTGAAGAGGCTGTGAGTGTGGGGATCAGGATCATTGCACAATAGGAAGGAAATTGAAGACTGCTGGTGTGGGAAGCTACTAATGGTGTTTAGAAATGTATATATGTATATGGATCAAATGTCATCAGGATGAACATAGGTGTAGGGATTCTATCTAGACAAGAGATAGGGTCTAGAAACGATAGGAAATAATAGGAAATTTATGCAAAAGAGGGTCTTTTTTAAAAAATAATAGTGTTCCCCAAATTTACTAGATTGTTTAAATAACATGGTGTATCATTCAGTATGAACTTTGTTTTTATTACGCACTTTTATATAGTTTTGCCTACAAGTATTTTATATATATCTTATGTTTCTACCAACTGTATTTGTGATTGGACCATGACCTTTTGGGATGGGTTGAACACGGAATATGGGTGTGGAATATATGGGAATTTAGGACAGCCCCGTAAGGGGTTTGACCAGCTGCCCCTGAAGAAGCGCGAAAGCGAATCCCGGGTCGGGCAGGAGTAGGCAACGGTGTTTTATGATTTTGATAAGCTTTTAATGAAGATTGGATTTGTGAGTATAATAAACCTTTTTATCTGACTGGAACTATCAGTACTTCACTATTGGTGCGATCTCTCGATATTCCACAGGAGTGTGCTGGAGGAGAGGAGTGCATCCGTGGAATGCGATTTGGTTCTCTGTGTGCGAATATGCGGATGGTTCTGTGCTAGAGTGAAGAATCCTACATTGCTAAAATAGCAGCGCGGTCCTACCCTGAAAACGCATAAATTTCAAATTCGACTTGTTTTCTTCTACCAGACAACAGTGCACCTTGGGAAATCAGATCACAGTTACACATTTACACAATGGGAGTGAATTATCAAAATTAGCGCAAAGGAAAAGTAGAACAGCTACCTATAGCAACCAATGATCTTCTAGTTCTCTTTTTTCTCAATATGTCTGGTTGCTGCCAGCGAATGGAAGTGAAATGACACCCAAGAGAAAGAAGAGAAATTAAAATACTTGATATATATGTATAGTTTACTGGGTAATGAAGCACCATCTATAAGGCAGGTGAACCATTACACATATTTTTTATAACTTAAAGAGTCACTGTACTTTCACACAATTTCATTTGTGTAACTAGCAAATTTCAAAATCTATTAATTTAAAAAATCTGCCTACATCCATCTGAAAAAAAAACTAGTCATGGACACTAGGGGTCTCACTTTTTGCAGTTCAAAAAGGGGAATCACAAATTTGCAGTTCAACGCCTAGTAACAGAGACTCAGAAGACGGCTCACATGAAATTGCTGAGATACTGAGCCTAATAAAAGAGCTGCTTCTACACTGCTTGTGAAGATTTTAGGAGCCTCCTGTGTGTCCGTAAGCGTGATTTCCCCTACTTATCGGTTCTGTGAGCTCCAGAGCTGAAAACAAACATAGTGGAAAGTAAGGGAACTGCATTAGGAAACCTGACCATGTGGCTGTACCCTTAGATGACATGGTCAATAGCAGCACCTAAGAGGTTTGACAGGGTCTGTCCTGTGTGATGTGATCGTGAGTTGCGAATGGATTGGCGTGATATATGTTCAAGTCCCCTAGTCGTCGTTGTCCCAGAATACCCAGAAGTCAGCTTATCCAATTAAAGGAAAATAAAGAGAAACCAGTGCTTGGTTAAAACCCACAGACACAGTTTATTCTACCCCAGAGAACAAAGGAATAATGCACTCCATAGGCTTCAATGTTACCCCCACAAAATACATTGTTATATCATTATTATATTGATATACATAAGTTACACCTACAAAAACTTCTAATTGAATAAAAGTTCAAGGGGTTCAAGCATCACTATACAATTAAAGGGGTTCTCCGGGAATTAAGAAAATGAAAATACTTAAATATTACTTTAGTATAAATATATTCCCAAATACCTTTTATTAGTTATAATGGTTTATTTTGTCTAGGGAGCAATCATTAGGAGAAATAAAATGGCCGCCGTCCTATTAGCACACACAAAACCTGTCCTAATCACACAGCAGGACAAGTTAATTTACAACACTGAGGTAAAGATCTTCCTCATCCTCCTCTCTGCTCTACTTGTCAGAAATTATGATCCTGAATACAGGTGGTAAGATCTTCAGCTGAATCTCTATATGCATGGAGAGGAAGATGGCGCAGCTCTTTAGCTTCCTGTGTAATTAGGACATGTTTTCTGTGTACCAATAGGAAGGCGACCATTTTTTTTCTCCTAATGATTTCTCCTCGGACAAAACAAGCCAACTAATGAATGGTATTTGGTAATATATTTATAATGAAGTAATTTTTAAGTATTTTCATTTTCTCAATTCCCGGAGAACCAATTTAAAGAGAAAAATATATACCTTTTCTTGTGGCTAAGCATTTTTGTAGCCCAGGACACGATGAAAAAGACTTGGAAGTAGTAATATTAAAAGGCAATTTTCAAATCTCAAACAGCCAAAATAATTTGGGAATGCAAATTTATGAATTTGTTCCAGGGATTTATGGCACACTAAAAGATCTAAAGAGTCTGCTATAGACATAGTGGAGGCGCCAGGTCTCTGAAATAACATCAATTTAGAGACCATAAAACTTTCACACCCCTTATCTGTAAGATAATTAAGGACTCATTCTCAAGATTTCTTCAAGCTGTTTCTTCTGACACTCTTGTAGTACCAACCAGGAAAGAGAAGATCAAAGTTGCCACAAAATCTTGCTATGTAACATCATTGCTTCTATTTTTGTTGCAAGACTCTTATTTTGTTTCTCTTAATAAGAGCACTAAACTAGTAAATCATATAATATTAGGAAGTTTCCAGACCTTTTCATAATACAATAATTAAGCTTTATTTCCATGAGCTGGATGTCCCCTTTCATATTTGTGTTTGTTATACCTTTGACCACACATGGTCTGAGCACAGGGCAGTGCAGGCAGACTGAGGGCAGAGAGTCACTTGCAGGTCAGACAGAATATAACCCTTTCTTTGTGATGGTCAAATCCACAGTTAAGCTTCAGATTGACAGAAATGTACTAGTGTTGGCAATTGTTTAGATGAGTACGTGCAGCTCTGGTCCATGGCATCTCACCTGTTTAGCATCCATATAGTGCATAGACTCTGCTCATGTTTTTTTAACAGAAACCATAATACAGCACCCAACAAAATCTGTTGACTTACAGTGGGGTCTGTTAGGCCTCCATTGAATTGGTTCATTGTTTAGTTTACATTGGAAAAAATGAAATTGGTTGTCAAAGTGAAAATACCATTTAATCATAGATGTATCTTGAGCACAATTTTACAATTGAAGCACCATCTCCTACACAATGGGGGTCATTTAGCTTGACTCCCTACACCAGTTTTTGGTGTAAAGAAGACACACAGCCCTGTTTTGTGACTTTTTAAATGCCTATTTGCCTAAACCCAGGCGCACACTGCATTTTTTTGCGATCCCCTCTGCGCTTGGGAGTGTTGGAGGTGTGGTGGGGGGATGGCAAAGGTGGGGCCATCAGCCTGGGCAAACGCATTAACATTTAAGCCAGTTTCCTGGCGTAAATGACAATTGAAACCTACACCAGTCTACTCCAGAAGATTTCAATATTGGCGTATGAACTGGCAGAGGATTCGCCTAATTTATGACAAGGCCTGTGTCTCATCATAAGTTAAGCACATCCTCCAGCAGCACAAGGGGTAGCAAAGACCGGCTTAATAAATCACCCACTATGTCTTTCCCAAAACTCCTTCTCACTACACAGATAGCTCAACTGCATTGCTTCCTCATACTTGAGCAGAAACAAAAGAGTAGAAAGGAATGCTGTGGAATAGACAGACATAGATATGAGATGGATACAGAGACAGATTATTATTATTTTACTCACTTATATAGCACTGACATATTCCACAGCGGTTTACATACATTGTCACCACTCTTTGGCCCCAATGGAGCTCATAATCTAAGTTCCTTATCAGTATGTTTTTGGAGTGTGGAAGGAAACCTGAGTATCTGGAGGAAACCCACGGGAAGAACATACAAACTCCATGCAGATATTGTCCTTGGTAGGATTCAAAGCTAGGACCCAGCAGAAAGATAGATAGATAGATAGATAGATAGATAGATAGATAGATAGATAGATAGATAGATAGATAGATAGATATGGGTGTTCGTGTGTGGATGTTCATCATTTGTTTTATAAATTTCGTACTGTGATAACTTATTGTTGTCCTGCAGTTGTATGGAAAGGCACAGACATTGCGCCCAGTGACAATCTCAGCTCTGCTACTTGTGTGGGATACTGCAGTTCATTATTGTCCTGTAATCTCTGCACCTATTGATATATTGTGGCAGGACTGTTTCCCGGCTTGGATTTTCACACATTCCTTTGGGTATAGAGGAAGCCAAGTGTACGGCATCAATAGTGATCTATTTCTTCATGCCGTGAATTTTAATGAGTTTTTCTCATGACAGAATTCAATGGCCACTACCTCCGAGCTACAAAAAAGTGTACAGGAAGCCTTCTTGCTGCTGTAATTTGATTAGTTTTTTAGTGGGATGGGATATTGAGTTTTCTTTAAATTTCATGTGTATTTTTATTAAAGGAAAACGCATGTGCAGTACCCCAGATAAAGTGGTTATCTGCAAATTGTTCATTTCTTTATGTCATGTAATGTAATGTTAAGTCATGCTATATCTTTCACCCAGTATAGCTGTGTATGGATGGCGCTGTCAGGGTTAACAATCCTGGCTTAGCCCATGTAGGAGGTTAAATGTAGATTGGCTCTACCCCTAGCTCTAGTGAGTGATAAGGAGAGTTTGGAACAGGAAGTAGAGGAGAGCTGTGTCTTCTTAGGCACAGAAAGCTACAGAGAGTCACCAATCTCTACAGTATCTACAAAAGGAGAGAAGTAGAAAGACAAAGGAGAGAACTAGAGTACCTAGAGTCTTGGAGCATTGGAGTCAGTAAGGTGACCTGCTACCAAAGGCTGTTAAATCTTCACTGCAGTAAGGGGAATACTGCTAAGACACCCTTCACACCTGGACACAACCTAGCCAGTCGTATCTCTAAAACCTTGTATCCCACAGTGGACATTACAGCCACCATTGCAAGGATATAATTGTCCACCATTGTTCTGCAGGAAGAGATTTGAGACAGAAAGAGGGGAAAGAGGGCCATAAATGCTATTGTTGCCTAAATCGATAGATACATCATTATCTGAGAAGAATTTCACTATGTAGAATTGGAATTGCATTTTGATATTGTTGCATATACTACAGCTCCTATTTTGCACTTCAGTAAAGAGAGATGTTTATTGGTGTTGATCGAGCACCAACGTTCTCGGGTGTTCAGGTCAAACACCTCGGAATTCTCGAGTGCTCTACCGAGCACCCGAGCACAATGGAAGTCAATGGGAGAACCAGAGCATTAAACCAGGCACCCCCTGCTCTGAAGAGGAGAGGGTGTCACGGCCATGCCCATGACCGTGACTCCTTTACCGCATGCGGTTGCCTGCGGTTTTGTATGGGCGTTCAACCACGGGTGAGGGCCGCTTGTCTGTGGCCTCACTTGTGGTTGCCGCGGGCAACCAGTGTTGTTGTTAGCAGCAGAGCAGCCTGAGCGTCGCTAGGCAGCTTGCTGCCCTGGCATGCGGTCTCACCTGACGTTCCTTTTGTTAGGTGTGTTTGTTGTGTGCACTGTGTTGTAAGTTATTGTGTGCACTTTCCCTTTATGTATGTTTGTTTTCCCTTCTGTGTTACTGGAAGGGTTAACTTCCTTCCCAGTGTGTGTGTGATGTCACTGGGTGTGTCCAATCCTTGGGTGTGGCCACTTGGGCCTATAAAGACCCTCTCTCTTGCAGAGCTCAGTAGGTTGCTTCAGCATGCTTGCTGATAGCAGCCTCCTGTGTTTGTCATCCGCCAGTGAGAGCCACCACTGTGGTCATAGTTTACAGTTCATAGTATAGGTTTAAGTTAAAGTTTTATGTATGCCTATGTCTTTATGTGTGTGTTGTAGCAAGTTTGTCTGTTGGGATTTTCATATGTATTTGTGCAGCATAACGGTTCTGGATCCCTGTCTGTTTAGGGATCCAGTCAGCAGGGCTGTGGCAGGTTGGTGAATGTCTGTTCACCTGCCATTTCCGTATTGCTGTTTCTTTTCCCAACAGCTTGGCCATTGAGGCTCCTGCTCCTCCGTGTCAAGGAGGAGTAGGTTGCCTTACCCAGCTCCTAGCTCAGGGATCTGCGGAGGGTAAGACAGGGCTCCGAGGTTCCGGCGCATGGGCCCTTCTACCTTAAAGGTCGGCCCATGCAGGTTAGGAGTTAGGGTCAGGGTAGGGACGCTGTAGGAGGTGACCTGCTCCCTGTCCTGTGGCTTCATGGCCGAGTAGCTACTTAAACACCTGGCACCTCACGGCTGAGGGTTTCCCCCATCCTCAGCCGTGACAGAGGGTGCTTGGTTCATAGGAAAAGGTCAGAATTTAATGGAAACACCACTGAAAAGGTTCGGGAACAGCATGGGGAGGATGTCTGGATGCATCTTGACTCCCAGGTCGCTGCTGGGAACGATGTTGTCTGAGTAGTACGCCACTTTTACAGACTGACAATGATACGCACCAAACCGAAGATAAAATCGATTTTAGAGGAAAAGTTGTTAGGAAACATTCTTTCCTGTATATTTACTTGTATATAAAGTGCAAGTGCTAGCAAAAATTACAAGGAAGAGGAACTCTGATACAACCTGTATATCTCATAATGGAGGGCCTCATTCAAATTGTTGTACAATTGTTCAGGTAGTGACTCCTAAACTCATAATGCCTATGCACTAAGTGAAATGGCTTACAAAAATTACAAGGAACCGGCACTCCAATACACCCTTTATTACACATAAAGGAGGGCATCATACACCCTTGAAAAATTATGATTGATGGCCTGCTGGTGACCCTCAAAACCATTAGGAGCAAGGGCCTCCTGGTGACTCTCTAAAACAGTATGGGCGAAGGCCTGCTGCTGAGCTGGCCATCTAAAACATTAGGGGTGAGGGTCTGCTGCAGAGCTGACTCTCTAAAACATTAGGAGCGAGTGCCTGCTGCTGATCTGACCATTGAAAAAATTTATGGGCGAGTGCCTGCTGCTTAGCTAACCATTGAAAAAATTATGGGCGAGGGCCTGCTGGTCAGCTGACCCTATAAAACATTATGGTTGAGGGCCTGCTGGTGAGCTGACCCTCAAAAACATTATATGTGAGGGCCTGCGGGTGAGCTGACCCTCTAAAAGATTGTAGGTGAGGGCCTGCTGGTGAGCTGACCCTCTAAAACATTACATACGAGGGCCTGCAGGTGAGCTGACCCTCTATAAGATTGTAGGTGAGGGCCTGCTGGTGAGCTGACCCTTTAAAACATTATATGCGAGGGCCTGCAGGTGAGCTGACCCTCTACAAGATTGTAGGTGAGGGCCTTTTGGTGAGCTGACCCTCTACAAGATTGTAGGTGAGGGCCTTTTGGTGAGCTGACCCTCTAAAACATTATATGTGAGTGCCTGCAGGTGAGCTGACCCTCTAAAAGATTGTAGGTGAGGGCCTGCTAGTGAGCTGACCCTCTAAAACATTATGTGCGAGGGCCTGCAGGTGAGATGACCATCTATAAGATTGTAGGTGAGGGCCTGCTGGTGAGCTGACCCTTTAAAACATTATATGCGAGGGCCTGCAGGTGAGCTGAACCTCTACAACATTAGGAGCGAGGGCAGACTAATAAACATGTTGATATAATGAAAGAGGAAGAGGACGAGAAAAGGAAGATTGAACCATATACCGTTTTTTTTGTGGGAAGGGGTGCATGGGAATATAGTGTATTCAGTACATGATAAAAAAACACATTTAGGGTCCATTCACACGTCCGTTTTTTCTTTCCTGATCTGTTCCGTTTTTTGCGGAACAGATCTGGACCAGATCTGGACCCATTCATTTTCAATGGGTCCTGGAAAAAATTGGACAGCACAATGTGTGCTGTCCGTTTCCGTAGTTCCGTTCCGCATGTCCGTTTAAATATAAAACATGTCCTATTCTTTTCCGCAAAATTCGGATCCTGGTACAATACAAAGTCAATGGATCCGCAAAAAACGGAAGACATTCGGATGTCATTACGTATGTCATCCGTTTTATGCAGATTCCGTTCCTGGAAATTACATTTTAATTTTTTTATTTTTTTTTTCAAAGAAATCCAAACAACATTATTTGCTTATTGAAATTTATACATGTTTCCGTTTTTTGCGGATCCGCAAAAAACGGATGACATACGGATGACATACGGAAACATTTTCAGGAACAACGGATCCGCAAAAAACGGACCGAAAATCGGGATATAGAAAAATACTGACGTGTGAATGTAGCCTTAAAGTGTCTTTATGTTCAGGCACTTTCCTCTAAGAGTCCTTTTCCTATAAGAGTCAACCTATCAGCATTTTCAGTTGACAGGCGGATACGCTTATCTGTTATAATGCCACCAGCAGCACTAAATACCCGCTCAGACAAAACGCTGGTGGCAGGGCAGCCCAGCACCTCCAAGGCGTAGAGTGCCAATTTGTGCCACGTGTCCAGCTTGGACACCCAGTAGTTGTAAGGCACAGAGGGATCATTAGGGACACTTACACGGTCTGCTACGTACTCATTCATTTATTTAATTTTTTTGTACTCAATCGCCATCTTTCAAAAATTTTCCCTCCTTGTGACACTAGGCCGCGCATCAGGGTGAGGGTGCTAGTGCGGTGTCATGAAACTGTCCCAGGCTTTGGAGAGTGTTGCCCTGCCTCTGTTGGAACTGGTGTGTGTTCCCCTCGTCTCCCCTCCTCGGTTGCCTAAGGAATTACGTACCTTCTGGTATTGCACCATTTTGCTCGTCCTCTCCACCACAGGAATGAGAGATGAGAAGTTATTTTTGAAGTGGGGGTCGAGAAGAGTTAACAACCAGTAATCGGTGTGTCCAAAATGCGTAAAAGGCAGCCTAACATAAAGTCAGCCATGTGTGCCAGAGTCCCAACAGGCAAGACTTCGCTGTCATCATCAGTAGGATGACTCTTAATCTCCTCATCCTCTTCCTCCTCTTCTGCTCATCCACGCTGAACAGATGGAATTAAACTTCCATGGGTACTACCCTCTGTAGCGAAGGCAACCATCTACTGCCCTTCCTCCTCCTCATTATCATCCAATTTGCGCTGAGAAGACGAACTGATAGTGGTTCGGCTATCACCCAGTGTAATGTCTTCCCCCATTTCCACCTCTTCCACATGCAAAGCGTCGGCCTTAATTGTGAGCAGTGAGCGTTTAAGTAGACACAGAAGTGGGATGGTGATGCTGATAATAGCGTTATCGCCGCTCACCATCTGTGTTGATTCCTCCAAGTTTCTTAAAACCAGTATTTCTAATAGCTAATGTCACTGTCCGCAGTGGACACCGTCTACGGAAAAAATACACTGGATATCACAGATATTTTTGGGATGCGCACACGTTACACAGGAGTTGTAGCGCAGATAATGTTGCTGTTTGCAGCGGCCTAACTATTGCACGCTATTTAGCGCAGGATGTGCTAAAAATAGATATTGCTGCCACACACAAAAGTCCTTAAAAGTACTTTGTGGTCTGTAAAGTTTTAGCAATTTAGCGCAGGTTGTGCTAAAAATATATATTGAAGCTGCCACACACAATAGTCCTTAAAAGGACTTTTGGGTCTCTGACAAGTTTTTCAACAAAAAATTATTTTTTTCGCTCCCTACACTATCTTTCCCTTCTTCAGCACAGCTCTCCCTGACTAACACTGAGTCGAACACGTGTCATCGGGTGCTCTCCATGCGGCAGGAGTGGATGTTTCGTGATATGGGTCTCTTTGCAAGCAGAAGGCAGTGGCCCGGGCTGGATTGGGGCTGAGTTGAGCAGGGGGCTGACGATTCAGTTTCTGGGGACAGTGATCACGAATATGCCCAATTTGGTTACAGCCATAGCATCTTGGCCCAATTCTGCGGGGCTCCGCTACTGACGTGCACCTTGCTGGTACCGACACAGGAGCGACTCGGGGTGGGGCTGGGGCTGTGGCCGAGGTGCTTCTCCGGGCATCATGGAACTCATCTGCGAGTTTTGTAGCCTCCGCCAGGGTCAGTGGTCCCCGGTCCCGGACCCAGTCACGCACCTCCGGCAAAGTATAGTTATAAAATTGCTCGAATAATAGGAGCTGTGTCGCCTGCTCTATGGTGGTTGCTTGACAGCCTTGAATCCAGCTTTTCACTGCATGATGTAGCCGGTACCCTCACTCCATGTAAGTGTTCTTCTCCCTCTTTCGCAGGCTTCTGAACTTGACTCGATATGCTTCAGGGGTTAAGGCGTAGCGGGCAAGCAGCTGTTCCTTCACTCTCTCATAGATTGTACAGTCTTCATCGGCCATGACCCGGAACGCTTCGGCCGCCCACTCTGTTAACTTACTTGCCAGGATAGTGACGCATTCTGTAGTGGTAATGTCCTGCAGGATGCATTGTTTCTCAAAATCCTGGAGGAAATCATCAATGTCTCCGTCACCCTCCGCAAAGGTCTTGAAGGCAGTATAGGGCAATTTCTTTTTGTCCGTGATGATGGAGGCCGGAGGCTGGTGGTCTAGGCCAGTACAGTGGAGATCACATCTGCCGGAGAATTGGTCCCATATAGGGCCAAATGCCATTGCAACTCTTTCTGGAAGTCAGCCATTTCCGAAATCCCAGAACGCACCTGGTTCACCTGGTCGTCCTCCATCAGCTCGGCAATAATAGCACTTTTGGGCTTGTTGCTGGCAACTTTTCCACAGGCTTCCAGTAACTCCTTCAATGTGGACCTCTTAAGCTTGTTGTACTGCTGTTCCATTCAGGACTCGACGGCCTCCCATCTGATGATGAGGGCAGTGTTTCCCATGGTGGTTTGAATGTCTCCTTAGTACTCAGGATGAGTATGTCCGCCTCTGTATTCTTCCTTGTTCAGGAGATATTGCAAACTGCTGATCTTTAGTTCCCAGTTTTCCCCAGTCACTGGTTGAGACTTAGTGTAAGTGAAATAAAGTCTGCTTTATTGAGCAACTGCCCAAACTTATGTACAGAAAGTGATCATATGAAACTGTAATCCCATCACATCCCCCTTCCCCTCCCCAGACATTCTGTCCGCACCACACCACAGGGGTCCACCTGCTAAAATAGCTCCAGACAGTCCTAGCAGGAGCCTGGCCAAAATGTCTATATATACCAAAAAGAATACAATGGGAGATAACAAAGGGGGGTGGGGGGGGGTGCTGACAGTCTTTTGAAACAAGTTACACAGTATAACATAATTACACATATTTAACACCAATACACATTTAACTCAAACTGATGACCATGTCATCACACACCCTTCTTTCACTGCACAGTCCTTAGGCACAACAGTGTGAGGAAAGCCACTGTCATTGACTGTAACAGCCAGAGCCACTGCTACTCCCATCCTCCACTCTGTTGCACACGTTTCAAAGGAAAAGAAAAGACAACCATGTTAATCTAAAGCTACTTTCACATTAGCGTTTTTTGCGCATCAGTCATGGATCTGTTACAATAATACAACTGCATGCATCCGTGATGAATGGATCGGGTTGTATTATGTCTTCTATAGCAGTGTTTCCCAACCAGTGTGCCTCCAGCTGTTGTAAAACTACAACTCCCAGCATGCCCGGACAGCCTTTGGCTGTGCAGGCATGCTGGGAGGTGTAGTTTTTTGCAACAGCTGGAGGCACACTGGTTGGGAAACACTGTTCTATAGCAATGACAGATCCGTCTTAAACACCTTTGAAAGTCAATGGAGGACGGATCCGTTTTCTATTGTGCCAGATTGTGTCAGAGAAAATCAGTTTGGCTCCGCTTCATCAGGCAGACAGCAAAACGCTGCAGTCAGCGTTTTGGTGTCCGCCTCCAGATCGGAATAGTGACTGAACGGAGGCAAACTGATGCATTCTGAGCGGATCCTTTTCCATTCATAATGCATTAGGGCAAAACTGATCTGTTTTGGACCGCTTTTGAGAGCCTATGACGGATCTCAGAAACGGAAAGCCAAAACGCTAGTGTGAAAGTAGCCTAACTCATTAAATGTCTACAACTTAAAATCTGGAAATGTTGTCCTTGGTCAGATTCAAACCCAGGACCCCAGCAGTGCAAGCCACTAGTGCTAACCACTGAGCCACCGTGCTGCTGAAAAATGCACATGTGTGAAGGGTGGTGGTCGTTGTGTTTTGGCCCCTCATGCACACACTTTCCTACAACTGGTCCCCTTGGTTATGTCCATAGAATAATCTTTCATGGGGAATTAAATTCCCTAACATTGTGTGATGTTACGCGGCTGATGTAATAAGAAAGAAAGGTTATATAAGAAAGAAAGGTTATAAGAGATACGCTTATATCAAATATTAGTGGAGCATGCACCCAATCACAGTGGTGGGAGACATGAAAAAATAATACAAAAGGTACATAAAGTAGACATGTAATCCAGTAGGCAACAAAAAATATTAATCCCAAAGGGTATGCAGCCCAGTCTATAGTGGCGCAAGTACTGCAGGGATTTCATGAAGATCCAGTCCACACAATGGCCGTGAAATATTAGGTGGTAAAGACTCCCAAAAAGAAAATAATGTTGCTAATATGATGGCAAAACTATAGGCCCCAGAAATGTTCTAGCTCTGCATGCCAGTAATGTAAAAAAAAACATGGCATCATGAATCGGAATTCCAAAAGCCCTATCCAAACATTTAACTAATGTGGTGCATCTTACCATAAAATTACTTAGAGAGTAACAAGATACACATGAGAACCTGCAGTCTCTGGATGAGTGGAAAGGGAGATCAGAAAGACAGTAAAGCCCAAAATGGTGAGAACATCAAAAGTTCAGCACATGAACCTTTAGTCCAAGGAATCTCTTAGGAGGCTGGAGGAATAGAATCCTGCCCTGGTAAAGGAGCTTGTGATGTTGGTCTCACCATTGTCCAGATTCTATGTTGCCAAGGTGGACACTGTGGTCTCGGTCTGAACAGAGCCAGGGCAAGATCACTGGTGCGCCCCTCCCTGTTTTTTTTTAGAGGAGGAACATAATAAATTGAACTGGATATAGGTCTGTGGAGCTACTGTAAATACTATTACCATACAGTGCACACAACAATGCCACCATAATACCCAAATAACAGAGTTACATAGTGGCCAAATAATAATGCCATATAGTGCAGTATATAATACTCGGATGAATGAGAACCTTCACAGACTAGATGGGAATTATCTAGTGCATAGCTTCTCTACTGCTATCCAAGATGGCCACACCACTTCTCAGACTCTCTGATGCATATGGTGCATTTGCTAGCCTAAGACACTTCCTGCTGCCCTCGGATTAACCAGCACTGCTCACGTGAAAAGTGCTGGCCAATCCAAGAGCAGGGCTAGACAAGTAAGAAGTGTCTTGGGAGATACTTCCAACAGTATATTAATAGGGATACAAAGGTGTTTTGCTGATTAGAGCAAGACTTCAGGCTCGCATACTCTTCAAACAGAGACTCTGAACTGCAACTGCACTTCAATGACGGTGACAACTACACTTCAAATGTTTGTGTGTGTCGTTAAAAGATATCGACAGCATCCACAATAACAGTGACATCTACAGTACCCCGCCCCTTCAACAGTGACCTCCACAGAAGCCTGCCCCCTTAAGGGCTCTTTCACACGAGCGGATCCTGTGCGTGAAAGAGTGCCAAGCCCCGCTCCGGACAGCAGAGACACGGAGCATTAACATGATTGATAATGCTCTGTGCCTCTCTGTGATCTTATTACTACAAAATCACGGTGACAACTTTATCTCACTGTGATTTTGTAGTAAAAAGGTCCCAGAGAGGCACGGAGCATTATCAGTCATGGTAATGCTCCATGTCTCTGCTCTCCGGAACGGGGCTTGGCTGTCTTTCACGCAGCGGATTACCCGCACGGCATCCGCTCGTGTGAAAGAGCCCTAATAGTAACATCCACGCCCTCCCTTTTAACAGTGACCTCCACAGTGGCTGCTCGTTTATTAGTGACCCTAACAGTACCCCGTCTCGTTAACAGTGATTTCCACAATAAACTGCCCCCTTAACAGTGATCTCTACAGAGCTCTGTTCACTTAAAATGTGACCTCCACAACACCCCGTCCCCTTAACAGTGACATCTACAGCACTCCGCCCCTTAACACTGACCTCCATAGTGGACCATCTCTTAACTGTGACTTCCACAGTTCCCTGTACCCTTAACAGAGACCTCCACTGCGCCTGCCCCTTTAACAGTGTCCTTCACAGCATCCCGTCCCCTTTTCAGTGACCTCCACAGCAGCCTGCCCCTTTAACAGTGACTTTAACAGCATCCCGCCCCCTTAACAGTAACCTCCACAGCAGCCCACCCCTTTAACAGTGACCCCCACAGCGGCCGCCCCTTTATTAGTGACCTCCACAGTACCCCATTTCTTTAACAGTGATTTCCACAACACCCCATCCCCTTAACAGTGGCCTCTACAGCAATCTGCCACTTAACACTGACCTCCATAGAGGACCGTCCCCTTAACTGTGACCTCCACAGCAGCCTGCCCCTAGGGTGGCCAGAGGTCCAGTTTTAGGCAGGACAGTCCATCTTTCAGACTCCCTGTCCTCCGTCCGGTGCAGGACCTGGACGGACACAGGGATGTTCTTTTGAACAGCTCACTCTCAGACAGCAGCACTGTGCTGTTTGAGCGTGAGCTTCAGGGAGAAAGTCACCCTCTCTCCCACCCCTGCAGCTTACAGAAGTTGATTTTTACCTTAATTTGTTCATTCCCTGTCGGCTGTGGAGTGGGAGTGGGTGTAGCTTAATGAGACCTAGGGGCGGAGTTTTTAAGTCCATGTTTTGAGGGTGGACTGAATCGCCACCCTAGCTGCCCCTGAACTGAGACCTCCACAGCACTCCGCTCCCTTCACAGTGTCTCCCTTAAAGCATACATAACAGTATGCTTTATAACTCCATGCCTGCCGCCGTTCTCTTAAAATAAAGACTTTTAAAATATGCTAATGAGCCTCTAGGTGCTACTGGGGCGTTGCTTCGGCACCTAGAAGCTCGGTCTACTCACCCTTTGGCACGCCCAGGTCCCGTTCTCTTAAAATAAAGACTTTTATAATATGCTAATGAGCCTCTAGGTGCTAGTGGGGCATTGCTGCAGCACCTAGAGGCTCAATATACTCACCCTTTGGCACGCCCAGGTCCAGTTGATTGACTGTCGAGTTCTCCCCATCGTCACGTAAATCCCGCGCCTGCGCCGTCCCGTTTAGTATTTGGCGCAGGCGCAGTGAGTGAAGGATGCACTCCTGCTACCGGCTTCCTCACTGCGCCGAAGGAAGGAAGCCGGCACCAGGAGCGCGTCTTTCACTCACTGCGCTGAATACTAAACAGGACGGCGCAGGCACAGAATTTACGTGACAATGAGGAGAACTCGACAGTCAATCAACTGGACCTGGGCGTGCCAAAGGGTGAGTAGACTGAGCCTCTAAAGCAATACACCAGTAGCACCTAGAGGCTCATTAGCATATTATAAAAGTCTTTATTTTAAGAGAACGGTGGCAGGCAGGGAGTTATAAAGCATACTGTTATGTACTGCTGACATTAGCACATCGCTAATGTCAGTCAGCTACATAATGTTATTTCTGATGACAGAAACCCTTTATATAAATTTGGGCCCACTATTTGTGTTCCTGACTGCGCACCAATCGCCAATTTTCTGGTCATGAAGTGGTGTTTCATGAGTCACATGGGAATTTTCAGCGGACCAGTACCTCGTATTCTGAGAATTTATGCGACCTGATAAATGAAACCAAGCTTGGTCTGACATGAAGTACAGCAATGGGTCCAGATGTCTGTTAGCAATCATAGTCAACAACCAAGTCCAGTAATATATGCTTTTCGCTTTGTCAGAGTCTTTCAGTTTATGTACACACGTACTGTTTCAGGTTCAGAGATTTCAGCACTCACTGACACGTTGTCTATGATACAACTTGCTGAGAGTCTTAGAGTTGACTTTGGGGGCTACTTGCAATCCGCTGCTGAATTTCATGCACAACTTCAGCCGTCCAGATCAATGGAGGCCTTCATGTTTGCAACAGAGCCAGTTTGATGCCATGTTCGCATGCGCCATATTCTTTTGCATTGCGCCGAACTTTGACCCTAGACACATCCATCAGGTGGGACAGAAGAGCCAATTGAGATGTTGCAGTACATGGACACACCCCCACCCTATAACAGAACCCGATCTGGCAGCCATTTTACATTCTGTGTTTTGCCAGTGTAAGGAGAGGTTGTTTTGTGGAGCAGGGACACACTGTTAGGGACACCAAAAGTTAGCTAATACGGCCTGATTAAGGGGTTTGATATACCTGCTTCCACAAAATACAGATTGAGGGGTGCGATATACCTGTTTCCACAAAATACTGATTGAGGGGTTTGATATACCTGCTTCCATAAAATACAGATTGAGGGGTGCGATATACCGGCTCCCACCAAATACTGATTAAGGCCTGCGATATACCTGCTTCTACAAAAACTGCTCTTCTCTAGGCACTTTAGCACAGGGTCATTTTGAAAATGACAGGCAGAGAAAGAGGCAGGCCGTTCCGCAGGGGTGGTAGAGGTCGGGCAGCTGCACCAGGCCAGAGCCTAAGTGGGAAGTTGGAGAAGGTGCGTGCGATTACATCAAAGGACGCACCAGAGTTGGTTGAGTGGCTCACTCAGCCTTCCACTTCTGCACCCTCCTCATCCTCTGTATCTGCACCCTCCTCACTCTCTGCTGTGTGCACCCCCAAAGACACCATCACCACCACCATAGCCCCTCCACTCAAGTCAGAGGAATAATTTTTCCATTCATTCCCAGACCTTACCAATGCACAGCCATTCTTGGCATCGGATGAGGAAAAGGAGGTAGCAACGGCCACCACCCAGCGGTCTGACGACAGTACCCAGATCAGCCCAAGGAGGGTGGTCCCCGCTGTTGCTGCCTACTCTGAGATCTCTAATGTCAGTGGTTGTGAAGGTAATGATGATAGCGTGTCGATGGACGTCACGTGGGTGCCCACAAGAGAGGATAAGGAGGAGAAGCAGGCAAAACTCGCAGTGCACAAGAGGCAAAAAGCAGACAATAGTGTTGCCTTCTACAGCCTGTGATGTCAACGCATAAATCGCGGTAAGCCCAACACTCATCTAGGGACGACTGCCTTAAGAAGCCACCTGACCTCCCATCACCGAGCCCAGTGGGAGCAACGGCATCAGAACCCAGAAAGCCACACTCCTGGCGCTCCACGTCCTGCCTATTCTCCTTCTCCTCCCATTTGTCCTCCACTCCACCTTCCACCGTGCCGTCGTCGCGTTCATCTGGCAGAAGGCAGGCTTCGGTGGCCCAAATGTTCGAGCGTAAAAAGTTTATGACGCTAAATAACCCTCTTGCCCAACGGCTGACCGATGGCTTGTCGGAAGTGCTAGCCCGCCAACTACTGCCATATAAACTGGTGGACTCGGAGGCCTTTAGAAAATTAGTGGCCAAGGAAATTAGTGGCAATGGAAGGTCCCTGGAAGGAAATATTTCTCCCAGAAGGGCATCCCAGAGCTATATGGCCACGTTCAGCGGCAATTGAATATATCTCTGGCACACAGTATCGGTGCCAAGATACATCTGACCACAGACACGTGGTCTAGCAAACATGGGCAGGAATGGTACATAACTTTTACAGCCCACTGGGTGAACCTTGACGGCCGTCAAGCATGTAATCCGTGGCACCCGTGTGGATTGGTGTTACCGCCACGGATTACATGCAGGCCTGCCTCTTCTTCTCCTCCTCCTACTCCATACTCCATCTCCTCCTCGGCTGACTCCTCCTTTTCCACTGCTACAGCCTTTTACGCTGCACCCCCCAAGCTCCCCAGAACCTATTCGACGTGCCAGGTGAGACTTTGCCATGCTGTGCTGCAGCTGTTGTGCCTGGAAGCCAAGAGCAACACCAGTCCTGCACTGCTTTCAGCTCTGCGGTCACAGGCCGATCAGTCGCTAACCCCACTCAATTTGACAGTTGGTAAAGTGGTGTGCGACAACGGTGCCAATCTGCTGAGTGCACTGAAACAGGGCAAAATGACACACGTGCCGTTCATGGCACACGTCCTGAACTTAGTCGTGCAGCAATTCGTTGCCAAATACCCAGGGTCCAGGACGTCTTGCGGCAGGCCAGGAAAATCTCTGGCCATTTTAGAAGATCTTACACGGCCATGGCTCACCTTTCTGACGTTCAGCGGCGACACCACCTGCCCGTCAGATGTCTGATTTGCTACAGCCCGACCCACTGGAACTCCACCTTGTATATGCTTTATAGGCTGCTCCAGCAGCAACGTGCCATTAACGACTACCTGTACGAACTCTGCAGCAGGACAGGTTCTGGGGAGCTTGGTTTCTTTTCACCGCGCTAGTGGCTGCTCATGCGCGACGCATGCAGACTTCTGCAGCCATTTGATGAGATCACCAAACTGGTCAGTCGCAGCCAGGGAGCTATCAGTGACATCGTACCATACGGAGCGTGCATTGCGTCGTGTCATTGATGTCGCAATGCTGAATGAATTCCCAGGGGGGCTTCTCCATCTGAGACAAGTCAGCAGGAGTCTGAAGAGGAGTCAGAGGAGGATGGTGGCTGGGGGAAGGAGGAGCAAGAAGAGCAGGCTTTGAGTGGGACTTTAAACTTTTCAGGGATGCCTGTTGTTGTAGGTGGCTGGAGGGAGGAGACCGAGGACGACATTCTCCTGGGCAATGAGCAGCAGCCAGGGTGCTCCACCACTTCCAATTTAGTGCAAATGGGGGCCTTCATGCTCCAGTGTTTGAAGAGGATCCCCCATATAAAAAGCATAAAGGGCAAAGACCAGTACCTGGTGGCAACGTATTTAGACCCCCGGTACCCCCATTTCCAGGCCTTGCTGCAAGAGATGCTGCATTCTGCTGTTGCGGGCGCTGGCAGAGGAATTTCCACCCACAGCGAAACAGGTAAGAGTACCAATCCTACCGCACCTGCAAGAAGAGGGCGGTTTGAAGATGTGTTCAGTGGCGTAGGGATCGCCATAGCAACCATAGCAGTGGCTATGGGGCCCTATGCCACTGGGGACCCGTCCGGACCGCATTCATTTTTTTAAATATTTTTATTAACACACACAGGCACTGGCAGCCAGGCCCGCCCGCCCGCCCAGTGTAGTGGGTGGGGCGTGGGCGGGAGGTCCGCGGCTCGGGCCTGGCTGGGGATTGGGAAGCTAAGGAGTAGTCAGGTCATGTGCTCCGCCTCCTTGTCTCAGTCTCCCGGCGGCCGGCGGCGTAACGTCACTCACTCCGACGTCACGCGCCTGCTCCGCCTGCTTCTAAAGTGGGAGGAGCATGCGCGTGCGGTGTGACGGAGTGAGTGACGTCACTCTGCCGCCGGCTGCCTATTTTGAATGTGAAGAGTGGGAGCCTGCCTGCCCGCCCGTGCCCAGTGTGCCTAACTGCCCATGCCCAGTAGGCCAGAAGTGAATGGATTCTGATCTTCTTTTGTGCACTGCCAGCAGTCTGGAGTGGAGAGGAGTCCTGACTGTCCCCAGTAAGTTAGTGAAGTGTCAAGTGATAGATAAGGATTATTAGATAGTAGTATACATACTAGTACATACTTTGCACAAGTTTATTATTTACAACTTAAAGGGAACCTGTCACCAAAGAAATCGCTTATTAAGCTGTTAATACTATTAACAGCTTAATAAGCGATTTTTTTTGGTGACAGGTTCCCTTTAAGTTGTAAATAATAAACTTGTGCAAAGTATGTACTAGTATGTAGTACCTTATAGTGCTGCATAGTAGTTTCCTAATGCACTTTTTCTTCGTTTAGCCGCATTTAGCCTCCTTGAGAAATCAATGTTTTATTCAGTCGCTGCCCCGTGCTTCAAGTCAGGTTTGAAGTCAAGGGGGCAGCGGCCTAGGTGTCTCCAATGCTGCTCTCCCCGCCTCCCGCCGCCTTTATTGACAAGCCGGATCTCAGTGCCGGGACCGCGCTCCCAGCCCGCGAGCGCAGTAAAGGGCTGCTGTAGCCTGTAGCGCGATCCCGGCTCCGGCTCGTACACTCAGCCGGCTTCAGTTTTGCTACTGCGCATGCGCCCGGCATCTTCTGTAACTGCGCTAGTATGTAAGGCTGGCGGTCCCGGCACTGAGATCCGGTGTGTCAATAAAGGCGGTGGGAGGCGGGGAGGGCAGGATTGGAGACGCCTAGGCCGCTGCCCCCTTGACTTCAAACCTGACTTGAAGCACGGGGCAGCGACTGAATAAAACATTGATTTCTCAAGGAGGCTAAATGCGGCTAAACGAAGAAAAAGTGCATTAGGAAATGTAGTGTACGGGAACTGTAATACCCGTCACTACCAAAGTGTCACTTGGTGTGCTGTCGTCTCTCCTTAATTATGGGAAGTTGGTGTATGTCAGTTTTATAAAATGTCATATAATGTAATGCTATGTATTTTCCTGTTACTGAAACTTGCATGTACAGGCCTGCTAGGGGTGTCATTCCAGCTTCTAGTCATTAGAGGGAGCTAGGGAGCCCTAGTTTATATAAGGCCCAGTCAGGGAAGTGCAAGGCAGACGGAGTCTAGTGTCTGTAATCTACAGTTGGAGATTAGACAATGTCAGAGACAAGTCCAGGCCTGAAGCCTGCTGTCCAGGAGAAGATTCCCTCCTGAATTCCCATATGCAGAAACAGGAATATCTTAGCTCAAGAGCCTGAGGAAGCTGAGAGGGACAGAGGCAAAGATCAGGAAAGCAAGAGGTACTCAAAATAACAGAGGAGGTACTTTCTAAAGCTATAGCCAAGGATATAAAGCCAGAACTAGGTTATTGGGCCTTGGTGAAGAGTTGCTATATTCCAGGATCAGACAGAAATAGAGTGCAAGCTCCTGTACTGCAAGTCCTGTGTTCAACACTCTGTAATCACCTTGCTAAATCTGTAATTGCCTGCATCAACCGTATTGCAAAATCGACTGTATGCCAAGGAACTGCGATTCCAATATTGTCTCTGCATGAAAACTACTAAAGTTGGAGTTCTGTTTTAATACCACGTGTTCCTCAATTTATTCCTGCTATCCGCAAACGGCGTGCCACCGTTTACTTGGCACTGGCGTCACGAACTATTTCTACCTTCACCTGCCTATGCAGAGAGTCAGCCGTACCAGGTTAGTGTCTATTGCACTACATCACCCAGAAACACCTATTGCACACAACTTGAGTACGCTGCAGAAACTACTATGCAGCACTATAAGGTACTATTAACAGCTTAATAAGCGATTTTTTGGTGACAGGTTCCCTTTAAGCTCACTTACATAAGGAACGCGGGGTCCGTCTTACAATAGTTGCCGGCCTCCACCCCCTGTTGGGGGTCAGTCACTGTCAGGGACACTGTTTTGGCGGGGGCGGGGCCATAAATTTTTTTTGCTATGGGGCCCATGCATTTCTAGCTACGCCCCTGGATGTGTTGGTCACTTCGGATATGAGATCATTCTTGCAGCCAACCCATTGAGAGCTGCCCTCTGGATCCAGCCTCAGGGAATGCCTAGACCGACAAGTGTCCGACTACATCGGGTTAACGGCCGATGTAGATGCTCTGAGAAGCGAGAAACCCCTGGAATACTGGGTATGCAGGCTTGACCTGTGGCCAGAGCTGGCACAATTTGCCATGGAACTCTTGGCTTGCCCCTCGTCGAGTGTCCTGTCCGAAAGGACGTTCAGCGCAGCAAGAGGGATCGTGACCGATAAGCGCACTCGCCTAGCTCACGACGAGCATGGATCTCGGAGGAATTCAACACCTGTAACGACCACGTGTAATTGAATTTCCTCATGCCAGCCCACACATATCCGCCATCACCCAGAACAAAGAATGGTCATTGTCTTATGTATATACAGCGGCATAAAAGGCTTTTTCTGTCAGGTGAATGCCTAATTTTTGGGGCCTCTACTCCAGTGGCCTACAGTAAAATTTTTATCCAGTGACCGCCTAATGTACCTCCAGACACATAATCACTAGTTCTTTTCTGTCAGATGAATGCCTAATTTTTGGGGCCTGTACTGGCCTACAGTAAAATTTTTAGATGGTGGCCGCCTATTGTACCTCCAGCCACATCATCACAAGTTCTTTTCTGTCAGGTGAATGCCTAATATTTGGGGCCTGTACTCCTCTAGCCTACAGTAAAATTGTTATGCACTGACCGTCTAATATACCTCCAGCCACATAATCACTTGTTCTTTTCTGTCAGATGAATGCCTAATTTTTGGGGCCCGTACTCCCGTGGCATAAAATAAACATTTTCTAGGCTCCAGAAGGGCACATTTTTGAGAGTTTCCCTTTAAGACGCAGAAAAATGGCCCCTGATCAAAATACATATTTTTTGTGGAAATTTTTGCTATTGATTCCCCTCTGGTATGTCACTTTCCATGTTGTGGGACTATTTGTGCACTTCTACTAAGTATTTGGTGGCTGCAAATATGACCTGAAGGTTTTACAGGTTCGCCTGCCATTAAAGTGAACGGAGCCCGCCGCAAACGCGCGGTTCGCGGACATTCGATCGCGAACGGGCGCTCGCGAAACGTCCCGGACGATGTTTGTCCATCACTACTTGTCAGCAAAGGTCTCTTGCGTCTCCTTAATCAACCAGCTTCGCACATAAATTCCACAATCACTATTTGCTGTTCCAGGGAGAACACCATCTTTCTGACACAATAGGCCACTTTTATCAAACTGAATAATAAATCTGTCTTAGTTGCCCATAGCAACCAATCAGAGCTCAGATTTCAGTTCCTACAGCACTCTGAAAAAATGAAAGCTGAGCTCTGATTGGTTGCTATGGACAACTTAGGTAGATTTACTATTAGGCAGTTTGATTTTGAGATATTGGAGACGGTCTACTTTTTCATGGGCCCCCTGTAAATGGGGTCTGGCAGGCTGGTGGCAGCATCTAGCAATGCTGGATCCGGAGAACTCTGGCTGGCTGTTGTATACCAGTACAGCCTGCCATAGTGGCAACTGCAGACTAATGATTATCTATTCTGAAAGAGCTTTGAACCCTTTGCTACCCTTGACATAATAGGAGCTCCCTGGCCTGTCATTCTGAACTACCTGCAAACCTGTGCCTTTGGTGTGGCCTAACGGGCAGTCAGTATTCTATTATACCCTATCGTGAAAGCTAGCAGAATTTTGCTCATTGAGGTCCCTTAAGGGGACTAAAAATATAAAAATATAAAAAATTTAAATCACCCCCTTTCACAGTTTTACATATAAAAATAAACAATAAACATAGGTATTGCCACATCAGGAAATGTATAAACTATTAAAATATAAAAATATTTTTCCTGTGCCGTGAATGCAGTAACTAAATAAAAATGTGCAATTCACCATTTTTTTATCTACTTGCCCCTCCCAAAAAATTAAACAAACGATGATCAAAACGTAATATGCACCCCAAAATGGTACCAATAACAAATTACACCTTGTAAAAAACAAGCCCTCTGCTCTGTAGACAAAAACAGAAAAAGCTATGGATGTTAGAATATGACTAATTGACAATGCAAAAAAAATCTTTATTGTTTCAAAGTTTTTTTTTTTTTTTAAATAGTAAAACAAAATAAAATACTATATAAATTTGGTATCACTGTAATTGTGCTGACCAGCAGAATTAGCGCATCACTTTTAGTGTGTAGTGAACACCATAAAAACAAAACCTGAAAGGCATTTTTATTTTTTATTTCACCCAACAAAGAATGTTTTCCCCCATTTTATAATACAAGATATAGTGAATTTTCTGGTGTGATTAAAAATACATCTTGTCCTGCAAAAAAAAAAAAATAAGTCATCATAAAGCTGTGTAAATGGAAAAGTAAAAAGCTATGTGTTTTGGAAGGCACGGATAAAAAAATTTTAATGCTAAAACGAAAAGTGGGATGATACTTAAGGGGTTAAAAATAGGTAATCATACAGCTATATCAAGTCTAGACAATCCTTTGTGCACTAAACACATCAATACCAAAAATTTCTCTCTTTTCCTGACAGTTTGTTGCAATGAGTCAGTGCAGGTAAAATGTATCAGCTGGATTCTAGACTATTTAGATCAAATGGGATTCCCTAGACAAGGGTTCCTCAACTCCAGTCTTCAGGGCCCACCTTCTGGTCATATTTTCAGGATTTCCTTAGTATTGAGCAGGTGATATAATTAGTGTCAATGCATCAGGACTTACCGTAGGTATTCATTCTGTGGGATATTCTCAAATCATGACCGGTAGGTGGTCCCTGAGTACTGGAGTTGAGGAACAATGCTCTAGACTAGAGACAATTATAGATAACCCTCATATGGGAGGGTTTACGGTAGAGTTAAGTTTTTAGACAAAAAATTACTTTTACTGACATCAAACAGAGATAGTGAGAATGGTGAGGAATTGAACTATTTCCCTCTGCTCTGTTCCAGTGAAATTGCAGTTCCAAATCTGAAAATATAGTGTTATTAAATTGTATTCCCCTTGACTATTATAAAGATCCATTGAATGCCTAGCATGATTCTGGCTCCCCCTACTGGACCAACCATAGGCATTTCAGTTCAGTTTACAGATGCCCACTTGTAACACACATTTCCAAATTAATGAGAACTCCTGACACCAATTATACTTTGCAGCTTAGAACTTTGCCAAAATATGGAGACAATAACGACCTTGGTCTACAAGTGAGTTTACACCAGGGACAAGAAAAAGTTAGAGTTTTCAACCTGGGAATTTCTTTCTTACATTAGGGATGAAAGTTCTTAAACAGTAACCATTTCGTTATGTCCCTTGCTGCTGCAGAGCTTCCTGGCATGATCTAATATTATACTACAACTATAGGACTAATAATAGTGCTGGGAATACTGGACATCACAGGTCTCAGCTGTCATCACTCAACTTTCTTAAGATCCTAAAACAAAGTTAGGGTATGGTGCAAACTTCAGCAGCAAAGCCAATGCAGGAATGGCGGGAGTGTTTCAGACTCCCTAAGCGCACTGTGAATTGGGTAGTCTGAGACTGCTAAGAATTCTATGGAAATAGTCATACCTCACAGATTTCCTTTTCTGACTCTGCACTGTCCATTCCACTTTTACCTTCCTGGTCCAGCAATGACAGGTCAACACAGGGGCGTATGACCACTACAGCCAATTACTTTCAATAACATGCCACTGTATTGACATTTCATCAGTGGGATTCTGTAGTTCTGATGTGTATTGGGAACTTGTACCTTGTCAGTGTTCATTATGTAAGGAAAGGTCGTACATTTGGTCTGTTTGCAAGAGAATGTTCCTTTTGTTGTAGATGACAATGAGCTTCTGACAATTAGTGATGAGCGGCAGGGGCAATATTCGAATTTGCGATATTTCGCGAATATTTGGGCAAATATTTGCCATATATTCGAGAATTCGCGAATTCATGATCTCCAGCCATTATTTTCTTGATTGCGAAAATTTGCATAAAATTCACCTAAAATATTCGCATGAACTGGTATTTAAAAAAAAATCAAATATTCGCGATTACGAATATATTTTGCAATATTCTAAATATTCGCGAATCCTCGAAGTGCCGATATTCACGATTAAAATTCTCAATTCGAATATTCGTGATCAACACTACTGACAATGATGTTTTTAAGATGGACTGCCTATAGCACAGGAGTATGGGTCTGGAAATATAGATTTCAAACGGTCATTTATTTATTTTTTTGTAGTATTGGATGTAGTTTCTGTGCAACTCTCTTTAAAATTTCCAAATTTGGGTTGTAGGTGACGATGATTTTCTTGTTTCGTCTTATATTGTAGCAGCTCATTCCTTAATAATCTGGTTGCTCTGGCAGTTTTCTATTGTAATTGTATGGTAGCCTTAATAGTTAGGAGTTATCCAGTATTACCCCTATTTTATCAGAGCCATTGGCATAAAGCTAAATATTCAGGTATAAGAAAAACACCTAATTCCCTATACTAACATGTTTGTAATCCTTAAGGAGGAACTAAATCCAGGATCCCAAAACAAAATGTAACATAATCTCCTTATGTGTCTTTGTTATTTGATCTTGATTCATCAGATATCATAATTGCAGACCATGAAAAATACAATAGAAAAGCAGTGCATTCTTCTCTCAGGCTGCAGCCATGTCTTCTATGTCCTCCCTCTCTCCCTCTAATGTTAGTGCATGTGAACCAAGATGTTTGGGAGGAGGGGGCTGGGTTTGGTCTGGATACATTTTGTCTACATAGTGAGAGTGGCCATTTTGTTGAAAGAAATCTCATGCATAAGAATAAAAAAAAAATTCTGTGTCCATTCCGTTTTTTGTGTGGAAACTCCGTTTCCATATGTCCGCATGGCCTTTCTGCAGAAGAATAGAACATGTCCTATTAGTGTATGCATTCTGGACAAGGATAGGACTGTTCTATTAGGGGCCATCTGTTCTATGGAATGGAATGCACACGGCCAGCATCCGTGTTTGGCGGATCTTCAATTTGTGGATGGCAAAACATCCAACGGTCGTGTGCATGAGTCCTTAGTAATAGTATAAAATACATTTTGTAACCGCACTTGTCATATTACCAGCTGTAGTATATTCCATGTACCAGCCATAGTACATACAGCTGAATAGTTAATCTGCCTAGTTACGCAGTGATAAATCCTACCATTACAATTGTGCAGATTTGCCTTTCAGCAGCTTTGGTACACTAGAGATCAGACTACATATATTGCATATACTCATGGTTGTCCTGATATTATATTTATGGATACATTGTATACAGAAGTATGTACGAGGTATGGACTTCATTACATATCTGCAGAGATTGGTACCCGGCTTTCCCAGACTTCCAATTTTGTCCAGTTATTTAGTGATAAATCTCTTCTTATAGCTAGATCAACTTGCCATTCAGGGTCTAGAAAAGCTGAGTGAAAAGACTGTAGAGCTGCATTGGTAACAACAGATTATGTTATCCTGTTGTCATGTGATAGATGCACATGGTGTGCATTCTTTATAACCAATATGCTCCCATCATCGCCCCACAGAGGTTGTTACCCAGGTTTCTCAGTCTGTAAAATGCCAGATCAGCCTTTTTATGAATTGGTAAATCCCCAGTATTGCAGAATACCTAGCTGGATTTACTAGCCATCAGCCTTAAAAAAATGTGTATGAATCCCGTGACAAAAACAAAGCCTTTCAGGATCTTGAAAAAGCTGGGTAATTAGCATGTGGAACTGTATTACATTGCAGAATACCAAACCAGTTGAGATACATCCTGCTATCTATTCCTAAATAGTGCAGTGGCTGGGAAGATTTGCTTTTCAGGGTCCTGTGAAAGCTGGGTTATCACAATGTGGAACTGTAATAGACAATGCAGAATACTAAATCTACCAGGACAAATTTCCCTCTTCACTTCTAAATAGTGCCATAGTTAGACAGATTTGCCTTTCAAGGTCTTGGGAAAGTTGGGTTACAATTATGTGGAGCGATAATACAGAATGTAGAAAACTCAATCTACCAAGACAAGCTCCCCCTTCCCCAACTCCTCAATGTGGTATAGCTTCAGGGTCCTGGGAGAGCTGGGTACTCCACTGTGTGGAAATGTAAAAGACTGCAGAAATCTAAATCTACCAAGGTAAACCCCTTCCTCAATCCTAAATAGTGTCATAGCTAGTCTGATTTACCAATCAGGGTCCTGGGAGAGTTGGGTTACTTGCACAATATTAGGGTAACATAATATGATCATTGTGTACTGATTCACAAGACTTGTAATCCAGCATTTCTACACGGATGGATGTCAGATTTGTCTATACAGACAGTGAGAAATCCTTTCTGCTTATATAGAAAAACTTGACATTCAGGCACCTGGAAAAGCAGGGTAGGACTTTCTGTATTGTCAGTGCACTGGTACTGTCTGTCTAGTATTACTGTGCACACACACAGGATGAAGTTGTGAGAGTAATTGGTCAATGCCAACATTATACAGTATTCCTATAGTACATATAATATGAATGATTTATGTATACATATATATCAGTATAGCTAAACCTTAATTTTGTGCTACAGTCAGGTCGATAAATATTGGGACATCGACGCAATTCTAACATTTTTGGCTCTATACACCACCACAATGGGTTTGAAATGAAACGAACAAGATGTGCTTTAACTGCAGACTGTCAGCTTTAATTTGATGGTATTTACATCCAAATCAGGTGAACGGTATAGGAATTACAACAGTTTGCATATGTGCCTCCCACTTGTTAAGGGACCAAAAGTAATGGGACACAATAATAATCATAAATCAAACTTTCACTTTTTAATACTTGGTTGCAAATCCTTTGCAGTCAATTACAGCCTGAAGTCTGGAACGCATAGACATCACCAGACGCTGGGTTTCATCCCTGGTGATGCTCTGCCAGGCCTCTACTGCAACTGTCTTCAGTTCCTGCTTGTTCTTGGGGCATTTTCCCTTCAGTTTTGTCTTCAGCAAGTGAAATGCATGCTCAATCGGATTCAGGTCAGGTGATTGACTTGGCCATTGCATAACATTCCACTTCTTTCCCTTTAAAAACTCTTTGGTTGCTTTTGCAGTATGCTTTGAGGTCATTGTACATCACTGTGAAACGCCGTCCAATGAGTTTTTAAGCATTTGGCTGAATATGAGCATATAATATTGCCCGAAACACTTCAGAATTCATCCTGCTGCTTTTGTCAGCACTCACATCATCAATAAATACAAGAGAACCAGTTCCATTGGCAGCCATACATGCCCACGCCATTACACTACCACCACCATGCTTCACTGATGAGGTGGTATGCTTAGGATCATGAGCAGTTCCTTCCTTCTCCATACTCTTCTCTTCCCATCACTCTGGTACAAGTTGATCTTGGTCTCATCTCTCCATAGGATGTTGTTCCAGAACCGTGAAGGCTTTTTTAGATGTCGTTTGGCAAACTCTAATCTGGCCTTCCTGTTTTTGAGGCTCATCAATGGTTTACATCTTGTGGTGAACCCTCTGTATTCACTCTAGTGAAGTCTTCTCTTTATTGTTGACTTTGACACACATACACCTACCTCCTGGAGAGTGTTCTTTATCTGGCCAACTGTTGTGAAGGGTGTTTTCTTCACCAGGGAAAGAATTCTTCGGTCATCCACCACAGTTATTTTCCGTGGTTTTCCGGGTCTTTTGGTGTTGCTGAGCTCACCAGTGCGTTCCTTATTTTTAAGAATGTTCCAAACAGTTGTTTTGGCCACGCCTAATGTTTTTGCTATCTCTCTGATGGGTTTGTTGTGTTTTTACAGCCTAATGATGGCTTGCTTCACTGATACTGACAGCTCTTTGGATCTCATTTTGAGAGTTGACAGCAACAGATTCCAAATGCAAATAGCACACTTGAAATTAACTCTGGACCTTTTATCTGCTCATTGTAATTGGGATAATGAGGGAATAATACACACCTGGCGATGGAACAGCTGAGAAGCCAATTGTCCCATTACTTTTGGTCCCTTAACAAGTGGGAGGCACATATGCAAACTGTTGTAATTCCTACACCGCTCACCTGATTTGGATGTAAATAACGTCAAATTAAAGCTGACAGTCTGCAGTTAAAGCACATCTTGTTTGTTTAATTTCAGATCCATTGTGGTGGTGTATAGAGCCAAAAATGTTAGAATTGTGTTGATGTCCCAATATTTATGGACCTGACTGTATTTGAATTCTGTATGAACTTTATCATCTATTCCACTGTTCATAACAACTTGGCCTTAAAACGCATTCTGAAGGGCATCTGTAATTGTCCTGTGACATGAATATTTGCAAGGAAAGGGAGTATTTCACTCAATTCAGAACACAATGAAGAAGATTACAAGAGATGCAATGTGAACAGATATATAGCAATGTTCTCAGAGATTCTAGGAAATGTGTGTTGCTTTTCCACAATTAATGGATCCAGATGTTCTGTATACGTGTCCAAATTGGGTCCAGTTTAGTGTTGATTGCAAATATTCGAATCGCAAATTTTTATCGTGAATATTGGCACTTCAAGAAATCCCGAATATCCAGAATATAGTGCTATATCTTCGTAATATTCTAGATTTTTTTTCATTAGTTCTCACTGCTTCTTGCTTGTGGGCCAATGAGAGGGCTGCAATATCTTTGACTTTAGGAGTAGTGTTGATCGCGAATTTCCGTATTGCCAATTTTCGCAATCAAGAAAATAATGACTGGAGATCACGAATTCTCGAATATATGCCGAATAGTCGCCCAAATATTCGTGAAATATTGCGAATTCAAATATTGCCCCTGCCGCTCCTCACTGGTCCAGTTTCAGTCAATTGAACTTCTACCTAGTTTTCAAACCAAAAGATATTGCCAATATGCTATCATGTGTAATTATGCAATCTGCCACGTTTAAGTTTAAGTGTAGGTATTGTAACCCCCTGGTAACTCCCAGTTACTCCCATTATCATGCTATTTACAAGCCGCTGCTAAGTTTTATACTTTCCAGTGCATTCATAGTGTTCTGACTGTCCATTGAAATGTATTAGAATTAGGCCTTTCCTGAACTTCTGGTGTGACTATGAGGTCAGACTAGTGCATGTAAACTGATTGCCTATCTCCAGACAAAGGTGGAGGAAGTGGGAGCAATTAGAGACTTGTCTGACTGCAGGAAATCTTTCAATCTTTTTGTAGCAGTCTGAAGATGTCTAAGCAAAAAGTAGTGAAGAAATACTTACCCTAGCAGGTTATCCTTTTTTTTTTTTTTTCAGGTTTTAGTGGTCCTTTAAATGCATTGTTGCTGGGTCCTCTTGTTCCCAACTGAAGAACCAATATTTCAGGATCCCAGCACCAGTGCCAGACTTCAAGAGACCCTGACACCTATTTCAAATTTCATAAGTCCCCAGCACCAATCCCACACTTCATCAGAAAGATAACACCAGTCCCACATTTTATCAAACCCTAATGCCTTATTCACACAGTCAGTGTTCAGTCAGTGTTTTCCATCAGTGATTTTGAGCCAACACCAGGTGCAGGTTGTGAGAGTAATGAGGTCATTACTAATGTTATACTTATATAAGGTATATAAAACAATGATTTATATTATATACTAGCAGAAGGACCCGGCTTCGCACGGGTATATTTAATCTATTTCATGTAATGTTTGTGTGTGCCGTTAAAAGATATCGACAGTATCCCCCATACAAGTGACCTCTACAGCACCCTGCCCCTTTAACAGTGAACTCCACAGTTCCCCACCCCTTAACATTGACCCCCCCCACAGTGCCCAGCCTCTTTAAAATAAGACCTCCACAGCAGCCCATCCTCTTAACTTTGACCTTCACAGCAGCCCGCCCCTTTAACAGTGAGTTTCACAGCACCCTACTTCCTTGACAGTGATCTCCTCAGGGGCCCGCCCCCTTAACAGTGACCTCACAGTACCCTGCTGCCTTAACAGTGACCTCCACAGAGTCTGCTCCTTTAACAGTGACCTCCCCACAGCCCCTGCCCCTTTAACAGTAGCATCCACAGTGCCCGCGTCTTTAACAGTAACATCCACAGCGCCCGCTCCTTTAACAGTGACCTCCACAGTGCTTGCCCCTTTAACAGTGACCTCCACAGTGCCCATCCATTTAAAAGTGACCTCCACAGTGCCCACCCCTTTAACAGTGACCTCCGCAGTGCCTGACCCTTTAACAGTGACCTCCACAGTGCTCGCCTCTTTAACAGTGACCTTCACAGCACCTGCCCCTTTAACAGTGACCTCCACAGTGCCTGCCCCTTTAGCAGTGACCTCCACAGTGCTCGCCTCTTTAACAGTGACCTCCACAGCGCCCGCACCTTTAATGGTGACCTTCACAGTGCCTGCCCCTTTAACAGTGACCTCCACAGTTTCCGCCTCTTTAACAATGACCACCCCTTTAGCAGTGACCTCCACAGTGCCCGCCCCTTTAATATTGACCACCCCTTTAACAGTGAACTTCATAGTGGCCGCCCCTTTAACAGTGACCTCCACAGTACCTGCCCCTTTAACAGTGACTTCCACAGTGCCCGCCCCTTTAACAGTGACCTCCGCAGTGCCTGCCCTTTTAACAGTGACCTCCACAGTGCCTGCCCCTTTAACAGTGAACTCCACAGCGCCTGTCCATTTAATAGTGGCCTCTGCCCCCCATGCATGTAGCAGTGTAGTTGTGCAGTCATACGTCATATGACTGAATATTTAAGGACCTGCGAACTGCTAAAACCTGTGATCAGTTATTATGGCAACCTGGAGTAGAACCTGCGAGCTTCTATTGGCTAATAAGGGACATGTGACCGTGTAAATGGCAGTTTGGATTTAAGTGAAAGGCTTGCTGGCTTCTATTGGCTAATGTAGGTCATTTTTTTGGAATATCTCAGGAGAGCTGAGACTCGGTCTAAAACCTTCCCGGGCACCTAATGTACCTGTGTGCCAAATTTGGTGAAGATCGGTCCAGTCGTTTGGTCGCGCATAAAGAACGTCCAAACAGACAGAAACTCGTTTTTATATATATATACAGTACAGACCAAAAGTTTGGACACACCTTCTCATTCAAAGAGTTTTCTTTATTTTCATGACTATGAAGGCATCAAAACTATGAATTAACACATTTGGCATTATATACATAACAAACAAGTGTGAAACAACTGAAAATATGTCATATTCTAGGTTCTTCAAAGTAGCCACCTTTTGCTTTGATTACTGCTTTGCACACTCTTGGCATTCTCTTGATGAGCTTCAAGAGGTAGTCCCCTGAAATGGTCTTCCAACAGTCTTGAAGGAGTTCCCAGAGATGCTTAGCACTTGTTGGCCCTTTTGCCTTCACTCTGCGGTCCAGCTCACCCCAAACCATCTCGATTGGGTTCAGGTCCGGTGACTGTGGAGGCCAGGTCATCTGGCGCAGCACCCCATCACTCTCCTTCATGGTTAAATAGCCCTTACTTTCAAAGTTTTTCCAATTTTTCGTCTGACTGACTGACCTTCATTTCTTAAAGTAATGATGGCCACTCGTTTTTCTTTACTTAGCTGCTTTTTTCTTGCCATAATACAAATTCTAACAGTCTATTCAGTAGGACTATCAGCTGTGTATCCACCTGACTTCTCCTCAACGCAACTGATGGTCCCAACCACTTATTAAACCTGACAGGGCACATCTGTGAAGTGAAAACCATTTCAGGGGACTACCTCTTGAAGCTCATCAAGAGAATGCCAAGATTGTGCAAAGCAGTAATCAAAGCAAAAGGTGGCTACTTTGAAGAACCTAGAATATGACATATTTTCAGTTGTTTCACACTTGTTTGTTATGTATATAATTCCACATGTGTTAATTCATAGTTTTGATGCCTTCAGTGTGAATCTACAATTTACATAGTCATGAAAATAAAGAAAACTCTTTGAATGAGAAGGTGTGTCCAAACTTTTGGACACACCTTATAGATGAACCTTTCTAATTTCAATAGGATTCATATCCTTATTTGCTGTTTATCAGGTATTCTATTCATTACACAATAACTGGGCCTTAGAGCACATTCTAAAGGTCATCTGTAATTGTGCTCAGACTTTTTGTGGGGAAAAAGGGAGTATTTCTTCTAATTTTGGACACAATGAAGATGGATGGAGGAGTTTGAGAAATATGTGGTGTGAGCAAATATATATTTATATTCCCAGAATTCTAGGAAATGTTTATCACATAATCGGTCCAGATGTTAGGTGTACGTGCTCAAATTAAGCTACTTTCACACTCGCTTTTTGGGCGGATCCATCATGGATCTGCAAAAACAGATCCGTTACAATACTACAATCGCATGCATCTGTCATGAACGGATCCGTTACAATAATACAACCGCATGCATCCGTCATGAACAGATCCGTTTGTATTATCTGTAACATAGCCAAGACGGATCCGTCATGAACTCCATTGAAAGTCAATGGGAGACTGATCTATTTTCTAATGTGCCACAATGTGTCCGAGAAAACGGATCCGTCCCTATTGACTTACATTGTGTGTCAGAACGAATCCATTTTGCTCAGTTTCGTCAAGTGGACAGCAAAACGCTGCAGGCAGCGTTTTGGTGTCCGCCTCCAGAGCGGAATGGAGACTGAGCGGAGGCAAACTGGTGCATTCTGAGCAGATCCTTTTCCATTCAAAATGCATTAGGGCAAAACTGATCCGTTTTGGACCGCTTGTGAGAGCCCATGACGGATCTCACAAACGGAAAGCCAAAACGCGAGTGTGAAAGTAGCATTAGAGTCCAGTATTTGGACATTGATTACTTAGATTCTAGTCCAAATGCACATTGTTCTAATTATGAGACTGCAAGATGTTGCCAATATGATATCACGTGTGATTATATAACTTGTCACGTTTGATTTTTTTTTTTGGAAACACCCAGTTACTCCCATTATCATAAGAGTATAATAATAAAGATTTTTGGGGTGGTCTGTAGATCTAAACACTGAACAGGAGCAGATCTTTCCCTTATACCTCATGTCTGTATAGGCTCCAGTTCTGGTTTTGGCTCACAATCACTGATGGAAATCTCTGACCAAAACACTGACGTGTGAATGAGGCTTAAGGCTGGGCTTAGTACTGATCTTGGCTGCAACACCCATCATGCAAACAAGGATCGCTTTGTAGTAATGCAGCCATTGAACTAAATAGGGTTGCCCTGCAACTAATAGCAGTCCAACATTGATGGATTTTTTTGTGATTGTGGGGTCATGATTTATGCAACTTGTGAGTCTTGGGGTAACCCCAATTATTTAGTTTAGTGGCCGTAGTACTAAACAGTGACTTTTGGTCATATGATGTCCCGGCCAAGATCACTGTGTAGCCACAGCTAACACCAGTGACTTCATTAGACTCCAGTGCCGGTCCTAGACATTATCAGACACCATCTGGTGTCATCCTATTGCTTTCTCTGAGATAAGCGTCACCAAAATATGTAGTTTCATGTATCGCGCCCTCTAACCAGCTATTGTATACACTATGTCATAATACTTTTCCTTTTGCTTCTGTAGACAAACGAAATTTTGGAGCTGCAGAGGATGAGGATGAAGGAAGAGATCCGAGAGTACAAGTTCCGAGAAGCCAGACTCC
The DNA here is from genome assembly GCF_905171765.1 of Bufo bufo. Lineage (NCBI taxonomy): Eukaryota > Metazoa > Chordata > Amphibia > Anura > Bufonidae > Bufo > Bufo bufo. Next base: position 255,688,535 of record NC_053389.1, read on the forward strand.
TCCAGGATTATACAGAGCTGGAGGAAGAGAACATCACATTACAGAAACTAGTGTCCACCTTAAAGCAAAACCAGGTATGCTGCTGTCAGCCTTGCTAATGTGTTCCGATAATACAAACTTATAGTAAACTTCTCCTAATCCGGTATGTTAAGGATTCATATAATGTCCAGGGGCGTAGCTATAGGGCGTGCAGAGGTAGCAGTCGCTACCGGACCTAGGAGCCTGAGGGGGCCCAAAGACCCTTGTGCCATATACAGTTGCAATAAAAAGTATGTGAACCCTTTGGAATGATATGGATTTCTGCACAAATTGGTCATAAAATGTTATCTGATCTTCATCTAAGTCACAACAATAGACAATCACAGTCTGCTTAAACTAATAACACACAAAGAATTAAATGTGACCATGTTTTTATTGAACACACCATGTAAACATTCACAGTGCAGGTGGAAAAAGTATGTGAACCCCTAGACTAATGACATCTCCAAGAGCTAATTGGAGTGAGGTGTCAACCAACTGGAGTCCAATCAATGAGATGAGATTGGAGGTGTTGGTTACAGCTGCCCTGCCCTATAAAAAACACACACCAGTTCTGGGTTTGCTTTTTACAAGAAGCATTGCCTGATGTGAATGATGCCTCGCACAAAAGAGCTCTCAGAAGACCTACGATTAAGAATTGTTGACTTGCATAAAGCTGGAAAGGGTTATAAAAGTATCTCTAAAAGCGCAGACTGCTCAATGAGGTGAAGAAGAATTCTAGAGTGTCAGCTAAAGACTTACAAAAGTCTATGGCATATGCTAACATCCCTGTTAGCGAATCTACGATACGTAAAACACTAAACAAGAATGGATTTCATGGGATGATACCACAGAGTAAGCCACTGCTGTCCAAAAAAAACATTGCTGCACATTTACAGTTTGCACAAGAGCATCTGGATGTTCCACAGCAGTACTGGCAAAATATTCTGTAGACAGATTAAACCAAAGTTAAGTTGTTTGGAAGAAACACACAACACTATGTGTGGAGAAAAAGAGGTACAGCACACCAACATCAAAACCTCAACCCAACTGTGAAGTATGGTGGTGGAAGCATCATGGTTTGGGGCTGCTTTGCTGCGTCAGGGCCTGGCCGGATTGCTATCATCAAAGGAAAAATAAATTCCCAAGTTTATCAAGACATTTTGCAGGAGAACTTAAGGCCATCTGTCCACCAGCTGAAGCTCAACAGAAGATGATTGTTGCAACAGGACAACAACCCAAAGCATAGAAGTAAATCAACAGCAGAAGGGCTTAAACAGAAGAAAATTCGCCTTTTGGAGTCGCCCAGTCAGAGTCCTGACCTCAACCCGATTGAGATGCTGTGGCATGACCTCAAGAAAGCGATTCACACCAGACATCCTACGAATATTGCCGAACTGAAACAGTTCCGTAAAGAGGAATGGTCAAGAATTACTCCTGACCGTTGTGCACGTCTGATCTGCAACTACAGGAAACGTTTGGTTGAAGTTATTGCTGCCAAAGGAAGTTCAACCAGTTATTAAATCCAAGGGTTCACATACTTTTTCCACCTGCACTGTGAATGTTTACATGGTGTGTTCAATAAAAACATGGTAACATTTAATTCTATGTGTGTTATTAGTTTAAGCAGACTGTGATTGTCTATTGTTGTGACTTAGATGAAGACCAGATCACATTTTATGACCAATTTGTGCAGAAATCCATATAATTCCAAAGGGTTCACATACTTTTTCTTGCAACTGTAATAGGACACTGGAATTATAGAAAGTACATGCCGTTTCAATTTTTCAGGTGGCATGAGGGCTATTTGTTTCCCTGTCCCTTGCCACAAAGTACTGAGGGAAGGGGGGCCCAAGCTGAACTCTTGCACCAGGGCCCATGAGCCTTTAGCTACGCCCCTGATAATGTCCCTCTGATTACTCTGACCTACCTTCTGAATTACAAGCTGACCTAGACATACTGAGTGTTCATGGGGCATTCACTTGTCAAATAAGTTTTGCATCTTGGTAATAATAATCGGCATGCATGATATGTCCTAGGAGGACTAAAATGGGAATTACTAGAACAGAAGGGTCTGTGTGTACTTGGTGAGAAAACACTCGTAGAGCCAATGAAAAGAGTCACGGGAGATTTTGTCAAAACTGGCCATAGCAACCAGATTCCACCTTTCATTTTCCAAAAGTGCTCTGAAAAATGAATGGTAGAATCTGATTTGTTGCTATTGGCAATTAAGCCAGTTTTTCTTTACATGACATTTGATAAATCTATCCAAATACAGTACAGAGAAGAGCAACAAAACCGGTAAGCAACATGAATAATTTTAGTTATGTGTAATTTATTCCTGGGAACAGATGTCTGAAAGTAAGCTAATGCTTTGACTAACTGCCTGGGACACTGACCATGAGACTCTATATACTGGGTGAATGGGAGCCTATGAATACATTTACTGTATATGGTTGGAAATAAAAAAAAATAATATTTTGCTATTGTAATTATGGAGTTTTTTTGCCTTAAAGAAGCACTCCAGGACTTTTTTCTTTGCCCATATAGGACGTTATTACAGAATAAGATAAGATAGAGGCTGTTGTATATGTCTTGTGATGCAGTTTGTGGGTTGGCAGCCATATTGATTACTTCTTCCCCTCAGATATAGTTTTCCTAATGAATTCTACATTTCCCATCATGCCTGGCTTTGCAGAGACAGAGGGGCGAAATCTCGCAACACTGCACTGCTCTGAGGGTAGCCAAACAGATCAGTGTCCCCTCACACTGCAGTCTCTCTGTGTATTCATATGTGATGTAGCTTGAGCCTGTCTGCTGTCTCTGTCCTGTCATCCCCCTCTTCCCTGTCAGTTTTTACATGCAGGAGGCAGGGAGACCAGTACAAAACTACATCCCATAGAACTACACTGGAGAGTCAGCACACAGCGATGGCATAGACAGGTGGCGAGAGTCAGGAGGTTTATATAACTGCAGCTAATCAAGGTATACATTTACCTACTGTTTATCTGCACTCTTGGTCCTTTAGATAGGGAAGACAATATATTGTCAACAGAATACCGGGATATACAGAGGAAAATGGGGAAAGGGGCCTGAGAGCCGCAGCTGGGGATTTGATAGGTGATGATATTATTCTGTAGTTCACAGAAAGTCAGTCACACAGGAGAGACAGAGTTCCTGTCTACACATCAGAGCAAGCTCTGGGCTGCTGGTCAAACTTGAGGTCACATAACCAGGTTTCCATAATGAAAAGGTTCAAGATGTGTGGATGCAAGTAAGTTAGGGTGTAACAAATTACATTGCTAGAATACTTGTGGTGAGTTAGCAATATATGTAAAATAAAATACATTTTTTAAAAATGCAGTACTTTTTTTAAAAGGGTTGTCCAGCTGAGTTTTTTTTATTTGCACTCCAGCCAGCTGTACCTGTACCATACTTACCTGCTCCCTGCCACTTTGTTCTGGCTCCCTGGCTCTCTTCATTGGTTTTCCAGTACCAATCTGTCAACTTCTACAAGGACACAGTCAAGTGCATCGCTGCAGCCAAAGACTGGCCTCAGTGATGACGTGTCCCTAAGCGGCACATGAACTAGCAGTGGTGTACCTCTTGGGAACATGTTAACACTAAGGCAGTCATTGGCTGCAGCAGCGCACATGACCCAACCTGTCAAGATGTTTACAGGGTAAAGACCAGAAGACCACTGAAGAGAGGCACGGCGACGTTATGAAGCAGGTAAGCATGGATTCTTCCACAGGTGCCTATGGCAAACAATGAATCTGTATGGAGGCGAGCAATCATAGTAGCAATTGTACAGAGGAGATGATTGACAGATCACCTCTGCCCACGATCTGGCAATTTTTGAGAATGTTCAGTTTCTTCCTGATAATTGTCTGGGCATTATCCTATGTCAAAGGGCCTTTAAAAACATGAATTACCAAGGTCAACATTTCGAGACATTCCTAGTCTAATATATGTGCACATATTTGCCAGCTGGATGCCATTCATAACACACAAGAGTTTAATTAGCAGATATATCAAATTTCACTCAAAAACTAGTATCTGTGTCTCAGAGGAAAACTCAGTTCTCAGGAGATATCCAATTATTTCCATTTAACAAATGGTCCTACTGATAAGAAGTGAAAAAAAAAAAGTCTGAAGACAGGAGACCAGAAGAATCTTAGAGATACATGTTGAGGGAGGATTTTCTCAAGAGATGAACCAAGTTTGAAGAGTAATTACCATGATTGCATCTTCTCTGCATTCGACCTTTTAGGTTTTTGTTTGTGAAGAACAAATGTCTCATTAAGTTAATTACTCCAGTGGTTTGGTAATGTCAATTATTTCCCCTATATATAATTTACGGTGGAAAATCTGTGCTTGTTAGTCAAGAGCATGATCACATGTGCCAGATTTTTAAAGGGTTTCCAAATTTGTTGGTGTCTACACTAGTTAATCTCTGTTCATCTCTGCGGAGCATGTAGACACTATATAAATGAATAAAATAATAATATAGCTTTGTGGTTACTTCTCACCAGTGGTGCCAGAGGGAGTACCCCCACACATAATGTCACTTCTGGTAGTGGTGTGCCATGAAGCCATAGCACTGTTACATAAGTAATTATTACTTGTTTGTATGAAAAATCTTATGAAAGCTACTGTGTGTAAATGTACCCTCAGACTTCTTCATATTGCTTAAGAAAGGAAAAATATCCAGCACTGGAATGATATTCAGTAAAAACTTCCTCTTTATTGAACGTAACATAAATCCAAATAAAAACAGGACCTTGCACGAAGCGGTTGTTGACGCGTTTCAGACAGATGTCCTTAGTCGTAACATTCTTCATATTGCTTACTTGACTAGTGACTTTGTTGCCTTTGGTATCTAATCAGAATTTAGCTTTTATTTTTTAAACTGCATTGGTGAAAAAAAAAAGTGGTCAATGACTGGTTGCTAAGAGCAACAAGGCAATTTATTCATTCTGAGATGTTTTGGAGTACAAGCCTCAGTACTCTAGACCAAAAGCAGTCTGTCAAAATTATCTGTAGGCACAGAACAACAATGATGTCATTCATTTCTGTAATGTGACTTTTGGTTTTCTGTTTTGACCAATTCAGGTGGAATATGAAGGCCTGAAACATGAGATTAAGCGATTTGAGGAGGAGACAGTGCTGCTGAACAGTCAGCTGGAAGACGCAATTCGATTGAAGGAGATCGCTGAACATCAGCTGGAAGAAGCCCTGGACACCTTGAAAAATGAGAGAGAACAAAAAATTCATCTCAGAAAAGAACTCTCCCAATACATAAATATCAACGACAGCATGTATAATAACCACATTAATATTACAGTAGATGGACTGAAATTCTCTGAGGATGGAGAATCCAATAATGAGGACAAAATGAATGGACACATCCATCCCCCTATTGTAAAACTGAATGGCGACTATCGGACTCCTGCAGTTCGAAAAGGGGAGTCGCTGCATCCTGTTTCTGATCTTTTCAGTGAGTTGAATATTTCGGAAATGCAAAAACTCAAACAGCAGCTTATTCAGGTAGGTTTCTTGGTCGGCACAGTTATGATCCCAGTGATGTAACACAACTCCAGTGATGTCACAATGATTATTATTATTGTATATAGGGAATGTCACATACAGATCCCTTTATCCCCTTCTTTCCTGAGTTCTCACAGTAAATTGAAGTAATCTGCTCATTGTACTATTGTCTGTGAAGATGCAGCCATTTTAGGGATTGTCCAGTTTTTCTTTATTGATTACTTTTCCTCAGGGTAGGTCATAAGTATCAGATCGTTATGGTCCAATTTCCAGCCCTTCTGCCACTTAGCTGTTTGAAGAGCCCTCAGCGTTCCATTTATTGGCAGGGATACCGAAAGCCCCATTTTCAGCTCAGGACAGCCTGCATTTGCCAGGACTGTCTTTAAAAATCAGGCACAGTCTCTACAAATTCGGGACAGTTGGGACTTAGCAATCTTTTTATTTTACTGCAGACAGGGCAGAGGGGGGAGGCTCCTGCTGCAGCCAGTTGTCTTATAGTCAAACATAGGATAGTAATGAGGAGGATGAGTAATATGGCTGATCTACTGAGACACAGATAATATTTCTTTACATATTTCTCAGATTTAATTTTAAAAAAAAGTGTTGAAATCTGGAGGACATTGACTCATGGTGCAGATTTAATATCTGCAGCGTATAAATGCACAATGCATAGAGTGGAATCCACAGAAAATCTGAGCTAGTGAGCTCAGCCCCCGAAATGGCTTAGAGTACATCATTTTATACAAGCATGTTGGTATAGCTATGATATGTGGATCAGTCAAATGAGCTTTTGCAGATATAACCTTTTGTTAGATAACCAATAGCCTGTCTTTGACCCTTATTATACCATGTATGCAGGAAACACGAATAAACCACACACCAAGCTCAGCTGGCATGTTGTAATATTATGGTGCATAAGCAAGCTAGCACTGCAAAATTGCAAACTGCAAAAAGTTAAGTCCTGCCATACGTGTACCTTTTTCTTGTAAAGCATGGTCAGCAAAGGGAGTACCCATAGGAGATAAGCACTAACAGGGAGAATATGCAAAGTCAATGCAGATGTTGTCTTTGCTTTAAAGGGGTTCTTTACCTTTTTCGTACTGATGATCTATCCTTTGGATAGGTCATTAGTATCTGATTGGTTTGAGAAGGCAACGGCGCTCGCAGTACCGACTATGATATGACTATGTCATGTGACCTGGATGCAGCTCAGCCCCATTGACTTCAATGGGGCTAAGCTCTACCCAGGCCACGTGACATAGTCGTGACGTCACTGGTCTCCGGGAAGCTGTGAGACGGCTGTGGAGCTACTGCGTGCGCCGCTGCCTTCTCAAGCAACTGATCGGCGGGAGTCTGACACCTGGGACCCCACCGATCAGATGCTGATGACTTATCCAGAGGACAGATCATCAATATAAAAAAGGTAGAGAACCCCGTTTTGAACTCCCAATGCTGTAAGGCTACAGTGTTAATCACTGAGCCACTGTGTATTCATCACAAACCCCAGTTAAACCCCTTAAATTTTTTGTGTACGGTTAAACTGTAAAATATGACTAAAAATGAAATCATGCTCTTAGTTATCTTGGTCTGGGAGAGGCTATTATGGGGAATTGATGAAGGGAGGTTTGCCTATCGGAAATTAGCGATGTATGTCTATCTCCGTATTCCGTCCCTTCTATTCTACTCCTAGACTGTTGTCTTTGTCTCCTATAAAACCCGTTTATTCTGTGTATTATATACACCCCTCCAGTCCTTCATACACCCCAGGAGTAACATACAACCCTCGCAGATACTTTACGGATAACATAGAGATGACAAAGCAATGGACATTATACATAAAGATACAGATACAACACAGTACATAGAGGACACCACCACAAACAGCTGTCTCCGTTCCGGATGTCCCTGGATGCTAAGCAAATGTGGCTAATAATGTGTATGTATATAAAGTATATACAGATTCCTCCAATATACTTTCTACTGGATATACTCTTCTAACTAACTCACATCCAGTACCTGACCATTAGTACATGTACATATAGAGACTCATGCATAAACAGCATATATAATCTACTGGTAATACAATCACAGACTACAAATATCTGTATGTACACATATAAAGTCTACTGGGAAATTATATACATATACACATAAGCAGACATATAACTAGCTTGCTCCTGAAGTGCTGTTGGTCCAAGGGGCTGAAAGGAAAGAGAGAGAGAGACTCCCAAGCTTCATGTCACCTATATGTTCATGTGCTCCAGCCCCCTCCATGGACTTCACCCTGTGACCACCCAAATCTCTTCTTAATCTTTTGGCCACGAGAATGTTGTCCAACTGCTTTTACAATGTGCCCTTCCTGCCTTTGAATGCTAACAAGTGACACAATGACCAAATGGCTACTGGCCATACTGATATCACTCAACGGGTGAATATCACTGGATATCAATATACACTACAGTATATCCAATTATTAGGCATATTTGTGTGGTCATTAGGCTGAGGTTCTGGCTAAGAGACATATTTTCCTGTAACCGACTCATTATACTGACACACTATGTTGGAAGCCTGGTCTATGTGTTGGAGTGTTTACAATGAGAAAAGAAAACATGATAAAAAGTTACCAACACAATACATTATAAGCTCATTTATGTTGCATTTTTGGCCAATCTGTTGTATTCATCTTCTTATGCATGGATGGTTCTGATTGTCATCTGGGATTTCACAAGGAGGGGATAATCTGGTGCCTTCATGATGGGTCTTGACAGATGTCTGGTCACCTTATTAGATCAAGGGCATTCATTGTCTCTCTGGACATTTCTCCACCTGAAATCATATTAAAACACAACAGTCTGCTCCTCAGGGGAGCACACCTCAACAGCTGCCATTCTGAAAATCCATCAGGAGATATCATGGCCTTCCCCTGTTGACAGTATCTGTAGATAACACTTGGCACTCCTATTGGATACATTACAAACCGAGGCTATATATCACAACCCAGTGGGAGTTCCCACTTGCAACGGCTGCGCCCAAGTTCCGCTTCCGACTGGACAGTCGCAATTCCTGCCAAGCGCCTTTTCGGATCACTGTGGGGTCAACCCACTCCGTCGCCGAATCTCCAATAGGGAGAGCTATGCCCCACAAACTATTGGCTGCACCGCGGACTTGGTGGGCTAGCACCCAAATTACACGCTATGCCTCCATGGTAGTTAGTTACCAGTCAGTTTTGGCCTGACTAAACGCCTACTTATAAATGCAAGTGACAGACAGGGAGATAGACTGCCATTTCTCCATACTACTTAGAAACCCAATTAAGAAGCTGACAGTACAGGGTTTACCTGAGTAAGACACGCTGGAGATATGCAATGACATTCCCTTATGATGACACTCTGAGCCAAGTTTAACCACCTCAGCCCCCAGTGCTTAAACACCCTGAAAGACCAGGCCACTTTTTACACTTCTGACCTACACTACTTTCACCGTTTATTGCTCGGTCATGCAACTTACCACCCAAATGAATTTTACCTCCTTTTCTTCTCACTAATAGAGCTTTCATTTGGTGGTATTTCATTGCTGCTGACATTTTTACTTTTTTTGTTATTAATCGAAATTTAACGATTTTTTTGCAAAAAAATGACATTTTTCACTTTAAGTTGTAAAATTTTGCAAAAAAAACGACATCCATATAGAAATTTTGCTCTAAATTTATAGTTCTACATGTCTTTGATAAAAAAAAAATGTTTGGGTAGAAAAAAAATGGTTTGGGTAAAAGTTATAGCGTTTACAAACTATGGTACAAAAATGTGAATTTCCGCTTTTTGAAGCAGCTCTGACTTTCTGAGCACCTGTCATGTTTCCTGAGGTTCTACAATGCCCAGACAGTACAAACACCCCACAAATGACCCCATTTCTGAAAGTACACACCCTAAGGTATTCGCTGATGGGCATAGTGAGTTCATAGAACTTTTTATTTTTTGTCACAAGTTAGCGGAAAATGATGATTTTTTTTTTTTTTTTTTTTTTTTCTTACAAAGTCTCATATTCCACTAACTTGTGACAAAAAATAAAAAGTTCTATGAACTCACTATGCCCATCACGAAATACCTTGGGGTCTCTTCTTTCCAAAATGGGGTCACTTGTGGGGTAGTTATACTGCCCTGGCATTCTAGGGGCCCAAATGTGTGGTAAGGAGTTTGAAATCAAATTCAGTAAAAAATGACCTGTGAAATCCGAAAGGTGCTCTTTGGAATATGGGCCCCTTTGCCCACCTAGGCTGCAAAAAAGTGTCACACATCTGGTATTGCCGTACTCAGGAGAAGTTGAGGAATGTGTTTTGGGGTGTCTTTTTACATATACCCATGCTGGGTGAGATAAATATCTTGGTCAAATGACAACTTTGTATAAAAAAATGGGAAAAGTTGTCTTTTGCCAAGATATTTCTCTCACCCAGCATGGGTATATATAAAATGACACCCCAAAACACATTCCCCACCTTCTCCTGAGTACGGAGATACCAGATGTGTGACACTTTTTTGCAGCCTAGGTGGGCAAAGGGGCCCATATTCCAAAGAGCACCTTTCGGATTTCACTCGTCATTTTTTACTGAATTTGATTTCAAACTCCTTACCACACATTTGGGCCCCTAGAATGCCAGGGCAGTATAACTACCCCACAAGTGACCCCATTTTGGAAAGAAGACACCCCAAGGTATTCCGTAAGGGGCATGGCGAGTTCCTAGAATTTTTTATTTTTTGTCACAAGTTAGTGGAAAATGATGATTTTTTTTTTTTTTTTTTTTTTTCATACAAAGTCTCATATTCCACTAACTTGTGACAAAAAATAAAAACTTCCATGAACTCACTATGCCCATCAGCGAATACCTTGGGGTCTCTTCTTTCCAAAATGGGGTCACTTGTGGGGTAGTTATACTGCCCTGGCATTCTAGGGGCCCAAATGTGTGGTAAGGAGTTTGAAATCAAATTCTGTAAAAATTGACCTGTGAAATCCGAAAGGTGCTCTTTGGAATATGGGCCCCTTTGCCCACCTAGGCTGCAAAAAAGTGTCACACATCTGGTATCTCCGTATTCAGTAGAAGTTGGGGAATGTGTTTTGGGGTGTCTTTTTACATATACCCATGCTGGGTGAGAGAAATATCTTGGTCAAATGCCAACTTTGTATAAAAAAATGGGAAAAGTTGTCTTTTGCCAAGATATTTCTCTCACCCAGCAGGGGTATATGTAAAATGACACCCCAAAACACATTCCCCACCTTCTCCTGAGTACGGAGATACCAGATGTGTGACACTTTTTTGCAGCCTAGGTGGGCAAAGGGGCCCATATTCCAAAGAGCACCTTTCGGATTTCACAGGTCATTTATTACAGAATTTGATTTCAAACTCCTTACCACACATTTGGGCCACTAGAATGCCAGGGCAGTATAACTACCCCACAAGTGACCCCATTTTGGAAAGAAGACACCCCAAGGTATTCGCTGATGGACATAGTGAGTTCATGGAAGTTTTTATTTTTTGTCACAAGTTAGTGGAATATGAGACTTTGTATAAAAAAAAAAAAAAAAAAAAAAAAATCAGCATTTTCCACTAACTTGTGACAAAAAATAAAAAATTCTAGGAACTCGCCATGCCCCTCACGGAATACCTTGGGGTGTCTTCTTTCCAAAATGGGGTCACTTGTGGGGTAGTTATACTGCCCTGGCATTTTCCAGGGGCCCTAATGTGTGGTAAGTAGGTAAATGACCTGTGAAATCCTAAAGGTGCTCTTTGGAATATGGGCCCCTTTGCCCACCTAGGCTGCAAAAAAGTGTCACACATGTGGTATCGCCGTATTCAGGAGAAGTTGGGGAATGTGTTTTGGGGTGTCATTTTACATATACCCTTGCTGGGTGAGAGAAATATCTTGGCAAAAGACAACTTTTCCCATTTTTTTATACAAAGTTGGCATTTGACCAAGATATTTCTCTCACCCAGCATGGGTATATGTAAAATGACACCCCAAAACACATTCCCCAACTTCTCCTGAGTACGGCGATACCAGATGTGTGACACTTTTTTGCAGCCTAGATGCGCAAAGGTGCCCAAATTCCTTTTAGGAGGGCATTTTTAGACATTTGGATACCAGACTTCTTCTCACGCTTTGGGGCCCCTAGAATGCCAGGGCAGTATAAATACCCCACATGTGACCCCATTTTGGAAAGAAGACACCCCAAGGTATTCAATGAGGGGCATGGCGAGTTCATAGAAAAAAAAAATTTTTGGCACAAGTTAGCGGAAATTGATATTTTTAATTTTTTTCTCACAAAGTCTCCCGTTCCGCTAACTTGGGACAAAAATTTCAATCTTTCATGGACTCAATATGCCCCTCACGGAATACCTGGGGGTGTCTTCTTTCCGAAATGGGGTCACATGTGGGGTATTTATACTGCCCTGGCATTCTAGGGGCCCTAAAGCGTGAGAAGAAGTCTGGAATATAAATGTCTAAAAAATTTTACGCATTTGGATTCCGTGAGGGGTATGATGAGTTCATGTGAGATTTTATTTTTTGACACAAGTTAGTGGAATATGAGACTTTGTAAGAAAAAAAAAAAATAATTCCGCTAACTTGGGCCAAAAAAATGTCTGAATGGAGCCTTACAGAGGGGTGATCAATGACAGGGGGGTGATCAATGACAGGGGGGGTGATCAATGACAGGGGGGGTGATCAATGACAGGGGGGGTGATCAATGACAGGGGGGGTGATCAATGACAGGGGGGGTGATCAATGACAGGGGGGTGATCAATGACAGGGGGGGTGATCAATGACAGGGGGGGTGATCAATGACAGGGGGGGTGATCAATGACAGGGGGGGTGATCAATGACAGGGGGGGTGATCAATGACAGGGGGGTGATCAGGGAGTCTATATGGGGTGATCACCACAGTCATTGATCATGCCCCTGTAAGGCTTCATTCAGACGTCCGGATGCGTTTTGCGGATCCGATCCATCTATCAGTGGATCCGTAAAAATCATGCGGACGTCTGAATGGAGCTTTACAGGGGTGTAATCAATGACAGGGGGGTGATCAGGGAGTCTATATGGGGTGATCACCACAGTCATTGATCACGCCCCTGTAAGGCTTCATTCAGACGTCCGGATGCGTTTTGCGGATCGGATCCATCTATTAGTGCATCCGTAAAAATCATGCGGACATCTGAATGGAGCTTTACAGGGGGGTGATCAGGGAGTCTATATGGGGTGATCACCACAGTCATTGATCATGCCCCTGTAAGGCTTCATTCAGACGTCCGGATGCGTTTTGCGGATCGGATCCATCTATCAGTGCATCCGTAAAAATCATGCGGACATCTGAATGGAGCTTTACAGGGGGGTGATCAGGGAGTCTATATGGGGTGATCACCACAGTCATTGATCATGCCCCTGTAAGGCTTCATTCAGACGTCCGGATGCGTTTTGCGGATCCGATCCATCTATCAGTGCATCCGTAAAAATCATGCGGACGTCTGAATGGAGCTTTACAGGGGGGTGATCAATGACAGGGGTGTGATCAATGACAGGGGGGTGATCAGGGAGTCTATATGGGGTGATAACCACAGTCATTGATCACGCCCCTGTAAGGCTTCATTCAGACGTCCGGATGCGTTTTGCGGATCCGATCCATCTATCAGTGGATCCGTAAAAATCATGCGGACGTCTGAATGGAGCTTTACAGGGGGGAAATCAATGACAGGGGTGTAATCAATGACAGGGGGGTGATCAGGGAGTCTATATGGGGTGATAACCACAGTCATTGATCACGCCCCTGTAAGGCTTCATTCAGACGTCCGGATGCGTTTTGCGGATCCGATCCATCTATCAGTGGATCCGTAAAAATCATGCGGACGTCTGAATGGAGCTTTACAGGGGGTTGATCAATGACAGGGGGGTAATCAATGACAGGGGGGTGATCAGGGAGTCTATATGGGGTGATCAGGTGCTAATAAGGGGTTAATAAGTGACGGGGGGGGGTGTAGTGTAGTGTAGTGGTGCTTGGTGCTACTTTACTGAGCTACCTGTGTCCTCTGGTGGTCGATCCAAACAAAGGGGACCACCAGAGGACCAGGTAGCAGGTATATTAGACGCTGTTATCAAAACAGCGTCTAATATACCTGTTAGGGGTTAAAAAAATCACATCTCCAGCCTGCCAGCGAACGATCGCCGCTGGCAGGCTGGAGATCAACTCTCTTACCTTCCGTTCCTGTGAGCGCGCGCGCCTGTGTGCGCGCGTTCACAGGAAATCTCGCGTCTCGCGAGATGACGCACGGATGCGTCCAGGAGGAATGAATCAACCACCTTCCGGACGCATCCGTGCGTTAGGCGGTCGGGAGGTGGTTAAGGAGCAACAGACCTTGGCACCGAAAAATTTGATTAAGGTACCTTCCCAACATGAAAAGAGCACTCCCAGACTGAACTGTCCTATTGTACAAGAAGTTATTAAAGCTTTCATGCACAACAATCCTTTATGAACCAACAGTATTGCCAATTGATGCAAGCAAAAGAGCTTATCTAAAATTCATTGTCTCCTCATGGTTGAGGGACAATGCTATCTGTTTGTGAGCTGTATGGCCTTACCCCCTAAGGCTAGGTTCACACCTGAGCGTTTTACAGCGCGTTCCTACGCGCTGTAAAACGCTCAACAGGCAAAAACTAATGTTTCCCTATGGGCAAGTGTTCTCACCTGAGCGTTTTACAGCGCGTACGACATTTAGAAATTAGACATATCAGAAGAGGTTACGGGTCCTTAAAGGGTTTCTATCACTTGGTATGACATAATTAGCTGTCAGACACTAGCGATCTGCTAGTGTCTGCTCTGGCCAACCATCCTACTATAATCACTTGTGGGGCAGCGGTTTTGCTAAAAAACTAACTTTTATAAATATGCTAATGAGCCTCTAGGTGCTATGTGGGCGTCATTAGCACCTAGAGGCTCCGTCTACCTTCATACACAGCCGCCGCCCAGCGCGTCCCTCCAGCCCGCCCATGTCCTCCTCCGTGTGACGCAGCGGACGAGTTCTCGCGCATGCGCCGTGCGCGGCTGTATTCGGCGCATTTGAGATCTCAGCTCGGAGCGGTCAGACATTCAATGCGCATGCGCGGCTGTATTCGGCGCATGCGCATTGAATGTCTGACCGCTCCGAGCTGAGATCTCAAATGCGCCGAATACAGCCGCGCACGGCGCATGCGCGAGAACTCGTCCGCTGCGTCACACGGAGGAGGACATGGGCGGGCTGGAGGGACGCGCTGGGCGGCGGCTGTGTATGAAGGTAGACGGAGCCTCTAGGTGCTAATGACGCCCACATAGCACCTAGAGGCTCATTAGCATATTTATAAAAGTTAGTTTTTTAGCAAAACCGCTGCCCCACAAGTGATTATAGTAGGATGGTTGGCCAGAGCAGACACTAGCAGATCGCTAGTGTCTGACAGCTAATTATGTCATACCAAGTGATAGAAACCCTTTAAGAACTGGGCCAGTATTCATTTTTGCATTGTAGTTTTTTACTCCCTGGCTTCCCGGAGCCATAACTTTTTTAAATTTTCCATTCACATAGCCACATGAGGACAAGTTGCAGGACAAGTTGTGCTTCTAATAGCATCATTTAATATTGCATATGATATAGTGGGAAGCTGGAAAAAAATTCTAAATGGATTGGAATAAAAAAAAAACTGCATTTCCACCATAGTAGTGTGGGTTTTGTTTTTTACAGCATTCCCTATGTGGTAAAAAACTGACCTGTTACCTTCATTTTCTTGGTCAGTACAATCACAGTGATACCACATCTCTAGGTTTTTTTTTGTGTTTTAATACTTAATTATTTTTTTTTAAACAAACACTTTTTTTCTCTGCATCACCATATTCTGTTACCCATAACTTTTAATATTTACACCTACAAAGCTATGTGAAGGCTTATTTTTTGCAAGTTGATCTGTGTTGTTGTTTTTTTGGAATGTGCATGACTTTCTGATCACTTTTTATAAAATTTTTGGGGAAGGTGAAGTGCCGAAAAAATTGAAAATCGGCCTTTGTGATTTTTTTCCATTATGCCGTCCACTGTAAGGGATAAATATGTTTATATTTTAATAGTATTGTAATTTTGGATTCGGTGATATCTATGATCTTTTATTTTTTATTGTTTATTTATAATATAGAGAAAGGGGTGATTTTAATTGTTATTAGGGATGAGCGAATCGACTTTGGATGCTTCATCCGAAGTTGATTCGCATAAAACTTTGTTTTGATACTGTAAGGAGTGGGATCCTTGGCTCATTGGATCCAATACATTCTAATACTGTATGGAGCTCCCGCTCTGTTCAGTATTAAATTTAAGTTTTATGCTCATCCCTAATTGTTATACATATTTTTTTAGATTTAGAAAACTTTTTTACTTTTTTAAATACTTTTTTAAACATCCGCTAGAGGACTTTAACATGCTACCGTCTGATCAATTCTCCCATAGACTGCAATGAATTACCATTGGAGTCTTTGGGAGATTCACTATGTTGCTAGGGATCCCTGCCCCAGGCAGGGCTCCATAGGAACATCGCTGTGACAGACCTGGGAGCCTTCATAAGGCCCAAGTCTGCCACAAAAACTAAACATCTCCTCTGATCTCAGCACTCCCTCCCAGCCATGGTCGAAATTGATATGTTTGTTAATTGTTGTTAATTGCTGATCATTGACATCACCTCTGGGTGTCTGGAGTATAAAACATCAGGCACCGGGTAGATATGGCGCCTGCCCAGTTTCTGAGTGGGCGCCATCTTTAAACCCTGGATTTACGGCGCTTGACCT
This sequence comes from Bufo bufo, assembly GCF_905171765.1. NCBI lineage: Eukaryota > Metazoa > Chordata > Amphibia > Anura > Bufonidae > Bufo > Bufo bufo. The sequence goes on from NC_053389.1 coordinate 255,704,945, forward strand.
TAAGACTTTAAGAGCCTGTAGTTTCCCTTTCACTGACTGCAGACTCCTCAGTCATTAAATAATCCATCTAGTGTAATACAGTAAATAGAAGAATGGGGGCAGAAGGAAGACTGTGATGCAGCTGAAGCTTTTTTTTATGTGTCTGTGAGACTGCATGCTGTTAGAATGGAAATTGGTAGACATCTTTTTTTTAACAATTGATACACTTTACAATTTGATAGAATGATTTATATTTATCGTGGGCTTAAAAAAATGTGAGATGTGTGTTGGGGAAGGGGGGCAATCCTGTGTAGCATATGGGTGAAAACTTCCTATAAAGTGTTAAAGGGGCTTTCTGGGATTTTAATATTGAGGACCTATCCTCACAATAGGTCATCAATATCAGATCGGCGGAGGTCCAAAACCTGACACCACAGCCAATCACCTGGCTGAAGAGAAGGCTTCACACTGTGCAAGCGCAGCCTTCCCTTCACTGTTTTCCTGCTCTCCGTAGACATCTCAGCGGTATGCAGATGTAATTACAAGCCGCCCTGTTCACTTGTATGGGGTGGCTCTGTAGTATACACTTGAATAGGCGTCCCCGTAGAAGTGAATAGGACGGCTCACGGCTGCGCTGTCCACGGTGAGCAGGCAAACAATGAAGGGAAAGGGGTTAATGGCAATCATGTTTTTGTGCTGAAGTTCACAAGAAACAAAAGAAAAGGGTTACACTGCGTTTAGTGCGCTCAATACTTCACTGTTGACATTACTGATTTTAGCTTGTGGATGTTGGACTGAAGTTGCTATAAATATAGACTGCAAGTTCCCGAGGGATAGAGTTCACTTCTACAATATGCAGAATAAGGCCGAATGCACATGGCCGTGGAACACGTGGTGTCCCGGCCTGGCATCCTGCTGAGAGCAGGAGCGCACGGCGTCATTGGTTGCTCTGACGCCGTGCGCTTCATGCCGCCGCTGTACTACAGTAATACACTCGTATGATCTCAGCTCTCAGCAGGATGCCATGCCGTGTTCCACGGCCATGTGCATTCGGCCTAAAGCTGGGAGATAAAATAGCCTCATTTAACCTCTTAAAGAGGTACTCATGCAAAATAAATCTTCCTAGAAAAATGTTAAATTTAAGTTATTTCTGTAGCCCTTTTTCGCTACAGTGCATCTAAAGTAAAAAGGTTTATTGCTTTCATTAAAGGGGATATGTCCCTTCAGCAAGTGGCATTTATCATGTAGGGAAGGTTAATACAAGGCACTTACTAATATTTTGGGATTATCCATATTGCCTCCTTTGCTTGCTAGATTCTTTTTTTAGCACATTATACATGGTTACGACCATCCTGCAATCCATCAGCGGTGGTCATGCTTGTACACTATAGGAAAAAGCGCCGGCATTTCAGGTGGCCAGGGCCGTGGGAGCACACATAGGCTGGTGCTTTTTTTCCCTATATTGTGCAAGCATGACCACTGCTTTTGGATTGCAGGGTGGCCTGTAACCATGGAAACAAGCAGTGTATAATGTGATGGAAAAATGAATCCAGCAGCAAAAGAAGCAATATGGACAATCACAATACATTAGTAAGTGCCTTGTATTAACTTTATCTACATGATAAATGCCATTTGCTGAAGTGAGACACGCCTTTAAAGGTATTATTCTTCTCTTAATAAGAAAAATCTTCGTAACGTAAAGAAAATTAAGCAACTTTGCTAATAGTCACAGCTCCTTTTTGGACTACAACCAAATCAACTCTACCCCCCCCCCCCTTTTCGCTAACCTAAAAGCATTAGTAGAGGGAGGGGAAGGGAGTAACACATAATGGCAGAATAAGGCTACATAAGATCAATTTGAAGTCTGTAATCAAGGCAATACAGTTTCTTAACCCCTTAAGAATCTGGCAATTTTTCATTGTTGCATTTTTGTTTTTGCTTCCCCACCTTTCAAGATTAATATCTTATAGATTTTTCATTCACGTAGGCACATAAGGACTCACACCTATCTGACATTACTGCCATATCCTACTGATATGCTACCAATGTATAATCTCTGTATATTTTACCTTATGTGTGACCTTTCTCTTATTGTTACTACTGGTAAACGTCTTTGTAACTGTGTCATGGACTGAGTACAGTATATTGCTTGAAAAACTTCACAATTTTAAGTATTTTTTAAAATGTAGTGTTAAGTTGAATCTTGAAGAAAGCCAGGAGACCAGGGTTCTTGCTTGAAGCTTGTAGTTTACTGAGACAACCGATTGGATCACATAGCAAGTACTGAAGCACGATAGTAAGTGATGCCAAGATGATGAATTCTTCCTTTACAAATAGCACAAAGGGGAATAATTCTCAGTCTTGTTTTACCCACTGCTAAAACTTAAAGGGGTTTTTGGGATTTTGATATAGGCAGCCTCGGACTGGCCCACAGGGGTACAGGCTAATCCCCCGATGGGCCCCTAGTCTCCCACCTCCTGCACAAATGATACATAGCACAGAAGAGTAACAGCACTACATATAGATAGGCATATAGTACAGCAACTCAACCAGCCTATGTTCATATCAAAAACTGGGTGGATTATTTTACAGTGTATTATTAAGTGTTCTTGCATGGCAAGACCACTTATTGTTATCTCACATATATATGTTTATTATTATAGCCAAGTTTACCACCCTAACACCTCCCACAGTTTTTACACTACATAGACAGTAATATACCGAAACCTGCGGATTGTTCCCGATTGGTGTGCTATTACTTTGTGGAACATTTTGCCGAATGGTTCACGAAATATCTGCGTTTTTGTTTGCGAAATTGGTTCCATGGGAATGAATGGCGGAATGTTCAAAACTAGAGTGGGAGCTGACAAAAGCTAGAGTGGGAGCTTTTTCAAACCCACCTACACAAATCTTATATCAAAACATTCAGCTATCCCTGCTGCCACTAAACTGATAGTTTTCACAATATGACCATTTGTTTGCAACTCACGCCGCCCATTGTCATTGATTGAAACTCCCCTCTAGCCACTTCAAATTTGAAGGACAATTTCTAAACTGCGACTGTGCCTTAATTTTTAATAATTCAGAGACAAACTAGGCATCAAAATGTAGGTCTGGGTCTTGTGATTCTCACAATATAAAGCTCTTCACTGTAGGATTTTTTAACTACAACAGTTTGAAGATGGTAACCGCCAGTGAAGTGAGCAAGTTGGAGCAGTTTGTTTTTAACCGCTCTTCTCTGGCCTTGCTGTAGAGTGAGTTGCCATAGGAACCCAGGTGTGTGAGCAGCCAGCAGAGTGACAAAAGCTAGAGTGTGAGCTGAAAAATCAGGACATGATTTCTAAACGCCACCACTCTCATTTTCAAGCCCACCTACACAAATCGACTGCTAATTTTTTTTATAAATGTATGTTTTCATGTAACTGTGAAGCACTTTGGGCAACAACATTGCAATTAAATGTGCTATATAAATAAATAAAAGTTGAAATGCATTTCTCACTCTATCAAGTGCCATGTGCACTTTTTAAATTTGATCAATCAATTGGTTAGTGTAATGTTTACTATCTTTACTCACTCCAAACAATCCACACAGTTACTCTGCCCACTCCATAAAGTTACTCTGCCCAGTCCAAACTTTCCACAGTTACTCCAGCCACTCCAACCACACAACAGTTACTCAAGCCACTCCACCCAGTTACTCCGCGCACTCCAGTTGTAGACTACGGGTGGAGGCAAAAACACTTCACACAATTTCCCCAGAAATTGTAGCTTTTCTAGTTATAGATGCATTGGTTGGCTGAGATGACTTCTAGACAGCGAGGCAGGCCAGCCGGTATCCTCATTCCCTTCTAATGAATCACCTAGTAACATCTTGCTGCTGTCTGCTTTTGTGTGACTGGGTAATATTTGCATGTATCTGTATAGTGGGCCCCCGGAATGAATTTTACTGGTGGGCCCTAGGCAACCCAGTCCATCACTGGATATAGGTGATCAATATCAGATTGGAGGTAGTCCAACCTCTTCCTTGGCCAGTGATGTTGCGTTGATTGGTCCCATGGCCTAGGCACAGCTCAGTCCTATTCAACACAGCCACTATACAATGGTAAGCGCTGAGTATGACAAGCTGTGAGAAAGCCACAGCGCCCACCAGCTTCCTCAAACAGCTGATCAGCGGGGTGGCTGGAGTCGGACCCCCGCCAATCTGATATTGATGACCTAACCTAAGGATAGGACATCAATATGAAAATCCTGGAAAATCCCTATAACATTCATTTAACCCCTTGCTGATGGAGCAGTTTCCATTTTTTGCTACCTGCCTTCTATATATGTGTGCAGACAGCCAATTGCACACCTTTTATTTATATATATAATATATATATATACAGTACAGTACAGACCAAAAGTTTGGACACACCTTCTCATTCAAAGAGTTTTCTTTATTTTCATGACTATGAAAATTGTAGATTCACACTGAAGGCATCAAAACTATGAATTAACACATGTGGAATTATATACATAACAAACAAGTGTGAAACAACTGAAAATATGTCATATTCTAGGTTCTTCAAAGTAGCCACCTTTGGCTTTGATTACTGCTTTGCACACTCTTGGCATTCTCTTGATGAGCTTCAAGAGGTAGTCCCCTGAAATGGTTTAATAAGTCAGGTTTAATAAGTGGGATTTCTTGCCTTATAAATGGGGTTGGGACCATCAGTTGCGTTGAGGAGAAGTCAGGTGGATACACAGCTGATAGTCCAACTGAATAGACTGTTAGAATTTGTATTATGGCAAGAAAAAAGCAGCTAAGTAAAGAAAAACGAGTGGCCATCATTACTTTAAGAAATTAAGGTCAGTCAGTCAGCCGAAAAATTGGGAAAACTTTGAAAGTAAGGGCTATTTGACCATGAAGGAGAGTGATGGGGTGCTGCGCCAGATGACCTGGCCTCCCCAGTCACCGGACCTGAACCCAATCGAGATGGTTTGGGGTGAGCTGGACCGCAGAGTGAAGGCAAAAGGGCCAACAAGTGCTAAGCATCTCTGGGAACTCCGCCAAGACTGTTGGAAGACCATTTCAGGGGACTACCTCTTGAGGCTCATCAAGAGAATGCCAAGAGTGTGCAAAGCAGTAATCAAAGCAAAAGGTGGCTACTTTTGTTATGTATATAATTCCACATGTGTTAATTCATAGTTTTGATGCCTTCATAGTCATGAAAATAAAGAAAACTCTTTGAATGAGAGGGTGTGTCCAAACTTTTGGTCTGTACTGTATATATATATATAGTGTTGAGAGAATAAAAGTTCACAAAGTGGACTTCGATTCGAATTTCAGGAAAAATTCAATTTGTCGCGTCATACATACCTCGTCCATTTGAGCACAAAGAGGCTGCAGTGGCCTTCTTGCTTGAAGATCCCATGCACGTATGACGTCACCATGCTGCCCGACGTGATGACATCATTACACGGCGTGCAAGATTTCACGTTGGATGTTTAAGCTAGATGGCCACTTCACACTCACATAGATGAGGTAAGTATGATTAATTTTTTTTTATTTGTGATCAACCCCTGAAAGGCCTTAATATTCATCTCAATCAGCGATCAGGGATTCAATGACGGGGAAGGGGGGGGGGAGTTTGCTGCAGTGCAATCACCGTTCTCTGTCATTGTACCCGCTATTTACAAAGAAATGTAGTAATTCGTGCCGAAGCAAATTTTTGTCAAATTCGACGAAGCAGCCGAATCGAATTTTTAAGAACTTTGCTCATCTCTACTGATATGCCCACCAAGCCAGTTCACAACAAGTGATTTCCTTCATGAGCTATGCTCTGCCAACCTCGAAAGTAGAAAGCGGTCATAAGAATGGGACTCAACTGTGTAGATGTTGCAGTGATAAGTTGTATGTACATCTATGAGTGCTAGCATGGAATTAATTGATTGTATGGAAACCATTATCTGATCTATACTAGAGCTGTGCTAAAATAATATATTCAGTGTGTTTGGATGTAGCACATTAGGCGTGTATAGTACTTACAATCCAGCTAAACAGCAAGAAGAGTAATATTAATCTAAATGATAAATCACAGTAGTACTCACAACACAGGCTTAAGCTGCATATCAACAAAGAAAAAGTAACACAATAATAAAAATATTCACAGTATCAGAAATTCTGACACTTTCAAGGAGTTTTGCCATTTTTAACTCATTCTATTGCTGCCATTATTGGATAATTATTAGATAATAGCATTTCATTTTTTTTTTTTACAGTTAAATGTGAAGTTTAATGAAAAGTAAAACAATATTGGGAATTATTAAACTTTTTGCTATTTGGAAAAAGTATAAATATCACATTTACCCCTGGGGATCCCTGTTTCTATTTTTTAAGACTGTGAATTCACACAGTATTATAATTTCCCATCTTCGGTGTCTTCCAGTACATGATTACTTACTTAGTTTCAGAAATATAACAATGGTTTGGAATAAGGTAATGTACAATATATGGGAAAGCACATGAGACACATTCAGGACAAAGACATAATTCCTTGAAACATTTGTAAACCACCCAAAACAGATTGACGCATGAGAAAGTTGGTGAAGAAGATAATAAAAGAATAAGAGAGTGACAGGAAAATAACAAGGCAATTCATTCTTCACAAAATATAGATCCTGTGAAAGTGACTTTTTGTGCATTCTCACTTATTATGAGCATCATACAAAATATGTTACCTCTCAAGTTTAAGGGGTTTTCTGAATATTTTATACTGATGACCTATCCTCCGGATAGTACAATAAATCTGTGGCACACTTCTTTGAAGAGGCAAATCTGGTTACATTTATGAATACGTATGAAACTTTAACATTATTCTCAGCATGAATCAAAAGGAATCCAGACTCTTTTAAGCAATGTTGCGCTCGATTGCAGACCTCTATCAAGCCAAATCTGGAATGGGCAGGAGTGGAGTGAAGAGCAGCGAGGCTGCCGCATACATGCCGAGCAACTTCAAAGAAGTGTGCCAAAAATTTATTGCACTAGTATTCGGACTGAAGAGTCCTATGTGAGCATCTTCGAACTACAAGGTGTGCAGTACCATTGCTATTTGGACTGTCCTCAGGATAGGTTACCAGTATCTGATATTTTGGGATCCACTCCTAGTGGCGCCCCCACGATCTGCTGCTTGACCTACTGCGGCCATCCTGTAGCTTACTCTAGGCCAGTGACGCCACGCACATCAGTCATGTGACCTAGCCGCAGCTCAGTCCCGCTCAAGTGGATAGGACTGAGCTTCAACACCAAGCACAGCCACTATCAAATGGGTGGTGCCGTGCTTGGTAAGCTGCGAGGATACCAGTGAGCACCGCTGATTGTAAGAGTGCCAAGTGTCAGATCTAAGCAAGGTGCATTCAGCAGAGCCAGAATTATGTCATGAACAGCCTGTTTTATTTCTGGAGCAATTTCATCAGTTTGGTACAAATGTATGGCTGAAAGAATTGTTCATGGGTTTTGGACCGCGTAGACAGCTGGAATGGTAATTTTATTAATAGCTCTTAAATCATGTACTAGATTCCACTTGAGCCCCTCTGATTTCCTGGCTTTGGATACTGGTATGGTATGGTTAGGACCCCCTGGAACTTCCACCGTTTGCGTATATGATGCAGTAGTTGTTTGATTATGGATGGAGTAGAGTTAACACTCCTGTCTTCTGAGATTTCTGAGTTGTGTTATCTAATCTAAGCAAACATCTTCAATTGCTTTTCAATGGCTTTTGTCTCAAGATAACGCGGTGAGTTAAGAAATTTGATTTAAGAGCTGAAGTGCTAACCCTGCTCCATCTGTACTTACTCTCACCAGGGATATAGTTTGATTTGCAGTAGGTATCCTGGATCTGTGACATTTAGAAGAGATATTGCAGCTTTTGTATCTATAAGGCAAGGAGCTAAAATACTATTCTCATTATTTGCGAAAAATCATTCGTCTTCGAGTTGTAAAATAATTGCCTTGAGTTCAGGGACAAGATTTGCATTTTCTAACGCTGAGACACCATGGGTCATCTTAACCTAGTGATACATACAATCACTCGCCAGATGTTTCCTGCATTCTATATACCAATGGATGTGATAGTTTGAGCAATCACTTTTTGCAGTCTGACTTTGGGCTTACCTCCTCTTCAACCTCTGCCTCAGCCCCTTCCCCCTCTATCTTAGCAATTATACCTCAGGGTAGGGATAACATAAACTACTCTGAATGGCAGATGGAGAAGCTACAACAGGAGCTCCACAAGGGGATACCTGCATCGTGAACACTGGGACTGCAGTCAAAATAGGCAGTGTGGATGATGTAGCAGGGGAATTCTGAGCTTATGGAATTATTTTAGAGATGTATCAAAACTGATGCAAATGAAAAGCCTTAGTTGCCCATGCAAGACTTTTTTTCCCTGTCTAAAATAATGGATCTAAGACGGAAATGGCTAAGACAGATGCCATAAGTGCATAATGGAAGCTTTAAATGCAACATAAGTTTTGATGACGTAAGTTGTTTGGTGACATCTTTTCTATTTGTAAATTCATAGTGTGTTTATATATATATATATATATATATATATATATACAGTACAGACCAAAAGTTTGGACACACCTTCTCATTCAAAGAGTTTTGACTATGAAGGCATCAAAACTATGAATTAACACATGTGGAATTATATACATAACAAACAAATGTGGAACAACTGAAAATATGTCATATTCTAGGTTCTTCAAAGTAGCCACCTTTTGCTTTGATTACTGCTTTGCACACTCTTGGCATTCTCTTGATGAGCTTCAAGAGGTAGTCCCCTGAAATGGTCTTCCAACAGTCTTGAAGGAGTTCCCAGAGATGCTTAGCACTTGTTGGCCCTTTTGCCTTCACTCTGCAGTCCAGCTCACCCCAAACCATCTCGATTGGGTTCAGGTCCGGTGACTGTGGAGGCCAGGTCATCTGGCGCAGCACCCCATCACTCTCCTTCATGGTCAAATAGCCCTTACTTTCAAAGTTTTCCCAATTTTTCGGCTGACTGACTGACCTTCATTTCTTAAAGTGGCCACTCGTTTTTCTTTACTTAGCTGCTTTTTTCTTGCCATAATACAAATTCTAACAGTCTATTCAGTAGGACTATCAGCTGTGTATCCACCTGACTTCTCCTCAACGCAACTGATGGTCCCAACCCCATTTATAAGGCAAGAAATCCCACTGATTAAACCTGACAAGGCACACCTGTGAAGTGAAAACCATTTCAGGGGACTACCTCTTGAAGCTCATCAAGAGAATGCCAAGAGTGTGCAAAGCAGTAATCAAAGCAAAAGGTGGCTACTTTGAAGTACCTAGAATATGACATATTTTCAGTTGTTTCACACTTGTTTGTTATGTATATAATTCCACATGTGTTAATTCATAGTTTTGATGCCTTCAGTGTGAATCTACAATTTTCATAGTCATGAAAATAAAGAAAACTCTTTGAATGAGAAGGTGTGTCCAAACTTTTGGTCTGTACTGTATATATATACACAGGTATATATATAATTTTTTTTAACTTATCTGCAGTACTACTAATTTATTACTGTGGACAATAGGCCAAAATCCTGGTAAGAGATTCCCTTAAACATTGCAGCTTGACAATGCCTTCTGAGTGGGCACCATCTTTAAATATCTGACATCCGCCTTACATGTATGGTGGATGTCTGGAAGGAGTTAGGGCATAAACGTCTATTTCTTCTATTTCTGCACCAATTAAAACATAATTTTTACTTCTAGATATTATAAAATAATACCCTTCAACATATAGAAGATATGATAACATACTGTGCCAAACAGGATAGTACCATCCAATGTGTCCAGGATAGTACTATCCAAATAAAAAAAGATGCAACAACTTACAGTTTGGAGCCAGAGGGCTTGGATACTTGGCATACGAGAAGTGAGGTCAGGATGGGGGGAATCTTTTAACATAACCCCATTATTAAGAAAAGGGACATCCTTGCACTCACATAAAATGTATTTATTTGCATAATCTTATATATAAAGCTCTAATTCACCTAGCCCAAGAACATGAGCACTTCCGGTTTTGGAATCACATGTGCATTTCACGCTCTTTGCGTGCGTTCCACTGACCGGAAGTAGCGGTTTTATTAGTGCCGGCTTTAAGATTAGCTGTCTGAGGAGGAGGGGTGTTGCATTAGTGCCAAATTCAAGCTATTTAAGGCTGAATCACCATTATGTGAGTGCACCTTACTACACCAGGATGTCTATATCATTCTGCCACTATCATTCTAAGCATCTAAGCATTCATCATATCCACTGGCAGGGTCACAGTAGGTGACAGCGAGGGCTTAGCCACTGAGAGGTGAGGTCGTCCCTTTCAGGGCGGGTGCTCCGCCTCTAGGCAGGGGTAGCTTCCACAGGGTTACATCAGGGAAAGATTCCCCCCTGTCCTAACCTCACTTCCCGTATGCCAAGTATCCAAGCCCTCGGTCTCCAAACTGTAAATTCCTGCATCTTTTTTTATTTGGATGGTACTATTCTGGACACGTCCAAAGTAAGGCTCTGCTTTTTCTGTTTGGCACTGTATGTTATCATATCTTCTATATGTTGTGGGGTATTATTTTAATATCTAGAAGTAAAAGTTATGTTTTAATTGAAAAGTCATTTTCTTCTGTGATAGGTATTTCGTGCACTTTTCAACTCTATAGTTTTTTTCAGTGATAGCCCTTGTGTTTATAATATGGCAGTTTTCCTTACAGGACCCATAGACACTAATGTTTGGTAATTGATGCTCATGAAGCCTTTTCTGAGAGAGAGGGATAGAACAATCTAGATAAGACCCCTACCTTGAAAGACAAATTTAAAGAACTATACGAGGGATATAAAGAAAACCTAAAATCCTGGTGGGAGTGCCAGTCTCTATAAAATTACATCAAAAACAAAATAGTGCCTAAAGGACTTAGGGTACATGTTATACCAGCCCAGCGAGCACACTCAGCCCAATTGTTAGAAAAGTGGGAGGAGGAACTACTTTCCAGTTCAATCCGCTTTATGCAACTACTGTTAGATGAAGAAAAACTGATTCTAGATAGAACATCAAAACATCTGAACACTCTTATTGAATCCGCCCTGAAACTTAAATGAGATCCCGATTTCAATAGACGTGAAAGCATTCTACGCACCAATGTGGAGAGATACCAGATAACACTCAGATAGAAAACATAGACAGTTCATTCGCGACCTGTCAGAATTTCGTGAGAAACGTGCCTTTGAGTTTTTAAACAACAGTACTCAAATAAATCCCAGTACTGATATCTCTTCCACTGACCTTGACTCTTGTGACACTGAGAAAGGTATTGTTTCCTTCAGGGGTAGAAGTAAATTTAGAGGGAGAGGGCAATAGAAGATGGCCACGAGGACAATACAGAGGGAATTACAGGGGTACAAACCAAGCTTTGGGTTTCCAGGGCCCTCCAAAAAATATAGCACAGGAGTCATCACCCCCGTTACATTCATCTCTGTCCTCTTCCCTGCCTTCCTCATTATCTGTTTCATCTCCGTCATCTGCACTTTTTTAGAAACCGGCGGTGGAACGAATACGTTCCCTTACCAATTGAGAGACAGGGAGGCCGGAACAGTTCAGAAATCCACCAAAACCAAATAACACCACTCCTGAACCAGGTGATTAATCTTACGGACAGGCCTCTGACGGACCAGGAAGAGAAGCTTTTAGCAAGAGGTCTCTCCTTTGTCCCCACAACTAAATTTAATACCTTTGAGTGGGTAAAAGACCTTAGCCTCTTTATCCGTAAATTAAAGTGGCATAAAAACTCATGATAAGGAGGAATGTGTTAAACTTGGGATCTCCTTAGAGGCTTTCGAGGGAGTTCGTACATTGAGCTCTCTATTGACTGAAAATAAGTGTAACCCTGAAATGGGTCCATTTACAGATCTTAAGCCCAAAAGTGTTAGGATGCCTCCTCCACAGTGTCCAGCTTTGGATCTCTTTAACCCCTTTCTAACTGCCAAACGTCTATATACGTTCTATTTGCACATGCCCCGTGCAGCTAGCACGTGTATAAACGTCATGGCAGCTCTTTAATACAAGTGCTGCAAAACGCTTGGATTAAAGCTTCTGCCCCTGCACTGCTGCTGTCACGGACAGCACACAGTCCAGTAATGGCAGCATAGGACCAATCAGAGTGGTCCCTTGCCGGTAAATGATCCGGATCGCGGCAGTGTAAAAAAGCCTATTCCAGGCTCTGATCTGCACTCTGCAGATGAGAGCCTGAAATCAGGTAGGTGTCCTCCGTGCCCCCCAATCTGTGGGCCCCATCTGTGCCCTCTGCATCGATCTGTGTCCCCCCTGTGAGCCCTGCTTCTTTGCCGGGCAGGCAGTCTCCCTGCTGGCATCTGTTTCCGCCTGCCCCTGATGCGGTCCCCCCCATCCATGTATCCTGCCCCCATCTGTGCCCCCCTCCCCCTGATGCGGTCCCCCCATCCATGTATCCTGTCCCAATCTGTGCCCCCGGGCCCCTGATGCGGATCCCCTGCTGTATTGGATGGCGGCGGCTCCGTTCCTAAGCTGCCACCATCAGCAGCGAGTGTCAGCTGTATTCTGACACTCTGCTGTAACCCCTTAGATGCCACGGCAGCAGCATTCACGGGGTTAATAGAGGGAGGGAGCTCCTTTTCTTTTTTTTTATAATTGTATATTTATTAAAGAGTAAGAAATGACAAAGCATATCCACAACAGATTCATGCACATTAGTACAAAGTAAGAGGTAAAACATGTAAAGCATTGTATTCACAGTAACTGAGCACTAATAGCATTTAATGATAGAAAGAGAAATGTCGAGCAATAATTTGGCAATAAAGTGCACAAGTGCAAAAGAATAAACTATTTCTGTCTATAATCAGTCCAGTATAGGACCATTGAGCAGTATTTCTCAGAACAGGAAGGCCTCAGGCAGTAGGGGGGCTCCTTTTCTTAACCATCGCGCGTTGCCATCTATCAGGAAATCTGATAGTACTATACTTTTCAATGCAAGAGCATTGCAAAGTATAGTACAGCCATCAGCCACACTGGATCTTCAAGATCCAAGAGGGACTTGATAAAAAAGTGTGAAAAAAACAAAAAAATAAAAATGTAAATTAAAAATAAAATAAATTGCCTTTTCCTATATCCGCTCATTTATAAGAGATTTAAAAATGAAAAAAATAAATAAACTATACATATTAGGTATCACTGTGTCCGTAACGTTCGGCTCTATAAATATATCACATGATTCACCCTGTCCGCTAAACACCATATATACACCAAATTTTTGTCACCTTACATCACAAAAAGTGCAACACCAAGTGATCAAAAAGGCGTATATGCCCCACAAATGAGCCCCTAAAAAGGAAAATCTCTTAAAAAATAGAGACACTAAAACATCATTTTTTTGTTTCAAATATGCTATTATTGTGTTAACATGAAATAAATTTTAAAAAGTATACATATTAGGTATTGCCGTGTCCGTAACAACAAGCTCTATAAAAATATCACATGACCTAACCCCTCAGCTGAACATCGTAAAAAATAAAAAAATAAAAAAACGGTGCCAAAAAAAAGCCATTTTTTTGTCACCTTACATCACAAAAATTGCAACACCCAGCGATCAAAAAGGCGTATGCCCCCCAAAATAGTACTAATCAAATTGTCACCTCATCCCGCAAAAAATGAGATCCTACCTAAGACAATCAGTCAAAAAATAAAAAAAGCTATGGCTCTCAGACTATTGAGACACTAAATTGCTATTATTGTGTAAAACTTAAATTAAAAAAGTATACATATTAGGTATTTCCATGATCTGCCTCTATAAGAATGTCACATGACCTAACCCCTCAGGTAAACGCTGTAAAAATAAATAAAAACTGATCCAAAACAACCAATTTTTGGGTCACCTTGCCCCATAAAGTGTAATAATGAATGATCAAAAAAATATATGTAAAAATGGTACCAATAAAAACGTCAACTCTTCCTGCAAAAAACGAGCCCCTGCACAAGATGATCGGCAGAAAAATAAAAAAAATAAGGTGTTAAGAAAATGGAGACACAAAAGCATAATTTTTTTTCAAAAATGCATTATTATGTAAAACTGAAACAAACAAACAAAAAAAGTAGACATATTTGATATCATTGCGTCCGTAACAACCTGCTCTATAAAAATAGCACATGATCTACCCTGTCAGATGAATCAAATTAAAAATAAAAACTGTGCCAAAACAGACATTTTTTGGTTACTTTGCCTCACAAAAAACGCAATATAGAGCAATTAAAAATCATATGTACCCCAAAATAGTACCAATAAAACTGGTCACTTTTTGGGAGTTTCTACTGTAAGGGTGCATCACAGGGGCTTCAAATGGGACATGGCATCTAAAAACCAGTCCAGTAAAATCTGCCTTCCAAAAACCATATGGCGTTCCTTTTCTTCTGCGCCCTGCCGTGTGCCCTTACATCAGTTTACGACCACATGTGGTGTGTTTCTGTAAACCGCAGAATCAGAGTAAGAAATATTGAGTTTTGTTTGGCTGTTACCCCTCGATGTGTTAAAGAATAAAATGGATTAAAATGGAAAATCTGACAAAAAAAGTGATATTCAGAAATTTCCTCTCCATTTTCCTTTAATTTTTGTGGAACACCTAAAGGGTTAACAAATTTTGTAAAATCAGTTTTTAGTAACTTGGGGGGTGTAGTTTCTATAATCGGGTCATTTATGGGGGGTATCCATTAGGTAAGCCCCACAAAGTGACTTCAGACCTGAACAAGTCCTTTAACCGCCTCACGTCCGCCCATAGGATATAAACGTCCTATGGGTGGACGTCTATTTCTGACAGCACGTTTTAAAACGTCCTGTCAGAAATAGCAGCTGCACGCTAATCGTGCAGCTGCTGATCGGGTTGCCCGCTGTCAGTGACAGCAGGGCAACCCTAAGACAAGGCAGGGACAGTGCCCAGGTGTCCCTGCCTTCACGATCGCTGCAGACACAGCGCTCACCGAGCGCTGTGTCTGCAGAGCAGGAAGCGCTGTGCGCTTCCTGTTCCGGCCCGGCGGTCATGTGACCGCCGTGACCGGAGAGTGCAGGGGCTGTGTGAGGTCTCTCAGAGACCTCGATCAGCCCTGCTGTGAGGCTGTACAGTGCTGGATTGCTGCTGTACAGCCTCTATAGGGGTGCATTTGTCCTGTAACTGGGGCTACCATGTCAGCCCCAGTTACAGGAGAAATCAACTGTGAAAAAAAAAAGAAAAAGTGAAGTAAATGTCCCCCAGAGGTCTTGTATGACCTTATGGGGGACGAAAAGTGTAAAAAAAAATAAAAAAAATAAAGGGTTGAAAAAATAAAATAAAATAAAGTTTCACATGTAAAAAAAAAAAAAAGTTCCCAAGTTAGGAATAAAAAAAAAAAAATTAAAATAGAAAAAATAAAGTAAAATAGACATATTTAGTATTGCCGCGTCCGTAAAAACCAGCTCTATAAAAATATCACATGACCTAACCCCTCGGATGAACACCGTAAAAAATAAATAAAAAAAACTGTGTCAAAACAAGCAATTTTTGTCACCTTGCATCACAAAAGGTGCAACACCAAGTGATCAAAAACGCGTATGTCCCACAAAATGGTACCAATAAAACCGTCACCTCATCCCGCAAAAAATGAGCCCCTACATAAGAAAATCTCTCAAAAAATAAAAAAACTATAGCTCTTAGAACATGGAGACACTAAAACATAATTTTTTTGGTTTCAAAAATGCTATTATTGTGTTAAAGTGAAACAAATAAAAAAAAGTATACATATTAGGTATTGCCGCGTCCGTAAAAACCAGCTCTATAAAAATATCACATGACCTAACCCCTCGGGTGAACACCGTAAAAAAAAAAAAAAAAAAAAACTGTGTCAAAACAAGCAATTTTTGTCACCTTGCATCACAAAAGGTGCAACACCAAGTGATCAAAAACGCGTATGTCCCACAAAATGGTACCAATAAAACCGTCACCTCATCCCGCAAAAAATGAGCCTCTACATAAGAAAATCTCTCAAAAAATAAAAAAACTATAGCTCTCAGAACATGGACACATTAAAACATAATTTTTTGGTTTCAAAAATGCTATTATTGTGTAAAACTTTAATAAATGAGAAAAAGTATACATATTAGGTATCGCTACGTCCGTAACAATCTGCTCTATAAAAATGTCACTTGACTGAACCCCTAAGGTGAACGCTGTAAAAATAAATAAATAGAAACTGTGCTAAAACAACCAATTTTTTGGTCACCTTGCCCCATAAAGTGTTATATTGAATGATCAAAAAATCATATGTACCCAAAAATAGTACTAATAAAACTGGCACCTTATCCCCTAGTTTCCAAAATGGGATCACTTCTTGGGAGTTTCTACTGTAAGGGTGCATCAGGGGGCTTCAAATGGGACATGGCATCTAAAAACCATGTGGAGTTCCTTTCCTTCTGCGCCCTGCCGTGTGCCCATACAGCAGTTTACGACCACATGTGGGGTGTTTCTGTAAACCGCAGAATCTGGGTAATAAATATTGAGTTTTGTTTGGCTGTTAACCATCGATGTGTTAGAGAAAAAAATTGATTAAAATGGAAAATCTGCCAAAAAAGTGAAATTTAAAAATTTGATCTCCATTTTCCTTTAATTCTTGTGGAACGCCTAAAGGGTTAACAAAGTTTGTAAAATCGGTTTTGAATACCTTGAGGGGTGTAGTTTCTACAATGGGGTCATTTATGGGGGTATCCACTATGTAGGCCCCACAAAGTGACTTCAGACCTGAACTGGTCCTTATAAAGTGGGTTTTGGCAATTTTCTTAAAAATTTGAAGAATTGCTTCTAAACTTCTAAGCCTTCTAACGTCCTAAAAAAATAAAATGACATTTCCAAAATGATGCCAACATAAAGTAGACATATGGGGAATGTTAAATAATAAATATTTTATGAGGTATCACTTTCTGTTTTAAAAGCAGAGAAATTGAAATTTAGAAAATTGCGATTTTTTTTACATTTTTGGGTAAATTTGGGATTTTTTCATAAATAAAGCTGAAATATTTTGACTCAAATTTATGACTATCATGAAGTACAATGTGTCACGAGAAAACAATCTCTGAATGACTTGGATAAATAAAGGCGTTCCAAAGTTATTACCACATAAAGTGAGATATGTCCGTTTTGCAAAATTTGGCCTGGTCAGGAAGGGGGCAAAGGGCCCAGATGGGAAGTGGTTAAAAGTGGGTTTTGGAAATTTTCTTAAAAATGTTAATTGCTTCTAAAATTCTAAGCCTTCTAACGTCCTAAAAAATTTAAATGACATTTACAAATTTATGCCAACATAAAGTAGACATATGGGGAATGTTAAGTACTAAATATTTTATGAGGTATCACTTTCTGTTTTAAAAGCAGAGAAATGGAAATTTAGAAAATTGCGAATTTTTAAATTTTTGGGGTAAATTCAGGATTTTTTCATAAATAAAGGTGAAATATATTGACTCAAATTTATGACTATCATGAAGTACAATGTGTCATGAGAAAACAATCTCAGAATGGCTTGGAGAAATAAAAACATTCCAAAGTTAATAGCACATAAAGTGACACATGTCAGATTTGCAAAATTAGACGTGGACACGAAGGTGAAAAATGGTTTGGTCTTGAAAAGGTTTAACAAGCTTGTAGTAGATCAATTTGAGAAGCTTCAGTGAAGCAAGAGAGTAGGGTCTAATAATTTGAATAAAGGCCAAATGGACGCATTAAACAGCCTAGAATCTGACACCAGTATTATGTGCAAGCCATCCGATAAAGGGGGCAACGTGGTGTTAATGGATCATGGTACATACGGTAATATGTGTCAGAGTCTATTGGACGATAAGACGTGTTATTCTATCCTTTCCTCTAATCCCACAACAAATTTTTCTGATCAACTTGAATACATGGTCGTAAGGGCCTGTGAAAATAGACCAATAGGCAAATTCCCACATTTTATGCCCTTCCTAAAATACATAAGGGTTATCCTCCACTTAAGGGACTTCCCATCGTTTCGGGTGTGGGATCCATTACCCACAGTATCAGTACCTATGTTGATAACATCTTACGTCCTTTTGTGTCGTGTCTACCATCTTACATAAGAGACACAACAGATTTGTTACTTAAGATTGAGAATATTCATGTAGGTGAGAATGTCCATCTAGCCTCGATTGATGTAGAGGCTCTTTATACGAGTTTCCCCCATAAATGGTATATTGCAGCCGTGAAGTACTTCTTAAGTACCCGTGGGACTCAATTTAAGCTACACTCTGAGTTTGTTATTCAAGCACTTTAGTTAATTTTATTGCATAACTATTTCATCTTTGAAACACGTTTCTTCCACCAGCTCAGGAATACGGCTATGGGTAGCCCCTGTGCGCCAGCTATGCCAACCTATTCCTGGCCTGGTGGGAGGACACCGTTGTGTTTAATGAACCATGTCGTCGATGGGCCCCCATTATACTATTTTGGTGGAGGTACTTTGACGACGTGTTTATCCTGTGGGATGGCACTAGGGACTCATTCTCTGAATTTGTGACTCACCTTAATATCAATACGATAGATCTGAGATTTACTCATGAGATCAACAGCGATAGCATTGCGTTTTTAGATATCCGTATCACAAAATACCAGGGGAAGCTGCACACTGATACTTATAGAAAACCTACGGCTATCAACAGCCTTTTACAGTGGGACAGCTATCACCCCGTAAGTCTGAAACGGGGCATCCCTAAGGGACAATACCTTCAGGTTAGAAGGAATTGTTCCTCAGATGAATCCTTCTATCATCAGGCTGCGAACATGCGTAACAGATTTCAGCAACGAGGATACCCTAGTAACGTCCTTAGAGATGCCTTTCAACACTCCAGTAGAATCGACCGCCACTCCTTACTAGTAAATAAAGTTCGACATGACCAGTAATGTCATTAGAATCATCAGCACATATGATTCCGAAAACTAGAGAGTGTTAGGGCATCCTAAGGAGATATTGGGATATCCTTCTTGCTGACCCTGATATAAAAGATGTTTTCCCTTCTGTATCAGCAATTACTTATAGACGTGGAAGATCTTTAAGAGATAGGCTGGTACATAGTCATTATCAAAGACCGACAAGAGCTACAACATGGCTCAATCCGAAGCCGGCGGGTACGTACAAATGCGGTGGTGATTGCATTTGTTGCCCCTTCATTTTAAAATCTAAACTATTTAACAGCAATAGTACCGGGATAACATATACCATGCGCGATTTTGCAATCTGTCGCACACAGGGTGTCATCTATCTCTGTACCTGCGGCTGTCCTCTGAACTATGTCGGTAAAACTAAAAGCGAATTAAGGAGACGAGTTGGTGAGCATCTAGGTGATGTGAGAAACTGTAGGGACAAACCTATCGCACGTCATGTGCTAGATGTTCACAATGGTGACGTTAATACCCTTAAATTTCAAGTTATCGAGGTTATACGACAGTCACAAAGGGGTTGCGACTGGGACAATATAATTCTCTGCAAAGAAGCTCAGTGGGTATACCGCCTTAAAACGGTATATCCCCAGGGATTAAATTAGCAGATTTCATTTAACTGCTTTATCTAGGTGTTTTTCTCCCTCTTCTCTAACTAACCGTTTCTATGGTGATTTGCTAAAAAAAAATCCTTTTGAAGTTTAGGATTACCTCCCTTACATCGAACCGAGATTGGTTCATAAATATAGTTATCAATTCTGATGGCGATCTGTGTGGGACATTATTTTTGTGTCCCCACAGTTACATATCTATCCCCTAACATAACCCCATTATTAAGAAAAGGGACATCCTTGCACTCACATAAAATGTATTTATTTGCATAATCTTATATATAAAGCGCCAATTCACCTAGCCCAAGAAAACGAATGGCATATTCCTTTAAATATGCCATTCTACTTGCCTTCAGTTGTTCTAACCGTTGCCATGGCTCCCCCCAGTCCCTATGTACGCTCCTTGATGCGCTCCATACACTGGAAGCATCATCGTCACGAGCGCTGATGCACTTCCGGCTTTGGAATCACATGTGCGTTCCATGCTCTTCGCGTGCGTTCCACCGACCGGAAGTAGCGGTTTTATTAGTGCCGGTGTTCTGCCACTTTTCTATACCCGGACAAAAATCTATACCCGGAAGTGATGTAGCTGCACCGGAAGTCACGTGGACGCGTTGGAATCAGCTGGAGGAGGGGTGTGCGCGCTGCGCAAGCGCATTAGGCTAAAGTATAGTAATCTGGCAGAACGATGCAAGCCCGTAATCTATATTAATTTGTACCCTCGCGGGCTCGCTTCGCTCGCTACGCATCGGGCTCGACCTCGCTGCGCTCGGCATTTGCTAAAACTAACTCTATGCCGCCATTGATAGTAAAGAAAGAAATGGATGGTAAAGAAAGATGGATGGTAAAGAAAGAGATAGATAGTAAAGAAAGAGATGGATAGTAAAGAAATGGAGGGCTGGGAAAATGCAGGGGCGTTCTGCCAGATTAACATACTTTAGCTGAATGCGCTTGCGCAGCGCGCACACCCCCTCCTTCAGCTGATTTCAACGCGTCCACGTGATTTCCGGTGCAGCTACATCACTTCCAGGTATAGACTTTTGTCCGGGTATAGAAAAGTGGCAGAACACCGGCTTTGTGATTAGCTGTCTGAGGAGGAGGAGTGCTGCATTAGCGCCAAATTCAAGCTATTTAAGGCTGAATCGCAATTATGTGAGTGCACCTTACTACACCAGGATGCCTATATCATTCTGCCACTATCATTTATGCCTATGAATATTGGATTGCTTACCTTGGTCCCATGATGAACCAGCTTGAATACTCTGGGGAAACGCGTCGGGATAAGCATTCATCATATCCACTGGCAGGGTCACAGTAGGTGACAGCGAGGGCTTAGCCACTGAGAGGTGGGGTCGTCCCTTTCGGGGCGGGTGCTCCGCCTTTCGGCAGGGGTAGCTTTCACAGGGTTACATCAGGGAAAGATTCCCCCCTGTCCTGACCTCACTTCTCGTATGCCAAGTATCCAAGCCTTCGGTCTCCAAACTGTAAGTTGTTGAATCTTTTTTTATTTGGATGGTACTATCCTGGACACGTCCAAAGTAAGGCTCTGCTTTTTCTATTTGGCACAGTATGTTATCATATCTTCTATATGTTGTGGGGTATTATTTTAATATCTAGGAGTAAAAATTATGTTTTAATTGAAAAGTCATTTTCTTCTGTGATAGGTATTTCGTGCACTTTTCAACTCTATAGTTTTTTTTTGTAATAGCTATTTCTGCACCATCAATCTGCCTTTTGACCCCTTACTCGACAATGTTTTTTTCAGTAGAAAGATTCCACATATTATTTTATCATATGCTGTTCTTTGCATCTTTTGAAGCCACTACTTTTTTTTATGCACTTCTGAGGACATTATTGTTTCCTCCAATCCAGACAAGCTTCATACTCTATTGGAACATAACCAGTTCTACAATATACTAAAAACAATCACCAAAAAAAAAACAAAAAAAAAAAAACATAAATGTGATTTAAACAATAGGTTAATTTTTAATGTTACATTGCCTTTAACTTAGATTATACATGTAAATGAATAAAATGTAGAGGAAACTAAATGTGAGAATGCTCTATTGTATGCCATAGAATGCAGTGCTTCACCAATATACATCTTTGCTTGCAGTCAATGAATGGTAACATTTTTGTTTACATCCGGAAGCAAAAAAAAAAAGATCTTGCAATGTGTTGCACACAGCCATAGGCCTCATTATAACAGTTCTTTTTTACACTAAAGTTGGCAAGGTGATCATCTGGTGAGTACACCAATACAAGAACTTTTGTTTTCAAATGCTCTCTGCTGTGGGTCATAGAGGTCGCAAGCAGGGGGACTACAAAATAGTATTTCCATTCACTGAGAGAATGCAGAGGTATTAAATTGTGGGGAACCAGTGGGTAAGATCCTGAGAAATTCCTAACTTTTACCAACTTGGAGTTCAGATGTCATACACTATTTTCTGTCTTTGTATCTTCTCATAGTAACACAAGTGTTGTATTAATCGATTCTTTTTTTGCTTATAGGTGGAACGGGAGAAGGCTATATTGCTAACCAACCTGCAAGAGTCTGAGACTCAGTTGGAACATACAAAAGGAGCCTTAACTGAGCAACATGAGCGGGTTCATAGACTTACAGAACATGTGAACACAATAAGGAGGCTTCACAGTGGCAAAGAGTTGGACTCTGATAAAGCTAAAGTTTCAGAAGATGAAACCCATGACTATGAAATAGATATCAATGGACTGGAGATCTTGGAGTGCAAATATAAAGTAGCAGTAACCGAGGTGATAGACCTCAAAGCTGAACTAAAAGCCTTAAAAGAAAAATACAATAAACATATAGAGAGCTACACAGAGGAGAAATCAAAGTTGGACTCGAGAATCCAGATGTATGATGAACAAGTAACAGGTCTTGATAGGGCAAGTAAGGAAAGTGGAGAAAAACTACTTGTTATGGAGAAGGAGCTTCAGATTATGACTGCTATTGCAAATGAAACCCATAATACCCTTAATACTGCTCAAGATGAGCTAGTGACTTTTAGTGAAGAACTAGCCCAACTCTACCACCATGTTTGTCTCTGTAACAATGAAACACCAAATAGAGTTATGTTGGACTACTATAGGCAAAGTAAAGTAACTCGCACTGGAAGTTTAAAAGGTCCTGATGACCCTCGAGGACTACTTTCACCAAGGCTAGCTAGGAGAGGTTTGGCTTCTCCACTTGAAGCGAGAAGTCCGTCTGAACCAGTACCAAATGATAGCATAGAATCCAGCAAAGAACCAACCCCTCAGAAGTCTGCTACTGTATCCCCTGTCATCACTGCCCCCCCATCCTCCCCTGTATCTGACGCTAGCGATATTCGTAAAGAGCCAATGAACATCTACAACCTCAATGCCATTATCAGGGATCAAATCAAACACTTACAGAAGGCTGTGGACAGGTCCTTACAACTGTCACGTCAGCGAGCTGCAGCAAGAGAACTAGTGAACATGATTGATAAAGACAAAGAAGCCTTAATGGAAGAGATTCTCAAACTGAAGTCTCTGCTTAGTACCAAACGAGAGCAAATAGCAACCCTCAGAGCAGTATTAAAAGCAAACAAACAGGTAATACCACCAGCATGACCGCAAGTTCATCCAAACAAAAGAATACATAGAGTCTGTTTATGTGTAGTGCCAGTTTCATACGGTTCTGATAATGCCATACTTTGATTTCATATTAGGACAACAACCTCAGGACTCTCTGACTCAGCATGATTCTTCTGAATTTAGATTGTAAAAACAGTTCTATAATCTGCACC